>NW_024962254.1:3116510-3210925 GCF_019238085.1 Lagopus leucura
TCCTCTCCTCTCCTCTCCTCTCCTCTCCTCTCCTCTCCTCTCCTCTCTCTCTTCCCATTATATTCTTCATTTGTGTGTCCAGGTAACCAGATGGAGAGTGTCACAGTTAGGCCTTGTTCAGCCTAGTTCAGAGACAAAGGGGACGAAAGGACCCACAGACCCACAGCACAGCCAAGGGGGATCGAGAGGATGGGCAAAAGTATGGAAATGGGCCTAGACAATGAAAACAGCAACAAGCTAAGGAAAAACCTTAATTTTCTAAATGTAACAGCAGAATGTGAGATAATACAATATAATGAATTTAAATTGAAGCTAACAAATCAAATAAATGAGAGAGAGAGAGTTTCCAAAACCAAAGTCCTTACTCTGATGCTGCAGGTGAGACAGCCAGAGAGCACAGAGAGCAAAAAAGGCAGTCTTGTGACTCCCAGACAGCTTAATCTTTCCCTCTGAACAAAAAATGGAAATGGAAAAATGAGGTCTTCTGGGAGCTGTGGTTCATTCTTCTCTTCTGAGACCAAGAGATCAGAAATACTGAAAATACATGGAACTGCAGTATTAACTCTTTAACTCTCAGTTTACTAGATAGTGTTATAATGTAGAATATCAAAAATCTTAAAACTATGACAGAAAGAGGAAAAAAACTGTAAGAGACTGTGCAGAGAATTTATCTTAATCTTACTCCATACAGTTTTGTTGTTTTATTTTCACAGAATTGGTACCTTTTTTCTTTTCAACTTCCAAAATGAAAACAGTATGTTCAACTCATCAGTCTCAACTGAGCACCTAATAATTCTGTCATTGTCATCCTTATCATATCCTCTCAGGTGCTTGCAACACTGCCTACATTTCTTTCTCCACCTTCTCATCCTAACACAACAATAATTCAGCTTATTTCATCTAAGAACTTCCAGTTATTTACTCATGAGAAGCCTTTGATTGTAACTGAAGTAATAGTCCTATGAAATTGTGAATCTACTACATATATATACCTATATATAATTTGTAATACACTGTTAGAAAAAATTCTCTTCCTGTTAAACAAATTTTAAAATTTAAGCAAAATATTAAGTGTTGAATCACAAACTGTGCAGTCTAAACAGAATCATTTTTTGTAAAGTCACTGAACAGATTATAATAGTAGACCAAACATAATTTTGGTCTTAAACCTTTATTATCACTTCTCTATTTTCTTCAGTGGAAAATCCCATGAATGACACTAACGCTGAAGAAACATTGCCTGTTATCCACCTTATCACATTCACTCATAGACAACTAAACCCAGAAGTTAAAAATATGTTTTAGATTGCTTTTTTCACCTCTGAATGCTCAAATGTTAGAAAGCATTGATCAAGTATGTTTTTAATAAGACATTAATAAATGCAAACTGTCAAAACATTTAAAAATGGCAGTAGTTATCCTTCTTGCAAATAATCTCACCTGAGAAAGGAAACTGAACCTTAGGCAACAATTTTATTATAGGCTTTATGAAAACAAATACATATTTTTTAGTTTGAAGCTACCTAAGCCATGTGGTGCTACAATATATACCTCCAGAGAGTACCATCTGGTGTTAAAAAACCAATACTGCAAAGACAGTCACCACTCTTTCATGTGATTAAATAGCTTTAAGATATGTGACTTAAAAAAACAACAACTTTATTTCTTTGTCTAGTGTATCACTGGTGACAGCCTCTTCATTTCATGGAGAAACTGACTTGTGTGTGCACAGTGATGTTGTAAGAGCCAAGAAGAGTCTGACTTTTAGCAGAAAAAGGTATATCAACATATTGTTAAAAATTGGAGAACTTTTTCAGATTATTATTTTTTTTTAAATGACTCACAAGGAATAGATTAAATTAAATTAAAACTGTTAACTTGAGGGATCACCTCCCTGTAAAATCACCTCCCTGTCCCTGCTGGCCACCCCTCTTCTGATGGAGTCCAGGATACCATTTGCTTTCCAAGCTGAGAGAGCATACTGCTGGCTCATGTTAAGTTTCCCATCCACCAGGACCCCAACATACAGGATTTTACTGTACAGAAGTGCTATCAACTCCATTGATTATGAGCAGCCCGGGCCACCTTGGCAGAGACAAGTAATTATCATCATTTGTCTGTGGAGAGTGTAAACCCCACAAATCTACAAACTTAACTTGATGGCTGTTCTACTCTCACACTGGGAGTGATCCCAGCAAGCAAAGAAATCAGTGAATGTTATTTTCAGAATGTAATTTGCAAAATTCTGCTTACACAACTCCAAAAGGTGATATCTTTTGTTTCTAAAATGGGTTAGTATTATCAAGATTACAAAGTCTGGGCAGAACTGCTTCTTATGCAATGTGTGCTCTGACAGTAACGCCTCTGAAAGGTGTTGATCTGTACCGTTCATTTAATTATACTAAAGAAAAAAATGGAATATCAGTTCATATTTGCATAAATGTAATACACAGGACTCTGATCAACATTTGTCCATTTGTGGCATTTTTAGTTCAAGTGGAAGGGATTTTTGTTCACTGAAAATAACATCATCACATACTAAAACTTCTGGCTTGCTCTGTCCTGCCCATTTAGCTGTTTTAAGACATGTTCTGTTGCTGCTCTGTATAATACACGGAGATTCCATTTATTTTCCTGTATGCAGGTTCTTTATCTACTTATTTTTATCTCTATCAGATAATTAGACATAGTTCATACGAGCAAATTATATTTTTTTTTCATTGAAAATTTAAGGCACTTAGGATTCTAAATCAGGTAGAGATGTCTGCAAAGGTAGCCTCCGTATTTAATAGCCAGGTTTTCACTAAATCATTAGGCACCACATTTTTTCTTCTGTTTATTTCCTTTCAAGTTGAGTATAACAGATGGCGTTATTTTTGGTCTGTGTTATGTTCTTATTCTATTCCTGTCAATAAGCACATTTATGAATGAATTTCATCATGTCAGCCTTGTGGAACACTGTGCTATGAACATGACTAATGCAAGTAGGTACTGATACATGTTGGCTTCATTTGTTCATTAATCTCAAAACAATCATAGTTTGTTCAACTAACACGTACATATACAGTACATTAAGATACAGCCTGCCACACATCAATCAATATTTTAATATACCATTCTCTCTCAGATCTTGCTGTCTACCACACCTCTGTTCCCTCACTTAAATTAACCCATGAAACAAACAGGTCAGAGAAATGCATTTAAAAGTGAGCTTAGTTTTTGAAAATACGTATTTCTCTGAAGCCATTTTGCAACACGTTAAGGTTTTCCTAATTCTTAGGACTTGTTCAACAAGAAATCCTTTTGCTGTACCGTAAGGACCTGTGTCTATTTGAAGGACAGCTATCTATTCAACTGTCTACTCAACAGTATAACTATGGTTTATTTATAAATACACTCCTGAATATTTCATTTATTTTGCACTTAGCCATTTTAGTTAAAATTATACAGAGCATGCCTTCCCTAAAGATATGTGCTGAACAACCAAAGCCCTGTTGTTATTGAAGCAAAGTAGGTAGCATATTTGGCTTTCTGACATTCTTTTAAACACAATTGTGTTGCTGTTCTAGCTTCTACTTTCTCCCACTATTTCTTTCCCAGGAGGGAACTATGTTCCAAGAATTATTGATCATTCCCGTTTTCTTTCTATTTGTTTCAGACATTCTTGCTCACAGGCTTTTTTTTTTTTTTTTTTTTCTTTTCGTCAAATGATAAGTTTATCTTTTCTATATTATTAGTGTTACATCTTGAAATCAAGAATCCTGCTATTTTCCATCCCTAATACTTATATTTTCCAAAAGAAGATTAAACATATACAATTCATTCTGGGAGTGAAGGATTTGAGTACACTTTGTGGTCCTGTAGGATGATTTCATTATTGAAGTTGTTTTGGTTCTGTTCCAAATAACTTTGAAAGGTTGTTTGACCATCTGGTGTGAAGTCACCCCAAGACTCAGGAGGTATCTAATGCATTTTAGATAATCAGGTACAGATTTACAACTTTGAGTTATCATCTATTTGCAGACTACACAGAGAATGGGCAATTCTCTGGTAAAATATATGTAATATAAAATATATTTTATATATATATATGTTTACAGTGGAGATTTACAATTACATGCGTAATTAGACATGTCTAAGTTAGAGGAGTCTAACTTAGAAATACTTGCAACTTTTAAAAACAAATCCTAACCCTACTATCTCTTTATACTTTTGTCTTTAGCAACTTGCTTTACTCCTGTACTTCCCCTTCAACCTCTTAAGCCTTTTACCTGAAGTTTGTAGCATAGTTTCTGCTCAATACGAGGTCTCTGTTCCTCTGAATTTTCAACTAATAACCCCCCCATAAACATCTTCAATGACTTTATCTGGCCATGTCTTGTGGAACAGTGTATGTAAATATTTATAAACACTGGTTTATGTCAACAAAGGTCTTATGTTCCTATGGTTTTGCTGTTAGAGGGAACTTTGCCCTAGTAGTAGTTAAATATTGTATATCAAAGCTTATTCCATAGTCATGTTCTGTTGCACAGGGCAGGACGACTTGGGATGTCTTCTTTGATTATTTTTTTCCTGTGACATGAACAGAGGGCAGCTTCAGGCACATTTGATTCCCTAGGCCTTCCTCTAAGAAAAAATGACAAAATAATAGTCCAATATGGTCTTTTTCTTCTAATTTTCTTTTTCATCTCTCCTAAAATGTCATCCAAAACCATATGTTTCTCTCCCCCTTGCCTAACCCTCTTAATTTTTCCCTATTCTTTACCTTATGACTAAACAATTTATAACAATTTATTCCGGGTACACTGCGTTTACATATTGTTCTGTTTCATGCTGCCGTCTGTCTCATTCTGCTGTGTGATGCACTTGGGAATAAAAATTTTATCAGCATCTACAATTCAGAGAAATGCTACATTGCGCTGGTGTGATTTTCAGGATTTAAAATACAGTATTCTAAGCAGGTTATGTGCTTGCCAGGGGGATATAAGAGTATTCACTGATTATCAGAAAACAAAAGTTTGTATCAGTGTGCCAATTACCCATGAGGGGCAGTAAGATGAAAGAACCCTAGCTCTTCGGACTGTTTTTTTTTTTTTTTTTTTTTTTTTTTTTCAGCCACTAATATATGTTTTAAAGTGTATTGTAAATGTGATTGACTAGATTGGAGGGTTTTATATAAGCAGCCATTCATTACTTACTACCCCTAGGCCTAACCGTTAATACTTTTGTCAAGTTTTTCCAAGACTTGACACCTGATCTCCCTTAATTTTCAAATACTTCTGCACTTCCAAGTTGGATCATGACTGCATTGCTGACCCTTAAAAAGAACAGATTTAGAGTGCATCAGCAGCTAAGGTAAAGGTGGACTGTCATTCAATCACATGCATTTCTTGTTCTTTAAGAAGCCACACATAATGAAGTATGTGATGAGTTAACAGTATCAGTGGTACAGCTTAAAGAATTTTCTTCCTCTTTTACGTGCCCCATCTCTTTACCCTTGTAAAACTGCAAAGAATATAAAGCCTTTCGTGGGATATCATTTTATCACCACTCCAAGGAAAGGTGTTCAACTGAAAGCTAATTCCTGTACAGTCAGAAGCCAGACTGCCTAGTCTGACCTTTTGAGAGACACTGTGAGTGATAACACACATGGAGCAAATGCTCTCCATGCTAATTTTGCAGAATATGGTTCAGTTTGGGAGAAACAGAGCAGGACTGAGTGTTGTAACACCCAAGTTCCATTTTTTGCCACTAGCAGATAGTGTAACCTCAGGGAAGAAACCTCAGTGCTCATCATTTTTGCTGGCACTCTCTTTAGGTTGTAAATCCGTTTAAACAGGCAGTAGTCTTTTATAGCCTATGTGTCGCACTCACGCAAATGATATTCAAGGCAGCATGATAATTCAAATGATAGCTTCATGTGTATTTCATTTCTACTTTCTCTATAAAATCTCAAAAACCTCAAGGGGTAGTTAACTATTGTTTTTTGTTGTTGTTGTTGTTGTTGTTGTTTAGACTGATAACTTCTGCACTTTCATGTGTCATTACAGAAAAGCAGCACAGCAGTTAATTAATTAGCAATGTGAACTTTTCCGAGGTTTTTCATCATTTAAAGCTATTTGTGTTTTTCAAGCTTCACATTCGGAGCCTGGAGGTATTTGTCTGAAATGTTTGAGTATCTGGAAATAAATAAATAAATAAATACATTTAAATAAAATATCTTGTAGCCACGTCAACATGTTGAGACTTATTCATCGCTGCTCTTTGACTATAGCTGTAGATTGGAAGAAAGAAATCAAATCAGTGGGATGGGATGGAGTGTGCAGATAGGCTGGTACAACAGCAGACTGGATATGGTGAACCTGCCCAGAGAGCTCAAGTAGGATGGGCTGAACAACATGCTTCAAATAAACTGGACCACATCAGACAAAAGGAATGTCTCTGCCTTCCAAGAGAAAGAATCAAAATCTGTCCACCTCATAACCTGAGAGATTTTTGTGTAGTGAAAGGGTGTTGATATAAATAAGTACAGTGGGGCAGGGGGAGAAAAGGGCAGATGCTGCTGTACAATATCAGATTCGAGAGAACTTGTCTAAAGCATAGAGACAACCTTTTAGAAACAAACAAACAATAACTGTGGCTGAGTTACCACAGCAGAGAAGAAAGTGCTGTAAATCAGAAATAGGCAGCTCAAGGGTCCAGAGATAACTGTGGCTTAAAATGTGAATAGATAAAGAGAAATATTTCAGTGAAACCATCTTTGCTGGGCTGTCACAGTCTGCCTGTACTGGTATATTAAAGGAGATCAGGACACAGACTGAAATGCTGACACATCATTGCATATATTCAGGTCTGTCTGTGTTTAAGAGCAGAGAGGATTGCCAGGACGATCAATGGAATTAGTGTTTTTAGTGGTGACCTGGAAAATAACTAGAAAATCATTTTGATCAGAACTTACAAATATTGATGGGAGTAAGAAAGAATGGAAGAGTGGGGATTATTTCATAAATCAAGTAGTATTTTAATCTACATGAACTGCAGAAAGTTCAAGAGCTAAGAGGAAGTCATCTCTGCCAAAGATGTAATTAGGTTGTAGAAGGCAACGATTGTGGAAAGGATAAATTTTGCTGGTATCTAAGAAATTAGTATGATTTCCTTTATGCCATTGTAACAATCAGGGCTAATGACTTAGGAATATGAACAGAATTTTCCACAAACACTTTTTACTGTAGGAAACAGGAACACTAAGGGAAAACTTGCCAACCAAGCTCTTCAAAGAATTACTCTAATTCAATAAAATAATTATTTTCCCCTTTGTACACTGAAGTCAAAATACGATATTGCATTGCTACGTGCTAAATAATCAGTTAGATCTGTTCCACACAATGGTTTCTTTGGAAAGCAGTGGGTTTATGAATACTAGTAGGACTGAGGAACAAAGGAATGTATACTCCTTTTTGTTTTACAAGTACAATGTACTCTGTTGTAACATACTCAATCTAAAGAAATCTGCAGCAAAAGGAGAGGCCAGATGTCATGCCTGTTACCTGCAAACAGAATATGACATACTCTAGCTTGGTTTTTACATTTATTGTTGGGAACTTATTACCTGATGGTTTGAGATCTCAAAAATCTGTTTGCACATTTAAAACCTATTGATCTTGAGAATACTCAGTCATTACAGTCTAGGGAAAACCTTTGAAAACCTTGTCTGTAACTCCTCAGTGCCCTGTTCATTCTCACCAGAACTTTACAGTCATCAGAAAAAACAAAACAAACAAACAAAAAACTTTTGGAGCTTTACTTCCACTCCTGCACGAAGTCCAACAACACAACACACACTAGTGCTGAACATATAACACATTTACAGAATATTCCTCAATATGGATTTTGCTGATTACCCCAAAGATCTCAGAGAGGCATTCAGCAATTCAAGATGAATATAGAAAACAGTACAGAGTCCTGGTGCTCAGCTTTTCTGTGATCTCATTTATTGGATTAATGATGAAAAATTATTTTTAAACTTTACATTGGAATTTTTTGCTGATTTTTTTGTGCTGAAAAAAAAATACAACTTCAGTGAGTGAGCTATAGAAGTCTTGTACAGTAATGTATCTGTGAGATGTTGTCACTGATGATTTCACTGGCTATCTTACAGGTATCTTATCTCTTACAGGTGGTTGTGTGGCAGCTTGAGTAAGCAAAATGGAAAGCTGCAAATTCTTTTGTAAGGTGATTGTGTTTTCTAGCATGTAGTAGCAAGACAAAAGCATTTAGTTTTTGTTATCTTCATAACAGACAATCTTTAATGCTCTGTTTCCATGCCAGCTAGTTAGAGAACACTATTGTTTAGACTATAGAACTAATATTGTCAAAGCACTGTTTTATTGAGAAGTAATAATCATATCTGTAATCCTCCTAAGTGTAAGCTGTAAGCTTACATAAAATCAGATTCTTTTCCTGCTACAGTTTCATTTGTAAAATGCTTCTGAATTTTTCTAATTTTTTTTTTCTTCTTCTTTCTCTAATTTTTCTGTTTTGAGTCTGATAATTTCCTTCCAACTATGAACATGCTTTTCATTGAATTTCGTGGATTTCAATCAAATGCAGTCATTAGAGATGAATTTTGTTTACATTTATCCCAGCTGTTCAGTATGGTTTTCATTGACTCCATCTTGTTTTATGTAGGCTTCTAGCATTACTATAGTTAAACATTTTCACTTTGCCCTCTTGAAAACTCTGCTGGTTTCTCAGAGCCTTAATTACCTGACTCCTGGTCTGTGATGCGTAAAGTACTTACTTCATGCTTATAATCTCTATAAATGTTATGGTATTGATGGTGTGAGCTCCAATAATTCTATATTTAAATGGACTTCAGTAGTCAGCTGCCCAATAAATGCAGGGGTTTACATTCATTCTGTAATATGGTCTATAAATATTGAATTACCCATATACCTAACAGATGACAGAAAGCATTAGAGAACTATAAATTTAAACCTCTTAATTCATAAATTTAGACCGGAAATCTCTGGAAGAAAAGAGAAAGACCCGGGATGAGATTATACAATTCAAAAAGCTTTAAAATGAACTAGAATATATTAGAGATACGAAATCATAGTTCTCTCTATTAAGGTTACTTCCATGAAGCAAAAATGTCTTTCAAGAACGTCTTTCTATCAATTCCATCAGATTATTTAATACACTTTTTTTTTACACAAGATTAAAACAAAGCCCAAAAACAAACTTTTTTTTTTTTTTTTTTTTTTTTTTTTTGTTTTTTTTTGTTTCCCTCACAGGATTCAAAAATAGCCCATAGAACAAACTCCTTTTGGTTTTTTGTTTTTTGTTTTTTTTTTTTTTTTTTTTTTTACTTTTTTGAGGTTTTCTTCAAGAATATATTGAAGTAATTTTTTCTTTAGTTGCTCTTTGGACATGAGCAGCAAAGTAATTTTTTTTAACTTTTCTTTTTTTATAAAAATCTCTGTTGGAGACACCCATTTTATTAAATAAGTTGAAAGTTAATGCAGTCATTATAATCTCCTTAGATTCTCAGTAGTTTAATTTATGTTTGTGCATGCAGCTGTTGGGATTGATTGGAAAAGTACAAGCTCACACAGCCTTACACAGCATTCTCTTGATTAAGAACCAGTGTCTCCTGAAGTAACAATAATGGATGAAGCTAGGGGCACCTGTGGAGAAAAGGGCATATGCCTGAGATGCAGACAATGCTCAGAAGACACAAGAAAGGTTTCTAAAGTAATGAAGGAATGGCTTTATTGGCAAGTAATTACTTAAGAGAGATGAAAACAAATTAATGTTACTGAAGCAACTCAGTCACTTGTGCAACTAAGTAGGTGTAGCAGACATACCATCTTTTCTTACTGCTTAACAGGAAGGAAAAAAAATGTCCTTTACACCGTGACAAATAACTATAAGACAGAGAAGAAAAAAAAAAAGAAAAAATAGCAAGCAGCATATGTGGAGTAATTAAGAAAAGTTGTGTTGTAAGTAAGCCAAATTCTACCCTTAGTGACAGTCATGAAAAGCCTCTGGAAGGTAGCCAACAGTAAAGTTTTAAAGCTTCCAACCTGTAACTCCCATCTCAATCTGCAGTACTGCTTAGTCATGCTACCTTCTCCAAAAATATTTTTGTCTTATAAATGAAAGTTTCATTGGACCTTGCATTCTGGACTCCACTTTCTATTGTCTCCCTGCTATCCAACATCCTGCCTTTTAGCAATAAGCTCTCCAGCTTTCTCTGTCTTTTCACTCACCTGAGGTAGGATGGTTAAAAAATCAACAAAAAGAAAAAAATCTGAAAAATATTGCATGTCTATGTAATTCTTTAGGAGTATAACTAATCCCATGGGAAAAGGAAATAAAAGACAAAGCAGTGAAATTAAACATTCCTAGTGCAGATTAGAATCATAGAATCATAGAGTCATAGAGTCATTCAACCTGGGTTGAAAAGGACCACAATGCTCATCTAGTTCCAACCCCCTGCTACGTGCAGAGTCACCAACCACCAGACCAGGCTGCCCAGAGCCACATCCATCCTGGCCTTGAATGCCTTCAGGGATGGGGCATCCACAGCCTCCTTGGGCAACCTGTTCCAGTGTGTCACCATTTTCTGAGTGAAAAACTTCCTCCTAAAATCTAACCTAAACCTTCCCCGTCTCAGTTTAAAACTATTCCCCTTTGTCCTATCACTATCCACCCTTGTAAACAGCCATTCTCCCTCCTGTTTATATGCTCCCTTCAAGTACTGGAAGGCCACAATGAAGTCTCCCCAGAGCCTTTTCTTCTCCAAAGCCCAGTTCCCTTAACCTTTCCTCGCAGGAGAGCTGCTCCAGCCCTCTGATCAACTTAGTGGCCCTCCTCTGGACCCGCTCCAAGAGCTCCATGTCCTTCCTGTACTGGGGGCTCCAGGCCTGGATGCAGCAGTGCAGCTCTCGGGGCCTCACAAGAGCTGAGCAGAGGGAAACAATCACCTCCCTCTCCCTGCTGGCCACCTTTTTTTTAATGCAGCCCAGAACACAGATGGCCTTCTGGTGTAAGCGCACACTGCTGTCTCATGTCCAGCTTCTCATCCACCAGGACCTCCAGGTCCTTCTCCTCAGGGCTGCTCAAGGAGATCTTCCTCCAGTTTGTATAAATACTTAGGACTGCCCCGACCCAATGCAGCACCCTGCACTTGGCCTTGTTGAACCTCATTAGGTTTTCATGGGCCCATTGTCCAGCCTGTCCAGCTCCCTCTGGATGGCTTCCCTTCCTTCCAGTGTCTCAAACTACACTGCTCAGATTGGTGTCATCCGCAAACTTGCTGAGGGTGCACTCGATGCCATTATCTATGTCATTGATGAAGATGTTGAAGAGCACCGGTCCCAAGACCAATGTCTGAGGGAACCCGTTTGTGACCAGCCTCCATCCTAACATAGAACCATGGATCACAACTCTTTGGCTGCATCCAGCCAGCCAATTCCTAATCCACCAAACAGTCCATCCTTCAAATCCACACTTATCCAATTTGGAGAGAAGGATGTGGTGAGGGACCATGTCAAAGGCCTTGCAGAAGTACAGGTAGATGAAATCCATTGCCGTTCCGCCATCCACTGAAGCCATCACTCCATCATAGAGGGCCACCAAATTAGTCAGGCATAATGTGACCTTTGTGAAGCCATGCTGCCTGTCTCGAATCACCTACAAACATGTTCTCAGCTTATTACCTTTTCTTCTTATTCATATTGCCTTCTGATTTTTGTCACTGGCCTTCAGAATTCCTCATTTGCTCAAAGATTTATGTTCTGAAATAATGAAATAATACTGCATATACAGGCAGTTAATAATGACCATATTGTTTCAGACTTTGTGCTCAGATGTCTGATAACAGACACCTAGTTCAATAGATCAAATTTCAAATCAATTTTAGATCAAAGTTCTGTGCCTATGAGTCTGTCATCTTACCCCATAAATAGAAAGCAGCATAAGAAACGCTTGGGCAGTACTTCTTGCAAGCAGCTGGCTGCACACCAGAAATCTCCCCTTGAGTAGGGACACCTCTTGATGTTACTTAATGCCTGAGCAGAGATTCATCTGGAACATGGTGACATCTTGCCAGCACATCTTTGGTAAATGACTTGTTGTTTTTAAGCTATACTAGCTCCACTAATATTTGAGCTGAAATTCATTAGGCACCCCCCGCCCTCTGTGCAAAAAATAGTCAAGGATATCTAGCCATCTCAAATCTGGTTAAGTCACTGTCACCTTTGTTCAAATATTACCATCTTACTGTACATCAATAAATATCTTTCTGCCTTCCTGTTACAAGTGAGTGCACAGTGCTTTACTCTCCTTCTGTGACACTCTCTGTGTTGATCTGACATCACTTCTTCGTGTTTCTTTTCTCCCTTTTCCCTTCCCACATTTATATCACCTCCTAAATACATATGTTCAAAATGGTAATCCTTGGGCATTTTCAGCCATGAAATCTGGGATAAAATTGTGACATCTGACAACATTACATGCCTGTAGATTTCTGTTTAAAACTTGAAATGTTATGGTATGTCTTTGCTTTTAGCCAGAAATTCCACTCTGATTGGACATATCCTCTTTCAATATCTACAGCTGAAGATAATTTGAATTGTAACAATCAAAGCGTTTGCGCTGTAAATGTGTAACAAACCTCTATATGTGAACCTGATGTGAATCAATATGAAAAACTAAAGAACAGGAATGAAAGCTAGCGTGATACAGCAAGAATTTGAGAGCTGATGAGAGTCATCAAATTACTTCAGGTTAGCAAGAAGGGTGTTACAGGGTGACGCTAAAGTACTTGATGTACATGAACTTGCATAATTCTACTTCCTACTCCATTTATTTGTGTGCTTGTTTAGTCTCCTGCCTTGTTTGTATCATGGTACTCATTTTGGGTGAAGATGCTCTCATTAAAATCACTGATCTCTGAAAATCTGGAGCTCAGTTTAGAATTCCTAAATATTTTCTCACTAATACACTTTACCCATATACAAAAGAGATTTGAAGATTGCCTAGGCAGCAGATAGATTTACCAAATCAATCCCTTCAAGTATGGGTTTATTGTTTTGTTATTTTAATGAGTATATTCTCCTAAGGTTCTATAGGGCTCCACAAACCACAGTAATGTATATTCTTATGATTCCTGTGTTAATTAAACATTTTCAGCTCAATGAATGAGTTCTATGTAATCTCCCTAGACAACTGAGCTATGCATCCTTAACTGTTGTGCCATAGGTCAAGCAGATGCTAACACATTTACTGTAGTGGAAATAAAGAATTTACTTCTTGTTCTAAGCATTCAATTCATCTTCATGCACAAATGTAAAAATCTCCACAGTATTAAAACAGTATAATTAGATAATTGTTATATTCAAAGCTATTTGCCTCAGATTAAGTAAAATCCTAAATAATTTCAGTTTCTGCTCTTGCTAATTAGCAAGTTTTTTGTGTGTTTCATTTAAAAATAATGCTAGGACCAATTCAGTACTTTCACCTCTGGGATTCCATTTGTTATATGCTGGTTCCTTAGAGACCTAAAGCAATTAAAATTAAATTGAATTTATAGCTTAATCTTTCTCTGAGAACTGCAGGATAAAAAATATTAAAGCTTTCCAGAGGTTTTACTTTTTTAGAGCAATACTGTTCACTCCCCCCAAAAACTCATCCAATTTGCACCAACAATAAATTCAGTCTAATCAGAATAGTCATAGAATAAGTAATTCTTCTTCTGATTTCTTGACAATTTTTTGTAAAATCAGTCTACAAAAACATCACATTTCAATACTGACTTTGGAGAGTAAAATGAAGGCAATTACCATATGCATATCCATACCCCTTCTATTCATGTTTAAAATGGACCTTATCTTGATCTGTCATAAACTTTTACTTTTCATAGTATTTGCAGCTGTTCCTAATAGATTAAAGCACAAAGAGGCTAACATTCCCATGACATTCCATGTTGTCAGCCACTTTGAACTTTCTTTACAATCAACATAGAAGGAAAAAAAAAAAAAAAAAAAAAGCAAACACAAATTAAGACACAATTCATCTGGCTTAATTTAGATTTTAATTTAGATTACATGATATAAGTTCTGCCCATGAAGATTTTCAGAGTGAGGCTGGATTGGGCCCTTGGTGACCTAATCTAGCTGTGGTGTCCCTGTTCATTGTAGGGAAAATGGGATAGAAGGCATTTAGAGGTCCCTTCCAACACTAAGGATTCTGTGACTCTATGAGTCTCAAGATAGCATATATAAGCAAGGGATATAGCATATTCATCTTGCACAGTCTCTTAATCAGAAATAAAGAAGTATTTATGTGCAACTGTTCCACTCTGAGTAACCTACTCTTTTTTATATGAATGTAGGCACAAAAAATGCTTTAATAAATACTGCAATGAAACAGTTACAGAAACGGATATGCTATCTGAAGTGCTACCTGTCCATCAGAAGGAATTATTAAAATTGTTTTGAAGTAATGGGAGGAAGATGGAAGATGATCACATCGAATTATATATTAAAAATCAAGCAATGCAAAATATTTATTTATTTATTCATTTATGAATCACAGAATTGCCTGGGTTGAAAAGGATCACAATGATCATCTAGTTTCAACCCCCCTGCTATGTGCAGAATTGCCAACCAGCAGACCAGGCTGCCCGGAGCCACATCCATCCTTGAATGCCTTGAATGCCTCCAGGGATGGAGCATCCACAACCTCCTTGGGCAACCTGTTCCAGTGTGTCACCACTCTGTGTGAAAAAATTCCTCCTAAAATCTAACCTAAACCTTCCCTGTCTTAGTTTAAAACCATTCCCTCTTGTAGATAGAACATTCCATATGGAATCAGATCCATACTCAGTAGTAAGACTCTATTCCTAGTGAGGTTGTGAATTTGTTTAAAAGTGTTAAATCAAAACTGTACCCAAACACCATCATTATTGAAATAGCTTGATATATTTTCAAGTACCATTACTCATAACGTCCAGGTATTCACAACATTGTCTCTAAATGAGTTGTAAATTGTCCTTTATATGTATATAAAGTGCCCTTTATATATATATAACGTAGACAAATGCCAGCAAGAACAAAGTGATCCCTTCTACTGTACATTGTCCGAGCCATTATCCAAAATATTTCTTAACTCTGAGGCATTTGCATTGTCACTGATAAAAGTAGCCAGTGTAAATCATCATATGCTTCCAAGTTCTAATTTGTGCTGAAGAGCCGAGACACAAAGGCAATGCAATTAATTAAGGTTTGGAGCCTTGTATTTGTCTTCTGTATTTATTTATGCATTCGTCTATAATTTAGGCTGTAAAGTCTTTCTGTGAAGGCAAAATAATGTACCAAATCCAAATCTCTTTCTTTCCTCCTCTCCGTTCTCTCTACCTCACTATCTATTAATCTACTCTGGTGTATTTATATTGCAAATTATTTAGAGAGTGAAAACAGCAAGGAGAATGAGCGATCCTCGCTTGGAGGGCTTGATAGTATTCTTACGAGTGATGCATGAGCAGGCAGGAGATTTCTGAAGAGTGGATGGCATATCAAAGATTTCTTTTCTCAGCAGTAAAATAGCACTCATTATCAAAAGACATGAAATGAGCACTGCTTCCCATTTATGCTGTTAAACAGATGAATCCAACCAGTTAGCCTACTCATTTTTCAAGATTAAAGGAAGATATTACAGTATAAAAAGATGCTAATGTGTATTCTTTCATGAAGAATTATTATGGACATATAGTGTATTGTACAGAGACTTTTATGGATGATGGTGCACTTAGGTTACTGTACAATTTCCCAAGATTAAGAAATGGAAATGTAGCACACCCAAGAATTCCATGATAACTTTTTGTTACAATTAGAAATGTTCTTTGTATGGATGTCTTTGTAATTCACATTTGAAAAAGCAGTATGTTTAGACTGGTCTGGTCATCAAGAATAATGTGTGTCATTAAGTGATATTGCTTTCTGAATTTTGTACAATATAATACAACCTCAGAAATTGAGAACACAAGCATGAAGCATCTGAGATTTGTATGATCATAACACACTATTCTACAACTTTCTGTGGATCTGTCATAGTATCATTGAGTCATTTATTGCCATGTATTTTAGACAAAGGATCAGCTTTTTCTAACTTCTTCAGTTCTTGATGTCATATCTGGATGCATCAATATGCAGTGTTTTAGACTAAAGTCACAGAATCACAGGATCACAGGATTGCAGGGGTTAGAAGGGACCTCAAGTGATCATTGAGTCCAAACCGCCTGTAAAAGCAGGTGCACTAGAATAGGTCACACATGTAGGCATCCAGACAGGTTTTGAATATTTTCATAGAAGGAGGCTCCACAATGTCTCTGGGCAACCTGTTCCCGTGCTTCATCACCCTTACTGTTAATAAATTCTTCCACATCTTTGTATGAGGTGTTCCAAGTTTTAGGCCACTACCTTTGTCCTATTGCTGCACCACCGAGAAGATCCTGGCCTCAATCCATTTGCCTCCTAGCTCCTGTTAGATATTAATAAACATTAATTAGATCCCCTTTCAGTTTTCTTTTCCCCAGGCTGAACTGACCCAGTTTACTCAGCTTTTCCTCATACTGGAGGTGCTCCATCTTTGTGGCCTTCCACTGGACTCCTAGGTGATCCATGTCGTTTTTGAACTGAGTAGCCCAAAACTGGATGCAGCATTCCAAATTTGCTCTCATCAGGGCAGAAAAGAGGAAGAGGATCACCTCCCTCCCTCAGCCTACTGGCCACTTTCTTTTTAATGCACCCCAGGAAGGCCAATATTGGCCTTCTTGGACACAAGGACATGCTGTTTGCTCATGGTCATCTTGCCATCCACCAAGACCCCAAGGTTCATCTCTACAGAGCTCATCTCCAGCAGATAACCACCTAATCTGTACTGATGCATGCATTTATTCTTCCCCAAGCACAAACCCTACATTCGCTCTTGTTAAACCCATCAGGTTTCTCCTGCCCAACTCTCCAATCTTTCCAGGTTTTGTTGAATGGTAGAACAGACCTCTAGAATGTCAGCCACTCCTCCCAGCTTTGTATCATCAGTAAACTTGTTGAGAGTAAACCCTTCATCCAGGTGGTTGATGAAGATATCAAACAAGACTAGAGACTCTACAAACACCAGGGGAGCATCATTAGCTACAGGCCTCCAACCAGGTTCTGCGTCACCGATGACAACCCTTTGAGCTTTGCTAGTCAGCCAGCTCTCAGTCCATTTCATCATCCATTCATCTATCCCATGTTTTCTAAGTTTCATAACAAGGATGTTGTGGGAGATGGTGTTAAATGTCTTGCTGAAGTCAAGGTACAAGGTTCAAAATTCGCTGCTCACCCCCCACCTACACAGTCAGTGAAGACATCAGAGAAAGCTATCAGGTTGGTCAAGAATTATTTCCCCTTCGTGAATCCATGTTGACTGTTCCTGATAATTTTCTTCCTTCCAATTGTTTGGAGATGGTATCCAGAAGTTGTTCCATCCCCTTTCCAGGGCCAAAGGTGAGGATGACTTGCATGTAGTTTCCCATGCCTCCTTCCTTTTTGAACACTGAGTGACACTGGCCATCCTCCAATCTTCAGGCACTTCTCCCATTCACCAAGACCTTTCAAAGATGATAGAGAGTGGCTCAACAATAACCTTTGCTAGCTCCCTCTGCACATGAAAGTGCATCCCATTAGGACCCATAGATTTGTGTGCTTTGATTTTGGCTTGACACTCTCTGACAAGATCCTCAGAAAGAATCTAGCCAAGATCAATGCACACAAATTTTAGACAAAATATCAGCTTTTTGAAACTTCTTGAATGCTTGATGCCATACCTGGATGGATCAACATGCATTGTTTTAGTTTAAAGCCCTACAGATACTTGGTTTCCTTCTTCTCCTAATACCTCCTAATACCTCCTTCACTCACTCATACAGATAAACGTCTAGTGCTTAAGACAAGTTAAAGTGATTTTTTTAATCAGGTAATTTACATATTTAACTAAAACTCCTGGAATCATAGAATGGCTTGTATATTTTAATGCAGAATACTGTATGCAGTTAATGTATTTGTCAGTGCACTCTCCAGATATGCTTTATGTAGGTGTTAATACAAAGGACTAGGCTTTATGAAAAGGAACTTTCTCTGAGGAATAAAAGGTAACAATTTTTCTTTTTTTTCCCAAGTCAGACACACATGTTTGATGTAACAGCAAAAGTTATTCTGATTTTATTTTAGAAGTAAAACTCATTTTCTTTTCATTCCAACCAAAACTGGAAGAATTTATCAGCCAGATTACATAGCTGGACCATTTGTCAAAAGCTGAGAACTTTAACACAAATGGGTTAAGATTTAATGCATAAAATTTAAAATTTTTACTTAATAACAAAGTGAAGATACATCTAGTTCTATTTTTAGTTTGTATTTTGTAGATTTTTTAGCAGGTAATGGTGATGGATATAATCCATATTACTGCAATTGGATTTCTAACCTCTGTTTTTGGGTTCTTTATTTTTTTATTTCCATTTTCTAATAGTTATATGAACATCTGCCTTTGCTTCCCCCTATTTTGAGATTCACAGATGCTGATAAATAGTATTGTATGGAAAGTGGATATAATAGCAGAATAAAATGCCATGGAACAAGGCAACGTGTTAAATATTTGCAAATATCATGTGCACCTCATTGTTCTCTGTCAAGGAGAATTAATGGTAAATTATTTTTAGGAGTTAGCTAAGCTATCCTTGAGGAGAACAAACAGTGCTTTGTGGATAGGTATGATTTTATCGCTGTACAGATACTAATGCTCTAGATTTAGGCCAGTGTATTACCTCAGTAACACTGTTTAGTGTTCAGTTTTACTTCACTCTGCTTTGTCAACAAAAATTCTTGCCTATATAGGTCATCATGAACCATTCTTATATGAAAAGAATTGCTTGTTCCAGAATAAGATAATTCCTCATTTTTACATACATTAAAGCCTTTCTTGCAGTTAAACTCAACGGAGAACATGTTGACTGTTCCCGAAAGTACACCACTTAAATAGTCAAGACTTTTTGACATTTTTGGACTGTATTTCTTGTCTTATCTGACAATTTTATAATTAACTATGGCAATATCATAGTCCTAGAAAGATCTAGAGTATTTCTAGTTCCTGTTCCTGGAAATGAAATGCAGATTCATCATGAAAGAGGATGATTTACCCTGCATTTAATGAAATACATAAACTCTCAAGGTCAATGACACTTTATAAGCTACTTTTCCAAAGGATCAGATTGGGATGTGTGGTTCACTCAACACGCAGACAACAGATTTTAACAGTCAAATAAACAACAATGACCTGGAACTTCTACTGCTTTCCAATAATGAGGTAATATTTTACCAAGGAAAATAAATGTTTCTCAGTCATCACATTTCAGCTTTTTCATAAATAAATCTGTGGCAGGGAGCTAAAAAGAAATACAAGGAAGTGGGCAGGTAGCTCATACATTTTATATATATACAAAAAAATGATCATAATATTAATTATGATGTACGAATTTGTGTTGTAGATAATGTGAAGTTAGGAGATCATTTGTAGATGACCTAGTCCAAATACCCTGATTAAAACAGGGTCAAATAGAGCAGGTTGCTCAAGACAAGAAGTAAAGACTGGAGAACCATGCTGAAAAATACAGATATTCCTAATTATGATTAGAAATTTGACCAGCAATACTCACTGTGACGTGTACTTTATTCTAGATACAATCTGTTAATAAATTGATGTGCCCAGAATGGGAGGAATTGGCTGAGGGTCTGTCCACCTACATTTTTCTGTGGACAACTATAACTACATAGCTGTGGAATTTAGAACTTGTTTTGACACAGTGTATCCTTCTCTAATTGTTAGCTAATTATGTTGCAAGGCCTTGCAGCCTTCATTGTCAGTGTCCCTTGTGGTTTAATGAAACCTGTTTTAAACTATATGAACACCTCAGGTGGTGTAGGTAGATATATTAGTTGTAGTGAAAGAATATGTAACACTTTTCAACATCTGAAGATCAATCTTTATTTTCTTTATCTACAGTCCACAGAGAACTGAAACCCACTGGGACACAACCTTGAAGTGTGATATGCAGCTGTCACGTTAATTAGAAACTGAGCTTCAAAATATCCCTTGCTAAATCCAAACAAATCTAAACAGATAACTTGGCTTTATATTCTTCAAATGTGTTAAGACACTTCTGTTTTCATCCCAAAGAGGTAGGAAAAAAGTTAATTACATGTCATTTTGTATATGTTGATATTAAGAAGTTGTGAAGCAACTCAAAGAATATTACATTTATGACAGACAACATTATTCTTTTGTATCTTTGGAAGAGAGTAGCACAGAAGAAAAAAAAATAAAATTTTCTATCATTTGGGCCTATCCAGAACATTTTACAACGAGTACTGGTTTCCTATTGCTCAACGCTTGCTATGCTTGTGCAATTGTTATGTTGTCAACATTTAAGCCCTACAAATGAGAAAAATTTGCCCAAAGGAAGAGTTGTGTTATGGAAACATTTCATATTTCAGGTTTCATATTCCTTCCTGATTCTGTTCATAATCTAGGAAATCCAAGAGGTAGCAATTAAAAAACGCGAAAAGATTTAATTTCAATCTGTTGCTAGTGGTCTCAGCAGGCCACAGAGAAATTTAAAGCATATTTTTGAATTATGTAATTTCTTATTATTTTGTAACAATAATTTTATTATCGTTACTATCTAAAACTCACCTTTTTCACTTCATTTTCTTCCTGAATAAAATTATTGTTCTCTAAAAGGCTCACATTTTGATTGTAAGATAGAATTTCAACAGAATAAAATAATCCAATTCTTAAATACCATCATATTTCAAAAAGTTGAAGTGCATTCTGCAGTTTCCCACTCTGTTGCTTTATACTCTTTTTTGTTTTGGTGTTCTAGGCCCCTAATTCAGCTTGAGATTACATCACTCCAATTTAGTTCTATGTTCTATGTCTATGACTAATGAACTAATAGGACCACCTGTCTCTCACCCTGACTTTACTTTCACTCTCATGAAGTCTTTTTTTCTGCACGGGAATTTGTATTGGTCTTGTCAAAAGACAAGCTGGGGGAACTGATTCTGAAAGAAAATAATGAGGAAAAAAGCAAACAAAGAAACCGACACTGTTTTAAATTGGTTCAAGATCCAGCTTCGTTCATAACTGATTCTGCACATTAAATTATGTTTGTAGAAAATACTGCCTCTTCTTTCAAAAGGAGAGATAATCATATATATGGTACTGGAACCTAGACCGTGGAGAAAGTCAGATCTGGAGATCTTTGCTCTCCAGGAAAGGGTAATTTCCTATTTGCTAACTATTTACATTTTCCTTAATACAGTCTCCACAAAAGGAAAAAATGTAAATCTACCAGTTTTTTTCAAGCTTCATTTTACTTTCAGACACATTAATGTGATCTACATGTGAGTCAACAGTTTACAGGACAGTTCTGCCCAGTTCCATGACTGAAAACCATGTCAAAAAACATAAAACCATAACAATGCATGTTGATCAAAATAATGTCAGACTTGATTCTAAATCAATGAAGTGTTTCCTATTAGATGTATTCTTCCAATTGTCTTGTTCTACTGTGTGTATTAAGCAAGATTCAAAATGAGAAGATTTTGCTTTACAAGTACAGAGCCTTCTAATGTACCACTGCTGCTCTACTGGAAAGCTTACTGCATCCTTATGTCCTTATTTATGTACATACAAATATATATGTGTGCGTGTACATGCACCAACACAAATACTTTTTTCTGTTTTCTGTACCTTCTACGAAGCTCTGCTTGTTGTGAAGCATGTGTGTATAAAATTTAAATTCACATGATCTGTTTCAAACACATCTAATATGATATCTTTTGTGGTTACCATCTGTCATGCAACAACAAAAGTGATATTTTACCTCCAACAGAAAGGAAAAAGCATGCATAGTATCAATAAGAATTTTTTATCATTGTTTAAAATTACCACTGTAAACACAATTCAGTATGTCTCAAAGGAGATATGATTCTTCCTAAATCTCCATATAAAAATGCTTTGAAAGTTTACCAACATTTGATTTGAATTATTCAACTTTAGTTAAGCTAATACATTATTCATGTTAAGTGAATCATATAAACAATGCCACTTCTATCTAAAGAAAATAATTTAAATCTGACTTGGATGCAGCTTGCAATTTATAGCTAAGGCTTTACCTCACCTAGAAGCAAAACTGGGTATGCAATTTGTGGCTCAGTTCAACAGAAAATGAGTCGATAAACTATTTCATGTGAAGGTGACTGCTAAATATATCTCCAAACATTAAATATAGCTACCTTAATAATTCAGTCATTGAACACACATATCCACAACACATATACTTCCCAGTCCTCATACAATAAGTTCTTTAGTGGAAAAAACCATTCTTAAAATCTTTGTCTTTTCTACTGAAGTATCCATTATGACTTTTCCACTTCAGCACATCATTAATGAATATTTTTGGTAATCCTTTATAAAAGTTGAAGAACTAAAATAAATGAATGAATAAATAAATAATCCTAGTATTGAAAACTATATTGGGATTATTGTTTATAATCCTTCAAGGAGAAAATATTTGTTCTGAGGATATTTTTATTTAAAAAAAAAGAAAAAAAAAAACAACAAACCATAACCCACAAAAAACAACCACATATCATTTAAAGGTATCTGAAAAAAGTGAAGGAATGACTTTTTGTTTGTTTGTTTCCAAGGGGACAATAGAAAATTTTACTATGAAAGAGGAGATATCAGTATAATAGTAAAACTGTTGAGAAAGAAATTCATTAGTATCTCTCCTACAAAAACTGAGTATTTCTGTAAGTTTTCTTCTAGTCTTGGTAGGTTTTATGTGTCTCTTTTTGGGGGCATTAAGCATCCAAGTAGCACAAAGCAAATTCTGCAGCACAGAGGAATCTGTCCTCTCTGTGAAGAAAGATGTTTCGTGATATTTTGTTCTGCACTCCTTTCACAGTTAGGTCTATAGATATTCACAAAGTCTTTACAGTCAATGCCAGGAAGAAAATGGGGGAACGGGTGAAACAGAGGGAAAAATTTTAAACATATTGAATACACATTCATCTCTAAGACTAACAACCCAAGTTGCCTTTGGAGGCTGTGGTATAGACTTGCAACATGAAGAAACTATTGAAATGTCTCAGTTGGCACATGAAAACTGAAAGGCAGAGCAGATTTTCCTTAGGAGCCACAAATGCAGGACTACCCACATCATCATAGCTGAAGTTCTCTCAGAAAAAATGCGTATGAAAAGTAGCCTTACTCCCTTTAGAGGTTATGGATGAGAGAATGACAAAAAGTCATCTTCCCAAGCTGATAACAGTTAGCTGCTCTTCTGCATACTCTCAAGGGTGGAGTACAACATGTTGTGCCTGTGTCCCATGTTTGTCAAAGAGAACTCTTTGGATGGAGCAGTCCCAGCATTCAACACTCAAGATCAGGGCAGCAAGGAAGGTGACTACTTAGAAAGTTTCCCTGGCAATTGCTAATTCCCAGATGCATGCCCTAGGGATTATTTGGTACAGGTCCATTTGGCATAGCCTTGTGCTACCCAAGAGACTCTCACAGTAGTAGTAAGAGTCCATCCATCATAAGGATTCCAGTGCTTGATCTAGCAAAGCTCCATTCATCTGCAAAAATAATGATGACATCTTCATCTCTTCTGCTTCCTTTAACAGGGTATTTGTATTCCTCAGAGCTAAATCTACTTTCTTTAATGTTAGTACAAGTAATACTCCCACAAGCACAAACATCCTCACCTTGAATTAATTTATTGAAGCCATTAAGACTTAACTTTACCTGAGAATCTCTAAGAATGTATCTTCAATACATTGTTCGTCGAGACATCATTTTTAAGTGAATTGCTACCTGATTTTGGGTTTCTCACATATTCAGCTGACTGGATCTCTAAGTCTGAATTCCTCTGTACAGCCATCTCATTCAGAGAGAGACACTGTTCAGCCCAGGGAATGTCTGGTAATCTCGAGTAACAAGTCAGAAATCATCAGTAAAAGTTTCTGTATGCAGTGTGTTTAATATCTGCATCTTAGTTGGATCTAGTTCCAAAGCTTTTAACTCCAAGCATAGATTTCCAGGGCTTTACTTTAACTTGCAAATTCCCCTTCAGAGCATCAGACACTTCCTTGTTTATAATGTCCTCTCTGAATTTAATCTCCAAAATAAACATAGCCACAGAATCCTTCCCATGGTAATGTTATTCCCACAAATTTTTTGAAATATATTCAAATTTATGAGCTGAAACTCTACATAAGGACTGACGGATTAAAGTCCTACTCTATGTATATGTGAGGGCTGGTCTGAAAGCAATGCTTCTACTAATTTTAATTTTTTTTTTATTAATATTATATTAACTCATGATATCACGGGTGGATGTTGGTGGAATGGCAGTAGAGGTTGAACCTTCTTGCCAATATTCCATTACATTTTGTTGCCATGTGACAAATGGTAGCAGAGAAGGCAAAATTGTGTCTGACATGGAAGTATGTATGAAGCAAAGGTGTGTCACTGAATGTGGAAAAATCTGCACCCAATGATATTCATTGGCACTTGATGAATGTTTACAGAGATCATACAGTGAATGTGAGAACATTGAGGCAGTGGGTTTTGTGTTTCAACAGTGGTGACAGTGACATGAAATACAAACCACATTCTAGACAGCCATGCACAGCTGTTACACCATGAAATGAAGAGCATCCAAATTAGCTCATCTGCACAAATTGGCTGACGGTGGTGATTATGTTGAAAAAGTGTGTTTTATAGCTAAGAATCTGCCTCCATCAAATAGCGTTATTGTGCTCTTTGTAGCTGTGGCAGTTTCCATAGTAATAAACAGGAGGCATTGCTTTCAGAGCAATCCATGGAGAATAGATGGCCTATATAATGTATGCGTGTGAGAGGAATATAGTGAAGACATCTAACAACTTTTTGTAATTGCTCTTTATACATTTGTATTTTGTTGAGAGAAATTGAATTTGCTGGTGTTGCAAACTGGATAAGCATCTATTTTCCCTCAAGTAGTCTTAGATATTATCATGCCAGATATCAGTCCACAAAAGTATGGAAAAAATACCAAACCATGTTCTTGTGTGACACTAGGAAGATCAGTATGAGTTTTCATATTAAACTGCAGACTACCTCTCTCTACCTGAAAGCAGGTTGTAGTGAGATGGAGGTCAGCCTCTTCTCCCAGGTTACAGTGACAGGATGAGAGATAATGGACTCAGGTTGCACCAGGAGACATTCAGCTTAGATATTAAGAAAAATTTCTTCTCAGAGAGAGTGGTGATGCATGGAAACAGGGTGCCCAGAGTCGTGGTAGAGTCACCATATTTGGAGGTGTTCAAGAAACATGACACTGAGGAGCATGGTGGGGATGTGTTGAAAGTTGGACTAGATGACCATAAAGGTTTTTTCCAACCTTAATGATTTTATGATTCTGTGATTTCACCAAGATTTTTTTCTTATGGGGGCTATGCTAGTAACCAATCAAGAGAGGTGGAGCTGAAATGATCCTATATCTGCTGAAGGAAGACAAAGCTCTGTACATGCTAGTTTCCAGCTTAACACAAATTGGTAAAAATACAATAAAAAACCTTTCTTTGCCACTCAAATGACTTTAATGCTGGGAGAGAATTTCATAGAGCTAAAGATGAAATGTCAGTGAAATATAATATTTTGAAAGTTTATTTGTTGTTGTTCTGATTTTTGATTTGTGTTAATATGTAAGATACATAGAGAGATACATCTATGAAAGAGAAATAAAACTTTGTTGTAAAAGCTCAGAAGGTATCTCTGTGTTTGTGTAAACTCTTCTTTCATTGTTCATTGATGTAGACAGTAAAAATGAGTAAGTCTTCTACAGAACTTTTGTTTCCAGATCTGTACAGATTCAGTACAAAATAAGCTGGGTTAGTATCTCAATTACAGTTTTAAATCCAACTCAAAGGCTCTATTTAGCCTCTAAAAAGCATGTGTTTCAATTGAGATGTCATAGGTCAACTTAACTACCAGCTGTGTAATCAAGATTTCCACTAATAACAATTAATCTTGAGAAACCAAGTGACTGAAGGTTCTGCTAGAGTTACTGAAATGACTATATTCCACAAGACTAAAATTGGTTTAGCATTAAGGAGTTGGAGTAGTCGGTTTAACATTATGGAGTAGATAGTAAGGTATAATCATTCAGGAAAATGTTATCAATTTCTCATAGAAACACTATCTGCATAGTAAGGTAATCTTTCCATTAATAGAACTGGCATTGCCACATAGGCTCATCATTGCTCTTTGGGGGCACATAAGCTTATATTCTAATTAGCTGACTGTAACATTAGTAGTAGCCTGTGACATAAGCTTGATTTGCAGAAATATCCATTGATTCCATTCTTGAGCAATATTTAACAGTGATATTCTGGAGCTATTGATTGCATCTGGGAAAATTCCACTTCTGCTTCTTCAGTGAAGAAGCTCCTAATTTAAGATCTTAAGATGTCCAAATATGTGAAATGAATCTAGGTGTATTTAAGTACAACTAGGCTGGAATTAAAAATTAATAGTAGCTAAGCTGGCTGTGCACTGATGGGAACTGTCAAGATAAACACAGAAGAGGCAGACTGCATATAGAACAAAAGTCTTTGTATAGAATAGTATTTCTTTCACGTAAGGATGATTTTTTTGTTGTTGTTTTGTAATTTTTTTCTACTTTCATAAGGGAAATGTATGTAAAAATTGCTTCCAAAAGCCTGACCAAGATCTATATTATGAAGTCTTTCCTCTAAAACCTATTCTGGGTTTTGCAGTATATTATTGTTTGAAACATATGCACCAAGACTATTTAAATGAGTTGTTAATTAGTCAGTGCTTAAACAACAACACATTTTCTCTAGTGTACTGTACCAATACTAATAACTTATTCTCTTCCCATCTGTTTGAATCCACCTGTTATCATTATTTTAAACTTACAATGTAAATTCTTTGATGAGGGAACTAATTTCATAGTGTGTGCTCACAGTCAGAAAAAAATGATAATGCTTTTTTGCTGCTATTGTAAACTATATGTTAACTATTTTCTTTGTATTGATATTGTAAATTGAAATTCATACCAGAAATCAAAGATGAATGCTTTGAAGCAAAGAGCATTTTACTTTTTTTTAGGGTTGAAAAGATGTTGGAAAGAAAAATATCTAATATTTCCACATGACAACAAGTTCTGATTAAATTAATGTTTTTCACATTTATTTTGTTATAAAAGGCTCAGCATAAAATCCAGTGACAGCATGAAATTGATTCTCTGGGTATCCAAATCTTCCATGTTATACTCTCAAATATTGTGGATTCAGAAACCTGCAGATGTTTTCATTCTTAATAAACACTTTTGCATTGGAAAGTGACCTAAGGAAAAATCAGGTAACCTAAAGCATCTGCACTGTGGATTTCTGGAGCCGAGTTTGGTCTGTGTGAGAGATACGCATCAATAGATCTTCAGGATGGATTGCAGTTTTCTACACAAAGGTACTTAGCAACATCTGAAATGTTCCCACAGTCCTTGGAGTTTCCAGGCTCTGCATCTCTACCCTACAGGTGCCATTGCACATCTGCCAGACACTGAGTAGTTGTTTTAATCTTAGGCATCGCCAATAGCCCTGATCAGCAGAAGGAACTTAAGAAATTACTCCTCTGGCCAATTTAAGGCATCTAACACAAGCTAGAGATTATTTTCAGAAATGCATCTTATCCTGTAGTTCCTGAATATAAAATATACATGTAAATGTGTACACACACAATTAAAAATATTCACTTGTTTTTCCAAGATCATTTTCTTAGGGTGGTCTTCCTTACTTGAATGGGAAAGTGACTGGCATTAAGAGGATATACACATTTGGAGTTTCTAGAAACAGTGCAAATTATGAACAATAAAGGAAGATAACTTGAGAATATGTAGACTGGAAAAGTGAGTTTTGTTCCTTAATTTTCCTTTTCTCTCTAGAGCAGGTGATTTTATAAGAAGCTTGGAATATTTATGAGAAAGAATAACATTCTTTGGAGATGTTCAAGACCTGCCTGGATGCCTACCTGTGCGACCTGCTGTAGGGAACCTGCTTTGGCAGGGGGGTTGGACTCGATGATCTCTGGAGGTCCCTTCCAACCCCTACAATTCTGTGATTCTGTGTAAGACTGAATTATGTTCTATATATATGTTCTCCCATGTTTTGCTCTTGCTGAGGAGGAAAGAAGGTAATAGACATAGCTGCTCAGCAATCTAGCGTCCTATTCAGGATCTAGGAAGCCTGCTTTACCAGGAGGTTGGACTTAGGTGCTTTCCAGAGGTCCTTTCCAACCCCTATGATTCTGTAATCCTGTCATCTTCCTCTATTGAAAATTTGGCCTGTTTTTACAGTATTACTAGGATAGGTCCTTTTTTATTAACATCAGGACACTAAATGATGGAATTCTAATCAAGTGATGGAGATACAGAAGTTGATTTGTGTGATTTATGTCTGGACCCTGGGCTGTTAGAACAGTGTAAACAGAAGGAAGAAAATAATCTCTTTGGCACAAATTCTTACAGTGCGCTGTAGTGGCCAGCATCACAGTGCTAATAGTGCTAAGTAAATTCTAGGCAGTTCTTCCCTCAGCTGAATTTCAGAAAACCTCCAGGTCTATGTAACAATCATCAAGAAATCTGGGTTTATTGCATAACTTCTTAAATGTTGAATCACTACTGTTACGGTACTGCACCTACAAAGAAGCACTTTCCTGTCCATGTAAAATGCATGATTTCATTTTTCAGAAACTAAACATAAAGAGTCATGAATGGAGGCCAAATTCTCCCTTTATATTTCAGGAAGGACCTCCCAGCTTCCTGGTCTGCAATGAGGTCAAATGCTTTCTCAGTTTGCATTTCTAAGCGTTATTTTCCTTCAGCTACTATAAATTGCTTTTGTAAGGCTACTCAAGTTTTCCATACAAAAAAAAAAAAAAAAAAAGCCAAAAAACTCAATTTTCCTTTTCTTAAAGGCAGGTGCTATCCAAACACATCTGCAGCATTTCTGCTCTGGAGAAAAAAAGTAATAATAAAAGAGAATGAAATGAAAAGCCTCATTACAACACGTTTCCAGGGTGAGAAACCTAATCACTTGGTTTCTTACCATCTCTTAATGCTTGCAACTGATGCCCCACTCACATACTGTACATTTGGCGAAGTGTGATCAAAGTGCAATGAGCAGTATCAAAAATGTCTCTATTATTTGTCAGTAAGCATGTAATGTGACATGTTATTCAATGCCACTAGAGAATTGTTACTTGTGGCTGTTTCTGTTTCAGGATCCCTGTGGAACAACCACTGCACTGCACTTCTCACTTTGCAGGGACAGCTTTTTCATTTCCCTGAAAAGCCACATGGGATAAAGATTCTGTTGTTCCCAGGCAAATTTTTGTAAGCAATTTCCTGTTAATTGTGCTGTTTTCTCTGGAGATTTTAAAAAAGCTAATCAGAGAAAAGAACAATTCCAGCCTCTATCAAGTAATTTCTTCTTGATTTTACAGTTACTGTAATTGAGCATAAAACATTCTTGTCTTACCTATAGTAGGACTGATGACCCAAGAACTGCCAAATCAAGAATATGTCCTGGATACCCCAAAGCTTTGCAGCTGAGACTGAGGGAGCATATAGGCAAGAGCAAACAACAAGGATGAGTAAATACATAGAGATAACAGTCAAACTGCATAAGGGGTGCATTCTTTGAGAGTACTACTCAAAGATCAGTCAAACTGTAGGAATAGCAGGGGTATTTCTTATGTTTGCTATATTTATAGCAGAGATCTATATTTGAAGAAAGCTGAAGATTATTTCCACGAATTCACCTTATCCTGTGGGCCCTGAATATAAAAACATACATGTACATGTGTACACACACAATTAAAAATATTCAGTAGTTTTTTCAAGATCAGTTTTTTAGTGTGATACATCTTTCTTGTATGGGAAAGTGACTGGTGTTAAAGGGATATACACATTTTGGAGAAACAATGCAAATTATGAACAACAAAGGAAGATAACCTAAGAGTATCTAGACTTGAAATGTTAGTTTTTTTCCCTTAAAAATATAACGTTAACTTCACTTGAGAATGAGGTGTTCTTCTTAAAGTCTTTAGGTTAAAAAAAAAAAAATAAACTGAACTGATCCAGGTTGTGTACATTACCTCTTGTTCCTGCTCTTCAGGTTGTTACCGTTGAAACTCTGACCAAGAGTTTGCAATGGTCACAGCTCATTTTAGCTCATGTGGGCTCTACAGTGAACAGGAACAGGTAGTTTTTACAACATTCTTTTCTCTAAACTCAAACAGCTCATCCTGAGAGTCTAGAAGGATTTTCAGAAAGCTTAAGACTGTTTTTCTCCCTTCTAATTTTTGAGTACAGGTCAAAGGAATTAAGGTATCACACACCTCTGTTTGAGTTCTGTTTGCTCAGAACTATCAGTTTACAGCCTATGATTTTTATGGTGAACAAGGTCAGGTTAGACTGGACTCTAAGTAACCTAATCTAGCTGTAGATGTCCCTGTTCATTGCAGGGGAGGTAGACTACATGGCCTTTAGAGCTTTCTTCTAAATCAGATGATTCTATGATCCTACGTTTTTTAAATCCTGTCTTTGATTTCAGAACACACTCTATTTTAAATAACAGCTACCGAAAACAATTACGTAAAAAAATTACATATTTTTTAACCAATTCCACTGCTTTCAAATATCTAAACACGCTAATTTTGCTATTTTTCTTCTCACAAAAGGAAGAGTTTGACTTATTTTATCTTGGGAAAAGTGGTGCAGTTTTCATGTTGCTTCCAAACAGAAATGTCCTTACACTGCCTTTGAAAAGCATCATTTGAGCAGATGCCAAACATGGCAGTTGATGTTCGTAAAATGCAGATGAAATCTATATGAATTTGATTGGAAAGTTTTTTTTTCTAAGGAAAATTGTTTCTTTGCTGGAAATCATAGGGGAATTGAAACAGCTAAAGACTTATTAAATGCCTTTTTTTTTATCCCAGCCACTTCAATAAATACTAATTATGAGACATGAAAAGACATAAAGAAAAAGATTTACAAAGAGTATAAGGAAATAAATGTAAAGTTTTCTTGGTTAGCTTTTGTCTTCTTCTCTCTTGTGCACAGGCAAAAATACAGAGCAGAATGAAGCTATTCTACACAGTGTTTTGTGATGATAATGGTGTTTTTTAAAGCAGAATTTGTTATGGAAAACAAATAGGCCAAGTTTGGATGAAACAAATGTTTACTGATTGTGGCAGAGTACTGTAACTCCAAAGAGAGATCCTATTCCATTTTGGAAGTACTGATGATTTGTTCCTAGGAAAGTATGGAAGATGGAGAAGTTTTTTATAAAATGTAATTCACAAAATTTTTAAAAACCTCTACTTTCCAATTCAATCTTTTCTGTATTCTATTTGTTAAAATTGCCTTACTCTACTCAGTAACTTTATATAGTAGCTCTGTAAATCAGGAAAAAGTACTCATCTCTGTTTTAGAGATAATGGAAATCCAAACAGACCAATGAAGTGAGAATCACAGAATAAATCTCTGTCCAATAAGGTATCTAACTCAGGATTCTCTGATTTGAAAGCAGTTTTTTCTTCAGTCCAGTTATAGTTGTAGCTAGGGAACATTTATGAAGAGAACAAAATAAATAAATAAATAGGCAAACAAACAAATAAAACAAAAAATTAATAAAGTCAATCTGTCAAGATTTTTCTCAGTAAAATATCTTACACACAATAAGCTAAGCATACGTATCTTCCTTTGAATAAATGGAAACACCCAGACCTACTGGTGTAGACAGAATTTGGGCACTTGATTTCCACCACAGTTTCATAAAGAGCAAGGAGACATCGTAGCTCCATCTAGGTGTTTTCTTAATACATCTGTGTTACTTGCACAGCTATGAAGTTTTCTCCAGAGCTAGCTGCCACTTGCACAGAGATGGTACCACACTGTTAGCACAACTGTTAGTCAAGTTAGCATTTGATGTTATGAGCTAAATGTAACCATAGACTGCACACTCTGAACATGTGAACACATATACAGCCCTGTAAACAATTCAAGTTAGTGAATAAAACATCTTCAGAAGGCCCTAGTTCTCCTTTGCTTAGCAGGGCTGGGCAGCATGTGCATGAAATCCCTCAAATGAATCAGATACTCCATCCTCCTCATGCAGTGTCGATTTCATTCTTTGGTGGTAGGGTGGGACTTAACAAGCACCTTCATCTTAACACATTTCCCATATCCACGCAGACACAAATGGACTATTATATTAATAGTCCAATATGGACTATTGGATATTAGGAAAAAAAAAAAAAAAAAAAAAAACTGAAAATGTGGTAATGCTTTGCAATTGGCTGCCCAGGCAAGTGTTGGAGTCAGTGTACCTGAAGGAATTTAAGAAATGTATAGATGTAGTACTTAGGGACACGGTTTAGTGGCCAACATTGGTAGTAGGTGGACAACTGAACTAGATGACCTTCGAGGCCTTTTCCAACTTTAATGATTTTGTGATTCTATGAACTATGTAATTCAGGAGCTACAGACTAGCCTGTTAAATGAGATTCATGAATTTCTGTGTAGTTCTATGCCCAAGAAAGCAATCTTGGGCTTTTCAACAGTTTGTCCTGATTTCTATTCTGTGGTGAGAATTAGAACATTAAAAATTCCCCTGGATTATTAGATATTCATTCGGTAATCATCCATAGTCAAATGGCACCCTTCCTCCTGTAATAATTACTGTGGGAACTCTTGGAGAAGAAAATGATCTGTGGATCTGCAAAAGAAAATAAGCAAATAAACAACAAGAACAAAAGAATCTGGCACAGTAAGCATTTTTGTCTCACTTAGAGGAATATTCTTGCTACTTCCACATGAACTCAAGATGCTACTTGAATTGCTTCTAACATGTTTTATTTTTCCTAATGCTTCAACAACAGCGTTTCCCTCATTCCTTGTTTATTGTTAGGCACCTGCCCACAAAGGATTGTCAGTATCCCATTTCTTCTAATCAACATTCACAAAGATATTCTCTCTGCTAAATCTCCAAGGTGAATAGAAATTCAGGCTGTAACTAAGGGAAATGCTGGCTGCAGAAGTCTAGAAATGTTTTTAAAGACTGTTAAATCATTTAGCCATAAGAGAACCATTTGAAGTGTGAGTGAAGCAACTATCAGTAAGATGGCCTGCAAGTATCTGTTGCAATCAATTTTATCCCCTGCATGACTCAACATCTATTTATCTGTGTCTCTTGATTGATATTCAAACGGCACATAGCTTTGCTAGAGATATAAAAATGTAGTGTCAGGATTTCTAAAGATCAAACTAGGATTGAGTTTCAGCTTCTTGCAAACAAGTCCTTTCCCTCATTCTGTAGATGCAATTTTTCAAGAATTATGTATGCTGTGAGGAACTTTGAAGTTAATAAATATTATTGTGTCAAATAAAATAAAATAAAGCTCTCTCAGTGAGACAAAGATCAACTTTAGTACTATATAATATATGGCTTTAGCCCCTGGCAGTGAGTTCTGGGAGTTACAGCAGTTGAAAGAAATCTGAGAGCACAGCAGTGGTTTGGATTAAAGAGTATCTAAGCTGGAAAATAAAATCATCATTTAAAACAACAACAGCAACAAAAAAGCAGTTTATGGGTGAAATAGTTATGTAAATGTAAACTCATAGGAACGAAGGAAAAGCTGTACATCAAAAGTCCTGGAAACAGGCAATTTTAAAATGAATTTTAGAATTAATTGTATTTATTTTTTCTGTTCATTTAAATCATATCAGACATGGAAAAGCTTTATTCTTAATTATATGTTATAAGTTTCCATCTTAAGTCTTTTTTTTTTGCTGTTCAGTTCTGTAAGAGTGAAAGCTAGCAACCTCAACTTTCACACCATAACCTTTCTCAAGGTGAGAAAGGAGTATTCCTAAGGAAAATACATCTGCTTAGGAAGAGACATAGCTCCCTGTGAAGCAACAGCTAAAAAAAGCAACACATTTCAACATCTTCAGGAAGGGCAACAAGGAAAATTACCATTTGCAACTGCATAGAACTTCAGCTGCTGTGCATACTTCATCCAAATAAAACAGAAGTGATGTTTTGAAGTTAAAGAAGGTACAAAGGTCAACTAAAATGACAACAAGGAGAAAATTAAGCTTTAAGAAGTTAGGACTATTCAGCTGAGAACAGAAAGCTGAAGGAGATATTTTCAATATTTAGATTCTGAAGTAGTGACCTCTTCTCACCAATGCACTGCATATGTTCTAGGGACACTGCGTGAAACTCATTCCAAGTAGATGAAAGCCCTTCTTTATTCAATACTCATTGAAATTTTGGAATTTGTTGCTACAGAAGATTGTGATGCAAGCAGCATCAGCAGGCTCAGAAAGGAACCACTAATTAGCAGCAGGACTGCAAAAAGTTATTAAAGAGGACAGACGAGGATTGCCCTCCTAGTTTATGTTCCAGTGATTGGTAGAAAATGGGGACAAAAGGCTTCACATGTTTTTCCTGAGCTTCTTCCTAAGTGTCTTCTATTGCCTCTAAGGCTAAATACACTATTGATCTGATAAAGAAGTCAGCTTTTATATTACTTTTTCCTATATGAAGTCAGGAATTTATCTCCTGATTCCTCAAAAGAAGTCCTAAGGAAAAGAGAGACGAAGTTGTAGCTCTTCAGAGTAAGAGTAACACATGCACTCAACACTTATAACTGTCAATATTGTCTTATGGAAATGATTTCTTACTAGTTTGGAATTGATCTGAGAATCAACTTTTTGTACAAATCACTAAGTAAAAATAAGTACCTCTTATTAGATGTTGTAGAAGGGGACATGGTTTAGTGGGAAAATATTGGTGGTAGGTGGACAGTTAGACTGGGTGATTTTGGAAGTCTTTTCCAGCCTTGGTGATTCTATGATTAATGCCCATCTTTTATCACTAAGTTTTGTTTTTCCATTATTGAATAGTAGTGTACTATTAGAAAAATAAAACAATCATCAACAAGAAAGGCAAAATCAACCAACAGTACTGCATAAGATTTGTGTAAGGAAGAGAAGGCAAAAAGACATTTCATGTTTCATGATACATTGCCAGGACTCTTAGTAGAACATAAAACTCTCCACCAGTATTACATCCTAGGCTACCATTTAACATAAACTTATGCTGTTCTGCTCCTTTGATATAGCACTCAATGTAGCATAGCAAATAGATGAAAAACAAATGCTTAAATGCTTATATTACAGAAATAGCCAAGAGACAGTGCAGAGATTTTGAAAACCAGCAGCTGGAGATCCTATCTGCCAACTTTAGGTACCTAAGTTTAAGAGAATAAGATTTCATATGGAAAATCTTTCTGTGTACTTGATTTCCACATCAAAACAGAGACTTAAAACACAGGGCTGACTTACTAGACAATGTCTTTGTATTCATGGAGTAAATAAGAAAAATTTATCTGACCCCCTTCTATTCAAACTCAGATTTATGCTGATACTAATTACTATCTGTACGGCCAGATTTTTATTTTAACTGTTGCTCTATAAACTTGTTTTCAAACCTCAAAATTGCAGCAAAATGTAGGTTTAAATTCCCATTAATTTTTTCTTCTCACCTGTACATCGACTCAGACATCAAGCTCAGTAAATAGTTGTGTATTTCTCCTACAAAAACCTTTAAATGTTCACATGCTCAGTCTTTAAATGGTTAAATGTTAAGATGTCTTCAAGTTTACACAAAGTTTAAAGTTAAAATCAGCATACTTTTTTTTTTTTTTTGTACTGGAACCTGGAGCAGGGTGTTAACGAAGACTTTATGTTAATAATGGAAGACTAGAGATCCCTAGATGGGGGATTTCAGAGCAGTATTTATTCTAAATAAACATATTTTTAGCATTTTAAAATAAGGAAAATAGTTCCACAGATACACAATGTTATTATGTAATAACAGAACGGTGTATGTTCCTGATTATTCTGGAATTTATGATTAGACTTAGAGGGGAGACATTACTATGCTTTACTGAAGAAGAAAAGTCATGTTGCTTGAAAATAAAAAATGATGCGCTCAGAAAGAGAATCTATTCCTCTTTTGCAGCTAATGCTATAGTGAGAGTTACAGTGTTGGCTGTCATAAAGCAGACTGAATCTAATGCCATCCAAAGTTCAAATCACATGATCCTTTCATACTGAATTACATGTCTAACTGTACAGGTAAATAACTGTTTAGAGAAAATAGAATGATAAGTAAGAATAAAGGACAGATATTTCTCAGAAAATATTTTCGTATTAAAAAAAAAAAAAAGAAATAATAACAATGTAATCACAAATATAAAGCTAGTGAAAAACTATTGAACAGTTAAAAAAAACCAAAAACCTGAGCATCAGTTATATAATAATATTCAGAACATAGCTCTAAATCAGAATCATTGTCAAAGAGCTGCATATCAAGTAGACACATACTTGAGTCATTTTGTTCTTTTTGGATCTGTTCTTCTTAATCTTTTTATCTTTAATTGCTGTGAAATATATAAATACGCAATAAAGCCATATGTACAAAAGATACTAAATTTGTTGATGACAAAATGCCTCAGGAGAAGTAAATAAAAGAAGAGGAAAAGTTATCCCTATAGTCTTCAGGCAAAATGTGTTTCAAATGTAAAAGCACACATCAAAGAAAAAATGTAGGGCATGGCATTGCAATGGCTGCTTCTGTCTTGAAAGCTGTGATTTTGAAGTGGTTTTAGCATGACAACAGGTAAGAAACGGAGAAGTAATTTTCAAGCACAACATTGTAACTCAAAGGATTAATATGATACTGTGATTATAAAAAAGGAAATATTCTGAAGAATAAATAAATAAAAAAAAAAGCACCCAAATCAACAAAACACATACACAAAAAATCAACATCGCAATGTTTTTCAAAGTTATAACACCTGCTGCAATTCTGTGCACAGTTCTGTTTTCCACTTGTTAAGAAGGACGCTGAAACTCTTGGAAAAGACTCTGAAAAAAAGCCACTGTATGACTGATGGACTGGAAAATACGCGTAACAGTGAAATAGGGGATGAGATCAATCCAGTTAGCTTATCACACAAACCACAAGGAGAAGTCTCAATCACATGTCATAAGAACCTGTAAGAGAAATATAACTTTGATGACAAACCTTCAGTCTAGAAGATAAACATACTAAAAATATCTATTGGAAGGTAGATAAGTTCAGACTAGAAATAAACCAGAAGTTATCTAGGCAAGTATTGCAACAGATGATTTGAGGTTAATTGATAGGAAAAGACTGAAGTGTTTATTCAGTGATTTCTTTTAGAAAAACATTGCTGATATTGCATCTAGAAAGATGGGGACATCACTGTTAGCAGCACTCTATACCTGAAAAAAGAATCTCTCATAATAAAATAACTTCCAGTGGTATTTATTTATCCACTGTGCTACACTGGCCATTTCTAGATAGTTTGTAGACCATGGAGATTCTTAAAACTGTCTTTCCTCATCTTTACCAAAATAGTATAGAATGATGAATCGTATTTTATCCTTTTTAATGTTTTCCTTTATCTAAACTGTCAGTCTTGTCACAAATACACAATGTTATCCAGCCACATTTGCCTGTCCTCAACAAGGACATCTCTTCCTATCTATCATCCTTATCACTGCTGCAGAACTTATCAGTGAGATCAAAATAACTGTCACTCCCACAACTCGCTGATTCTGAGGATTTTACAAGGTGATATAAAATGTACAGTAAAACAATTTGATATATCTGGCCATGTAAAATGTTATCTATAATAAACAAAGTGCAAAATGTTCTATTTGAATTCATGTAATTTACTGGCATACTTACTGTTATCAAGACTATCATGCCAGAAGTTGACTATTGATTGCTTACACTTGAATAATAAGACCATCTTTCTGATAATTCCTCAAGATACACTAAATTTCCAGAGCATTCCAAATGTGTTAAAGGCCAGGTCTATTCTGGCAATTATTTCATATTCAGTCCAATGCCAAATGAGTCCATAGTGGAGAACAGTGGACTGGAAAGTCATTTCCAGTGAATTCCAATTTGCTGTTCTACGAAAGAAGCAGGATGAATATAGCCCCTCGAAGACAGCTTTGGATTGGAAACATAATGTCAGTTCCCTTGAAGTACTAAATCCAGGAAAATGTTTTTGAATAAATTATTATCAAGAAAAAGTGTATGAACAAGTACAAGTCAAAACATTCTGTTGACTGCATTCTGTTGACTTACCAGTCAGATTCATTCACCTGAACCAGTACCATCCTACTGTACTATCATTAATCACTAATTTCCCAATTGGAAACTATACATACCACATATGTACATAATGTGTACACATAAAATCCACATAAAATCTCCATTTGCTGAGGAGATACCAGCAAGAAAGATGGTCTTCACTTAATTATTTCTGCTTATATTGTTCGTGGTACAAAACAAAGCTGTGAAGGATATAAATTATGTCAGAGTTGGAAAAGTAAGACAGATTTTTGAGCTTCTCCTCCGAACTACCATGATGCTATGATTCTATGTATGCAGATAGAACTCCCTATTGTTCCTCTCCCATGTTATAATGGAATAATGTTATCTTTCATTTCATGGCTTCATCCAAATTCCCAATGGAAAAATTTTATGTAGCACTTCATAACTAAATTTGGATGCTATGAATCACTTCGTCTTTAGGTAAAATGGTTTTCAAACTCAGTGGTTTTCAAGCAGTAATTTTTCTGATAGACCCAAAACAAATTTTCCTATCTGTTAAAGTTCAAATCTAATCACAATAAAGTTAAACTTGACTATTTAGAACTATATATACTACTTTTCCCCAACTATTGCAATAAACTCTTCCAAACTGAACCATTTCTTGTTTGTTTGCATTTTGTAAGGAGGATAATTTGAAAACTGAGATTTTAGTTTTCAAGCTTTCCCTAAATGTTCTGAAGGCTGCATGTATTTTTCCCCAATTAAACTTTTTATTCATATATAATGACTTGCCTCCAAGAGTGAATGATCTAAGAACATGCTCACAAAGCAGCGAGTGTTTGATAATCTCATTCTTGGAAGTAGGGATGTTGACTGTTCTTATACCTAGAAATGAGCTTCATAGAATCCTCAGTTATTTTTAAGTAGCTTGGAGAATACTCAATAACCACCAATTCTTTATTTACACATTTTAGCTATTTCTGAACATTAGTGTTATTTCCTAGTAGCCAAGATCAGTTACAGATTTGTTTAGCATCTATATGTTTTACAAATACTTAAGCAAAAGCACTCTCCCTTAGATCCATGTGCAAAAACACACATAAGTTAAATGAGGCTTCACTTCTTGTCCACAGCCAGGTTTAGCAAAAGCAGTGTTGCTACAGTGTCATTTCCTGGAATAAAACATAGATAAGGACTCAGTATCCTACCTCCAAGAAATGTTCTTGCTGAGAATTCTGATCAGAATAATTTGGACACTTAATTATATGAGGTCATGGTGCATGAGTAGATATAGCAGCAAAGTGACATCCAGCATTTTAGCTCCTATTTCTACCACAATCAGGTAAGGATTCTTTGCAAATTCTCCCGTTACACCATTCATTTTATTCTGATGTAAAATGCAGGTATTAAGAGCACCATCTCCTGTAAGGCACCCTCAGACTTCTCAATAATTATTAACACAGAAGTTCTATATATTTATTAATTTTTTTAGCTACCCAAAAGTAAACACTTTTAAACTGAAATGTGTGAAGTTAATGAAAACAGTGGAGTAGAATCTGGATCTTCAGAACTTACCTACATTACATCTGGGATAAGATCCAAATTCACTGAATTTGGAGTGGCAGCCCAGTGCCTCCTTTACACATTGCTACTACAGTGACTGTGCAGGCAAAGGCAGCAGCCATTATTTCCTCAGCATCAGCTTAAATGCAGCCGCAGCTTCATCCAATACAAGATTTGTCTGATTTCCTCTCTCTTTGAGATGTGATCGTGGAAATGGTCTTGATTGCTTAATGTTGCTTAAAATGGTGCTAGCTTAGCTAATCAATGTTATTTTGTTGTTAAGCAGGATATTTTTCCTTTCTGAAACAATATTGATTACCTAATTACTGCTATTAAAAGCACCCCAAACCGACACACATTTAAGTGTGATAGCACAGCTGCTATTGAAACTCTCACCAGTTATACTATTCTATTTCCACTCAGTTTGCAGAGCTTCTCTATTTCTAAACAAATTCAATTCACTTTCTGTCCTAATATTTAGCAACTTTCCTCTTCCAGCTACCACTGGCAGGCAGTGCAAAGCTAACAACAAGCAATAGGATCCAACAGCTTGTTCTGGAAAGTAGTGATACAAGACAGAAAGAAAGGGATGTGGAGGTGGATATAGACACAGCACCTGTTTCTAATTTTTAAAGTGTAAAAATTAATTCCACCTCATTCAAACTTATTTTAGAAAGCAATTGACAACCGGAAAAATTATAAAATTGGCAGGAAACTAAGAATTGGGTGTTGAGAATTAAGAACTTCAAACTGTGAATTAGAATATATATGTGTATCTTTATATATATATTGCTGTTGCATCATTAGATTCTTCAGCTGTATTTATGCTTATTGAAGTATTCTTCGGTTTATATTTAGGCATAAAATTACACATACTTAAAGCTCTGATACCTCCTTAAAAAGGAAACAGCCAACCTGTCTACATTTGTAGTCATCTGAGGTTTAACTGGATATTCAAAACTCTTGTAGGATTTGTCCTAAATGATATATCATCCTCTTTTTTCTTACTTTTCACTGTGAGTTAAAAGTGAATGGTATCAAGGAACGTACATACGATTGTATCATATATCTACATATGTCTGTGTGTGCATGTGCTTTCATGTATACCATGTTATATTTCTGCATCCTCCCTTTGGAATATCTAAGTATAGATAATGGAGACATCATATATTTTTAGTTAGTGCACTGCATTTATTATAAACAGTGGGTTCACACAGTGGATAAAACATGCAAAAAACACATATTGTATAACATCAGACAAGCTTCTAATTCTCAGCTGCAGCAATGATAGGATATGTATATGGCCAGCATCAGTCTCATGAAAACCCAGTAACTTTAAGAAAAAAGAAATGGTAACACTCTTTGAAGAAGCTAGGGAAAAAAAAAAAGACTCAGGAAGAGTTTTTCCCACTATATGGCATAAGAAATAGAAGGTGTGATAATTCAAGGAAGCATTTCAGATCAGCTAAGGCTCCAAATCTATAAGTAGGATGCCTCTTGCTTTTGCTGCTTAGCATACTAGCTTCACTAAGTTTTCATGCCTGCTGCTTTCTGTTGGCTTCTGAGAAAGACAGAAAGCCCTGCATACGTGGATCATACGTTGCTGCCTCAGCATTGTACTCTCCAGCAAGAGGGACTGAAGAGTCCTTGTAAGTAGCATGAAGAGCTTGTAAGAAGCCTGAATATGACCCTGAAGGACAAGACGGAACACAGAAATATAGAAAAATAGCTGAGAAGAAGAAAGGAAAATTGGACAGATTTGCAGCTGGATAGTGCTAGTAATTACACAGCTCCTCCTATCCAGCTCAGCAGTGGCTGTCTATATAGCCATTAAAATCCATTGGTCGATAAGCAACATTATAGTCACTAAACTGATTTAAATTTGACGTAAATTTATTTCAGTTCTATAAATCTTTTGATTTTTAAATTTTGTCTTTGCTGGAAGAAGTTAAGCAAAAGCATTAATCTACCATAACATGACAATGTTTTCCTATGATACAAACACACACATGACTGGTACCAAATAATTCATAGCACCATAAAAGAGGATGGGGGAGAAATGAGGACAAAAAAAAAAAAAAAGAAATTCTTATGTTTCTTTTTACTTGGTATGATTTTTCTTGCCAAGAATGGACTGAAGCTCAAGCCACTTCTTGCTATGGTACCTGGCATGCTGCCTCATTTGTTCCTGCTCCCAAGCAGCGTCAGCATGCTGGCTGCAATCTACTTCAAAAACAAGTGGGGTCCAAAAATATCCTACTCTCTAAACAGGTTGTGTATGTGTGTGCATGCCTGCACGTGGGATTTATGCAAAAATCTCGTAAAAATATTCTGTTTCATCAAAAGTCTCATTTACATACATTTCTTGGACACTGTAGAGGCTGATTAACATGACGTATCGCAATTCAGAAGGAATGTTGACTGAAGCATTTTAGGAGCCTGGAATGCAGGAACATAAGGTAGATAAGCATATGGAGCTCAATGAATGAAACAGTAGGCTGCCTATTCTGCTTTGATTTATGTCCCTCAACTTGTTAGTACTTGATGGCTTTCTGAGATAAAAACTTATTTTAGAAAAAAACGAGTTCAGTGAAAAAATTGTTAAAGAGATTTCTTCATACATCTTTGATATGGCCAACTACATCTTCCATCAGCTTTAATAGATATAAGGATTTAGAATGTCATAACTTACCTCCATATTTGAAACTAGACTGATGTTAATTTTTCCCATCTTTTATTTAATTCCTGTTATGCACTTTGGTGCTGATACTTGGTCATAGTCATACAATATGGAGATTCAAAGAATCGCTCCCTTACTGCATTCTGTATCATAAAAACAATGCAAATGCCACTCTCTTGACAAGTCCAGATTTCCAGTTAGTGGAAATGCATGCCAGTAGCCTTTCTGAAAGGAAATCACCGTATGCATTATTCACACTGCTATAACTCAGCAGCTTTTCAGCAAGGAAACAGTATTTCCCTGCAGTGAATTACTCCTCCTCACATTCAGCAACACCCACAGCAGTTATTGGTTTGCATGGGCTGATAGTTCAATGTACGGAGGACAAAGAGGAAGATACTCACCATCCTAGTGTCAAATGATCAGCTGTTGGGAGACCAAATTTCTTATTATTATGGCATATGAGTGTGCTTATACTTTATGCACAGATATTACGCTGTTTTGTTATTGTTGTTGTTCTCTGGATGTTTTTTAGTGGCTCCTGTTTTATTTTTATTTGTTTGTCTGCTTTAGGGCAAGTATTTAATAACTGCCACCCACACATTCTTCCTGAGAGTTGTAATTTGCAAATACTGGAATAGCTCTAATGGAACAGAATGGGACAGAATAATGATCGTTGGATCAGTTAGGAGCTACTACTCATTTCTGTGACATGGTTCTTTCTAAGATTTTTTATTTTCTGTCAGAATATAATTCAACAAGGACCTTCACTAAAACGACTTGTGATGCCTTAAACTCCATGTACACCCATGCAGTGTATCCAGGCAGAGGCTTTTTTCATTTCCAGTAAATTCAACCATTAATTCATAAATATTTTAATTCATAAAAATTCATAAATAATTTCATAAATAAATATTAAATATTTCAAAAGTCAAATAGATTTTGCAGCATTTCAAGGTAGGCTGTGATTGTCCTAACTCTGACACCATTAAAATATAGATATATCAAAAAGTTAAGCAGCTATCCCATATAAAGTAAGTACTAAGATTACCTCTAAGTCAGTAGAGAGAGAGAGAGGTTTTCTTTGCTCTGAAGCTCTCACTGAAGGATGATCCACATTTTTCATGGGTGTTTTCATTGGCCCCATGTTTCCTTTGTAGTATAAAACTAAGCTCTCATTTGAGCCAATAGTGTTTTGGTCAGTATAGTTAGCAAAGCCTAGAAAGCTATTTAGCTGACCAGACAAATTTTTTTATTATTTGTATTATTATTATTATTATTATTATTATTTAGGAGTAACCTGAAGCAGCATAGTACAATTGGTTTCTGATTGGAATTTAGCCCTGGCATGCAATACTCTCAATGGTTTCTAGCTGTCCAGAGGGAAATTTCTAGCTCTATTAGGACACCTAGAGGTTATTTGAAACATTTTTGCAATGTTAGCAAATACTATACAAGACCTATGGAAGACTCCTTCTGTCCTCGATGACGTTGGAAGCAAAGAGGGGTTTCCTTAAACTTCCAAAATATTACCAGATAATTACGATGAGAATCATAGAATACCCTGAATTGGAAAGGACTCAGAAGGAGCCAATCCCTGACTCCACATAGGATCACCCAAAATTCAAATCATATTTCTTCAGCAGTTTGGTACTGTGAACACTTCCATGGGGAATCTGTTCCAAAGCCCACCAGCCTCCTAATACCCAATCTGAACCTAACACCCGACACAAACCTGAATTAGACAACTCACTCTTGTCCTGTCCTTACCATATCAGAGGTTTTCTAGAAGGGCAGTTCCTACATCAATTTTTGCCCCTCCCCCCCCCGCCGTTGGTGGGCCCGCCGCGAACAAGAAAAAAAAAGCATTTCAGAAAAGCAGGAATAGAAAAGATTAGACAAGGGTGAGCCTAGATCTCACCTGCATCTCCTATTCCTGCTCTTTGAAATACGGTAACTCAGAGCAGTACAGGGTAAGAGTTACCAGTAATCCTAAGAACTGGACTAGATGATCTTAGAGGTCTTTTCCAATCTTAATGATTCTAGGATTGTATGAAATAACAAAAAATCTCTCATTGCTTTCAAGTATTTAATGAAGAGATTAGAGTCAATTTTACTATTGCCTTTTCTCCTACACAGAGATTTTCTATGCAAGGTTGTAAAAGCCAACTGAGAAAGAGAATTCAATTTCCTTCATCTCCAGAGTATTCCTTAACGTGGTAGTAGACTACACTTATGGGAAATGTGGATTTAAACACATGGGCTAAAGTGGAGTTAAAACTCAGATCTCACACAGTAAGGAAAAGCATTCTGTTTATTTGCCATTATGAAAAAAACAGGCATGGTCATACTACAAGGACAAGTACAGATGAAATTAGTATAGCATTGGTCAGGTCTGAGCTTTTGGATTCCCTGGGGACTTGACTGCATTTGAATGGCTGTTAAGCCTGGATAATTAAGCTCTGGATGGGCTCTTTGTGGAGCCTAGAAGGCTATGCGTTCAACGTGAGCATCTGCTGGTAACAGAAACCTACAGATAACACAAAAGGAACATTCAGGGTAAACAGATATGTAAAGAGTTTACTTATGAGCTTAAGCAGCCCTAGGAAGTGAAGAATTGTATCAGGACTTGGATCTGATTTTCTTTCAATGCTGATTTTAGATATATCCTACACATGAGAGAAAGAAGAAAAGGAGTGGGGCTTGCTGTTCTTCCTTCCTCTAGATGTACATGTTGTAAACTCACTGACTAGCTTGCAAAATGTAACAATCTGTGGCAAAGTGATTGAGAATTTATTGAGATAATTCAGTTACATGTATTTTCACCTTTTTAAAAAAAAAAAAAAAAAATTATGTCAAGTAGGACAGAATTTGAGAATAAAACAAGTCATAAACATTGCCTAAACTTGCTTTTCTGGGAAGACTTCAGCCAAGGAAGAAGTAGATCCTTACTAAAGTATATTACTGTGGCTAGCCAGGATAGAACCTGAGCTTAATACTGCTACCAGCTTCTGGAATGTTTCCTTAAACTATGCAGTAGTTGCATCTTTTCATGAAAACAAGCCTCTACGTTTCCATTAACAGAAGCGTAGCAAGGGTGAATACTGTTTGTGAAGCGCTTTTGTGTCTAGTGTAGAAAGGAAATGAAGGTTCATGGCAAAATTATTAAGCTCAGAGGCTTCCACTCTAATTTATTGCCCAGAGCACGGGAAGGCGCCCACCAGGTCCTGCCGTCCAGCGCACCATGCTCGTTGTCACCACTGGGTGTCTCACTGCCTCACTTTCAGGAAGGTGAAGACAGGAATGACCCTACCTATGGCTGTGTGAGGACAGAAGAACAAATTCAAGCACCAGCAGCAGTTTAACAAAAAGATAGGTTTCGGAACTGTAAGTTACAGAGGGAACACAACTACTCAACCTGCAAGTCTAGAAAAGATTGGCATGTGGACAACACTGAGTGGGGATTTGAAAGTTCTGCAGAGATTTTCTGCCATTTTCGCAGCCACATTTTATAAAATGATTTCTACCTATAGGTGTAGCACAGTGAGAACCTGATATTCCTCAAAGAAGCTAATACTGTTGCCTACTGTATGTAAATCATCTGCTTTGGTTTCAAATGCTGTTACAGCACTGTGAACTAACATGGAATGCTGTTAAAATTCACATTGACTCTACTGATCACGCAAGCAGCTAATTAGCTCTGAAGGAGTTAACAGTGAAAAGTTCTTCTAAAGGCAGAATATGCCTGCAACCATGTATTTTTATGACATTACTTTGCAAAAATAATTAAAAAAAAGCCATCGAAAGTATCAAATTAGTGTTAAGGAAAGACACATTCAACATGAGAGTAGTAGCCAGGGGAATCTTAAAGTTAATCCAGCGTGTTGCTGCAAAAAGGCTTGCCATCTGGATTCTAGTTTGCTACAACATTGAGGCTTTGTGGCATTTTCTTCCCTTCATCTTCATTTCCAGCTATCATTCATTAGAGAGCTGAAAAAGCTGTGCAGCTCTCCAGCGTTACAGCACAGAATGATAGAAGACCCTCTCAGAAATCCCTGTTGAAGTGTGTAAATACACAACTATTTCCTGCAACTCTTCAGTCTCTGTGTCTCTACCTCTGTAATTCGCAAGTGTCAGCACGCTATGAAAGTACACAAAAGCAGGCTGCTTTTTTCCCAGGTAGAAGGATGAATGCTCTGTCATCTTCATCAATCACTACAGATCCAAATAATCTTTCACAAGCCATTTCAAAAATCTCTATTACCTCCGGTCTCACAGCAGCTAAAGGCATCTCTTTGCATAAAACACCTCGAGACACTAGAGGGCCGGTCAGCTTGCAAAACGTAGTGCTGAGAGACCGTAACTTAACAAAACGCATCTCAGCCTCCGCATGCCGGCTCCAGCTAGCAAGGCAGCATAGGAAACACATCAGCAGTTTTATATGATCAACAAATCTGCTTTGAAGAGGAGCAGGGTGAGGTGGCCAAGAGGGCGAGATGAATTACTCTCTCTTCTGCAGAAGGGTCAGAAGGGGGGCAGCATGGGGGCTGAGCATGGGATGTGTTAAAGCAGCCAAGGAGAGCTTATTTATCTCTAACAGAATGAAACAGAGAAGTATGGGGAGGTGCTGAGCTTTGAGGGTTTGTTTGTTGGTTGCTTGTTGTTGTTGCTGTAGTTATTTGTTTGCTGTTTATATATTTGGTTTTGTCTCCCTTGGCTTTGGTGGAAGGAAGAATAAAAGGTGGTTGCTCTCAAATACCTGCAGCTCTCATTGCATGCAGGCAGGTTTTTGTGCCTGAGGATCGACAAGAAAAATTCTCAGTTTTGACTGTTTTTCTTGAATAAAACCTAGCTTCAAAGGAATGGGTCCAGGTCACAAAAATTGTAACCATACCAAAGGAAAATGAGATTTTACACCAGTTGGCACCCGTGTAACCAACTTCAGTTCACATAAACAACTTCCTCCTGATTTAAGGAAGGTAATCTGATTTCCTATCCCTGCAAACAGAATTCAACCCATCAAGTTGTTTTCATCACATTTAAGTGCACCTTTATGCCTTACAGTCCCTATCACAAGCCACAGCGTGCAACAACAGGAAGAAAAAAAACCCAAACAACACAAAACAAAACCAGAAAGTTTGTATTAAACACCAGGCTGATTCAGATGGCATTCAAAATGAAGATAGATGAATGGAACAAGCAGTTTTTCTCTGCCCCCCTCCATGAGGAGGAGACAGTGAATGACGGCCCACTGCTGGCTGAGGGTTGGAGCATCCCTGCCATCCCCGGGCTGACCTTGGCACTGGAGAACAGCACTGTCCAGCTTGACCGAGGACGAGCTGCCCTGGGTAGTCAGAATCTAATTACACAGAAGCCATTGCAACCTAGGATGATTTAGGGTTTTTTTTTCAGTGATATAATTCTGGACACACATAGGCACACATGCTACTTCACTGTTTTCAAGACAATTCTACTACCTGCAGGGGAGGACCATCTCTGCTGCTTGTATAATTTTGATAGATTACAAATGGGAATTTTCCTGGGGGGAGATTAATCAAATCGCTTTCTGCCCTTACAGTACAGTGAGTACAGTGGGCTTCTCTGACCTTAGCAACATCCCAGAATAACTTTTAATTCAAATACAGGACATACCAAGTCAGCATTTCATCATAACATAAGCAATGTCTTGGAGACAATCAGAAGCAAATGTGTAGCATTCAAGCAATAATGTCCCATGACAAAGCAGTGTCTAAACTGCACTTTGTTGTCACCATTGATGACCTGTTAGCAAAAAAAATCCACAAGTATAAGCAACAGATCAAGTTGGCTGCAAGTAAATGAGAGATGCTGACAGATCTTTACTGCAGAGCACGTAGATCTGTATCAAGTTTATATCAGGAAGCATTCATACGCTGCTTATCAAAATATCTCAACCTTCCAAACTCTTTTATCTAAGTTCCCACCCCCTTGAAAGGTCAGAATTATCATAAAAAATATATATCTTTGGAATAAAAATCCAAACAGGATGAATATTCATTCTCTTCACAGCTGTTACATTTATGGAAACGCAATAACAGCAAACTTCTTGGATTTGGCAAAGAGTTTGTACCAGATGAATGCATGCCAGTAAAAGAACTTAAGTGAAATGAAAAGCTTGGCTCACTCCTCTTTTCTAAGGAAGTATGTTGTAGTCCAGAGCAAGAAAGTTAATGAAAAACTTTTTTCTTTTTTTTTTTTTTTTTTGTAATTTCAAAACATGTATGCAAATTTCAGCTACCAGCGCATGCACAGATCATATCTAATAAACACATCAGTTTGAAAGCAACCTTCCATGTCCACAGATAAGGAACCACTGACTGGAAAGGTTGCCTTGATGGGAATAATAGCATTCTATTTGCTTGCGATACGAAATGCAGCCAGAGTTGTCATCTTCCCTGAAACTTTAATCCAGTCACATAATTTTGCCCCTTAACAAATGACCTGCATCATTTACTGAGGGAAAACAAAACAAAACAAGAAAGCTACGTGGCTATTTGTATTGCTAAAGACATGCTCCAGCAGCCCACCGTGGAAAGCTGCATAGACCAGGAATGACTGCAAGTGAGATGCACAGAGAGAAACACTCAGCACAAGACATAAGGTAAAGAAAACTGCAACATACCTTCAGCAGTGTGTTCCTTCCTTCCCAGCCAGACGGTTCTCAAGAACATACACTACTGATGGGACTAGGAAAGTAATTGTAAGTGAGCTGATAATAAGTAGATGCATGAAGCCAGTTGTGACAGCCGGGTGTCACCAGGTCCGTTTTAAACTTGCCTCCAGTGCTGTCTCCCAGTTCCTCCAGACAGAATCAGACAGTTTCTGCTAGGATCAGAGCTGAAGAAGCAAGGGTGCTTTTTGACTGCAGTTGCTAATGCTCCACTTTCAGGGAAAGCGCAGAAGTATGTGTGTGCCTGCACTAACTGCACACACTCATCAGCCTGCTACAAGCAGGGAGATGTGATATGCATACTGAAAGAGCTGTGCAGGGAGGAGTAGTTCACAAGCACACCCAAGCCTGCTCTGCCTGTAATTGCACCCTACTGACCTCCCTGGGCTGCATCACTGCTGGATATTTCATCAATAAGCCTATCAGTCAATAAGCAATAGAACTGAATTGTGCATCAGGAGGGAAGAGGAGGGGATAAAGGCAGCTCCAAACCTTCATGCAGCAAACTTTCGAGACAGCTGTTTTACATTTCTCAGTTCTTAACATTTCCTCTTCAAATGCTGTGGTCCACAGGTGAAGGCAACTGGATTTTATTTGAATTAATAATCCAAAAGAAAATTTCTTTAGCCATGATAAAGCAGATTTTTAACAAGAGTCCTTAATGAGAATTACTATTATTTCGGCAGTTACCAGAATACCAACAGATCCCAGCTGTGAAGATGGCCCCACAGTGACAGGTTTTGCACTGATTCATTATAAGAAAAACAAAACAAAACAAAACAAAACAAAAACATCACAGAACTTACATTCAGATTGGATGAAAAACATTCAGATGAAAACACAAGAAATATCAGTGTCTTTACTTTTCAGGGGAAGAAGTGAGCTTCAGAGTGGGAAAATATATGTCCAAGGACACACACACATGATCTGAATCCAGATCCACTGCATTCTGTTCCAGTTTATTATAAATAAATCCTGATTTCTTCTGTAGACATCATCAATTTAGCAAGCAGCTCAGACTGACGCTGTTAACAGGAGCTGGTATGAACCAAAGTGGCAACTGTCCATCTTACCAAATTCTACCTTCTTGTCTTAAGGTCAGTTCATTTTTAATAACAGTATCATAATAAGGCAGCATTTTTAAATGCAATGTTTTTACACAACTTTGACACTGCAGTCTGGACAGGCTATTCTTCTGCTGGAATGTGCTCCAATCTTCTAGACAAATGAATTGTCCTGTTAGCTCACATATTTTGTAAATGAAGTTGTAGATTTAAAATGGTTTTACCTAGTTATCCTCTGCTTTTGATACACTAGTCCTCTTCCGCATCCCAAACATTGGAACATTGGGAAACAAAAACATACGGTCTCAACACCAGACTCTGGCAGTCTTGGGGTGATTGTGGAGATCATTCATTCCAGGGCATTTCAAAGCTGTGGGTGCCCCATCCCTGGAGGTGTTCAAGGCCAGGCTGGATGGGCCCTGGGCAGTCTGAGCTAGTGGGTGGCAACCAGACCATGGCAGGGGTTGGAACTAGATGATCTTTAAGGTCCTTTACAACTCAAGCCATTCTATGATTACCCACATCCATCTTTATTCAGCAGGTGCGACAAGATCACACCTCAAGGTGGTGTGGCTGCAGGTCATAAAAGATCTTCAGAGATGTGAAAAATCTTCAGAGATTCTCTTCAGAGATTCAGAGTAGCAGGCTGTCTGCAGGGAATATTACCTCAGTTAAGGGAAGAGTTTCTTTTGGCTATTATTATTTACAGACTACTGGACAGAACAAATAGCCTCCAGCCCATTTTGTTTGCAGCCTTAATGAGCAAACAGTGCAAGATAGACACACTCTAGCAGAGCTTGCAAAATGCAGTACTACTGAAAAAATACAGAATCAAAACTACATCTATTTTTTATAAATATATTATTCTAAACTGGTATTGCATGATGCTGTGATCATTCAGTACTGTCCTAGTTCACATCTACACTGACATTAATGAGCATTTTCCTACAGGGAGAAGATTTTGGTCACTGAAACAGAACACGAGAAATCCAGCAGGAACAATTCTGTAGAGTGTTTTCAGAGATGACAAATACTACTAACTTAATTTTATTACCTGTCAGAATTAACTGCAAGCAAACACTTCAGCTCTCATCCAGCATCAGATCTGCTAATGTGGGGCAGTTCTACTGTGTGGGCTTTTTCTAGTCCAGAAAAGGAAACACCTAAGCTGCAAATCTGTAAACATTTAACCAAAGAGGAAATGTGACAAAGAAACAATACAACTACAAAAACAGACAGCTCAGAACAGGCAGTTCTGGGAGAAAAATCACTACTTAGAAGACAAGAGATTTTTCATATATCTGTGAAATCATCTGGAGTTGTAATTATCTTAATGCCAGTGTTAACTGTAAACTCTGGAGCTGCAAATTAGTGTGAAAGAGTGAAATGAGGTGAGGAAAGACCTATGCAGAAGCATTTTTGGCACATCGGAATGATGCAAGGAGCTAAGATCAGAAATAATGGGAATGTAGAGCATGAGATATAAGATACCTGTAACTTCTCTGCATGTGCTACATTAGTAAGAGTGATGTCATAGACATCGTCATCACATCACATCGTAAGAGTCATTAGTAAGAGTGTATGGAGTACAGTGATCAGACGTGGTCCCTCATTCCCCATCCTGATCAGAAGTGACACAGGGGGTCCAAACCTGTAATCACCAGCATTTTGTTCCAGGTGGAAAATTCAAAGTTAAGGTAGACTAGGAAGTTTGGGTAAAAGTAAAGAATTGTTCAAAGACTGAAATAATAAGATGCATGAGGCTGTAGGAAACTGGAAGCAGGGCTCATAAATCTATTGAACTCATGAAGTCCGGACTCTATTGTTTCTCCAGATTCAGAAACTAACAGGAAAAGTGTGGATGAAAGGTAGCTGTGATCACTTCTGTTCCCAATGAATTCAATACATCTGCACATACCTTTCTTGCCTTTTCTGTGCACAGAGCCCAGAGGCCATATACACAGAAGTCAAAAGAATGCTGTCCATGCAGATCTGTTTGCAGGACATCCATATTAAGGTGCCAGTGTAGTCCCAGGCACTGACTCTCTAGAAAATAGCATCTGCAGAAGAAATTTCAAAGCAGTGGAAGAAACTGGGAGCTGTCTTTTCATTAAAACCCCAGGAAGCTTCACCTTTTCAAAACAAATCTACCTGCATATATGCAAACAAATTTTAGAATACTTATTAAATGTATAAAAAACACAAAGTAGGTCCCCAACCCTTGCTTTCCATAGGTCATAAAAGGTCATGGTGTGCAAAGATGCAATGATTCCCAGAGGAAGTTTGCCCGGGATATAGCTCATGACCATAGCAATCACTGTGGTTGGATTTGGTGGTAAAGTATTTGGAAATCACATCTACTGTCTGAAGTGTAAGAGACAAACACCAAGCTATGAAGCAGATACACATTTTTTAGGGGGGGTGTGTATGAATAAAATTGATGATTCATTAAAAACTTTCTTAGATACAAAAGATAAGAGATGAGTTTATGTGATGTAGCAATTACATATTTGTATATATACGACATACAATATTTTTTTTATATAAGTATCTCACATATATGTACAAACATGTGCGCATGTGCATGCACTTACAGATGAGTGAATATTTTCCTGTACTAAATTTTTTTGATATTTGTTCACTTGGCTGACAGCAATATGAACGTAATATTGCCTGAGAATAGATGGTATTTAGGAACCCAAATCCCATATCTTGATACTATATTGCTTTTAGCATTCCACTTTCACATTCTAAAGATATTGACTTTTTTCTTCTCATAATTTCAGAGTGAGGGTATATGAATGTCATTCAAGAGAGGCTGTGTTTAACCTAGTAGATACATATTTTCTTTAACATTGATAATTTACACTCTAAGATATTAAAATATTATCAAATTCCACTCATATTTTTACAAGATCTGCATGTGAAGGGCTAGTCTTCCAACCTCTTTTTGTGAGCAAAGTTCTTTCATTATGATCTATACATAAGAAACTGTGCTTTCTTAAAATATGAATAATAAATGATTTCAACACTGTATTAATTTTCACTAACATTTGTGTTTGTGAAAATTAGGGGCTGATAAAAACCTGTGAATTGGAATTCACACCAAAAATCAAACATCAACAGCAAAAAAAAAAAAAAGATATGAGGACAATGTGATGTGACTGTTGATTACTTCGCAATTTCTTTCCCTATGCTTATTATCTATTTTGTAGTCTCCATTTTAAAGTCAAGATGAAAGTCAATTCAGGCTAATGTCACAAGGATATGAATGCCGTAGCTTAGAGGTCCGATTCTGATCTCATTCAGAGACAGCTTCTCAGAAGGATAATTCTTCATTATCCCCTTGTGACACTATGTCCTCTTCAACAGGAACTGCTGGAAGATCAGATCTCACTGATTAGTGACTTACATGGGTCACAATCTTAAAGCAGTCTTCTATTCATATTTTTATTCTTAATTTAAAGTTATGTCTCTGAAATACCAGCTTGTTTTCTCTATTTGCCCTTGCATGTACATCGGTGTGTGTTTTCCATAGCAAATCAGCCACTAGAGGCTTAGATGTACATGGTCATGCATTCTCTTCAGAAGAAAAGCATATACATCCATCTGCCCACTAAATCTCTCTGTGAACCTGTCACTGTGATTTTGAAAAAGAAACTGGACTGCATTATTGTGGAAGCACTGAGCTGTGAAATCCCATGTGTCTCTGTGTTAAATTAAACTAGCTAGGAAGGATATGAGGAGTGCTGGTGTATGTGCAAACTTTTAAAAATATTTTCTGAAAGCTGCATTGATGTGGGAAAAAAAAGATCCTATTGACAGGAAAAGAAATGTGTTCCTAAGCCCAGAGAAGCTGTGGGTGCCCGATCCCTAGAGGTTCTCAAGGCCAGGTTGGATGTGGCCCTGGACAACCTGATCTGGTGGGTGGCAAACAGCCCACTGTGGGGATATGCAGCTTGATAATCTTTAAGGTCCCTTCCAACCTAAGCCACTCTATGATTCTATGATAATATGTGTATCTGGGCTTTGTAACCTCTACCAAGGCTTAAGCAAATGCTTGAACTGAGATTAAATTTTGACTTTAACGAAAGTTCTTGACTTTTCAGAATGATTATCTTCCACATGGATCACTTCAACAACAAATTTTAAACGTTTTCTCTCAAATCTTTGTCAGAAGGAAAATGCAACTAGAAGTTGACTTTCTTATCTGTATTAGTCACAAAGAACTACAGTCTTCAATCACATTAATTCAGATAAAAGCAATCAGATTTTAATGAGCAACAGTCTTTATTGCCAATTCTAGCTTTTCACGGAAGGTGTATCCGTGTGTTTAGAAGGGAGAGAGACTCCTGATGCAGTTTAACTTAGAAAAGGTGGATGAAATCACAACCCCATGCTTTAAATAATTCAATATGCTACAGAGCTAAAACCACTTGAACTATTACTAAAAGGGTCACTATATTTGTTCTCTAACTTTGCTATTCAGTTTTGTCCCATGACAATTTAATCTAATGGGCATTTTAATTCCAAACTTTTTATAAGAAAACAACATGTTAACCAGATGTGCCTCTTAAAAAGCAGTTATCCAACTCACATAAATTGTTGTTGAAGCAGAAACATTGAAATCATGTCATTCAGTCTTATAATATGAGGCCTAACCATCCCACAGCCACACTCTAAAAAGCAGTAGTAGAATATTTCATACACTGAGAATAATATTAAGAAGAACCAGTAATTCATTCTACTGTAAACTGGACTATTTCTTTCTAATGTAGAGAGTTAAAAGTCTTTTCATATTTGCCATTTCTTATGTACTTAAGTGGTACAGTGAAGTCCAGCACCAATGGATAACCTTAGTGTGCCTCTTTAACACTGGGCATTTTGAACATGGATTCAGGAAAAGATTTTTATTTGCTTGCTTTTCTTTAAACAAGCAACTATTCCTATTGCCTTCAGTGAATAAGTATCAGTAGGAAGCATAACAGAGCTGGTGTAAGTACCGCTGGATCAGAGGAAAGAGGCTGACATGGCATAGTTACTGAGGTGCTAATTGGGTAACGTGAGAAACAGAGCTAAGTACAGGGGAAGGGCAGGAAGTTTAGCTAACTAGAACGAATGTGAGAGCTGAACTCTAGGAACAGATACAAGAGGGGACAAAGAAAAAAAGAACTCAAAATGTATTTGATGTAGTAAATCATTATACCAGAAGAGTCAAAAAAGGAAAAAAAAAAAAAAACAGAAAAGTTGAGTACTGTAGGCTGGTGCTTAAGCTTCTGCACTGGAGTCAGCTGATGACTCCTTCACTAAAGCCTGGAGAACAAAAACTCCAATGCCCTTCCAAAAAACAATCCAGAAAAACTAGGCCTTCTTATTTTGTTATTTTGCCCCTTAAATGCAATCCTCACTCTCTAACTGCTTGATGCTTCTTGCTAAAATAATGCTAAAATAACGCTCTTTTGATGTGTCATTGATATTGATAAAAGATGTTATAAACAGACCAGAACCAGCCTTGTTCTTGCCCTTTAAATGTGCTGCTCAGCCTCTCTGCTTGGGGTCCAGACTCACCTTTATCAGAAAACTGGGCAATCAAAGTGCTGTCATGCAAAGCATAAAGCCATTCCCAGTCAGCCTATGGCTCACACCTCAGCAGGTGGTATGCAGGCCTGGGAAATAATTTTTTTGGAGCAAAAATTTCAGAAATGAATCATGATGGTTCTAATAGCCCTTTTTCCTTCCCTTCCTTTCCGTCTCCCTATCCCCTCCCTAACCACCCCTTTTCCCTTTCCCTCTCCCTTTCTTTTTCAAATTTTGTAATGCAAATTAATATCTCAGTCAAAAGGCTTCAAATAATAAAGGCAAATATTATATAAGCTTTTTTAAAAATTTATTTTATGTCTATGTTGAGACCATGACAAGATGGGGTTTTCTCCAGAGAAGAAACATGGAGGCTTCATTGGGCTGAAACATCTGCTCATGGAGTTTTGTGCCCAGCTGCTAAGAAGGAAATCTGAACATTCCATTCCTCATTCAACCTTGTCTCAGGAAGGACTGAAGTCATATCCTGTTTGTCAATGAGGAACTCTAAAAATAATTTTTTTAAGTAAAAAGTAGTCTCTTGTTGGATGCATTATGGAGTTGGGGCAACAACAGTGTAATGATGAAAAGTTCTTCTGGCAAAGAGGCAGAAGAAGCAGCCAGGATCCCATCTCATTTACTGAGTGCTCAGAGAATAAATTCTTGCTGACATCCAGAATCCATGACTAGATTCTCATGTTTGAGTTCATTGCCATTGCTTCTCAGACAAGGATTACTTCTTCCAGGGAAGATTGCTGCTCAAAACTACATTAAAGACAAAAAGTCACTGTCAAAATGGCATCATTACAGTTTTTTATTTTGTTTTATTTTTGACTTTTTCATTATCTTTGACTGCATTAACTTCATTATCTTTGATTCCTTCTAAGCCACTACCAACTCTGGTTAATAAAAAGGCAAATGAACAAGGTTGAATCTGGTTTTACAAGAGACTGAGAATCCATCAGGCTATACAGAGTTTAGAAGGTAGTGCTTTTAGCCTACAACCTTAGGAATTAAGAAATCTCAACTTCATTTTCTACTGAAGACTGGGCTACCCTATGGCCCTGAATCATATATGCAGATCAGAAGTCGATAAGCCTTGTCTTCTTAGGAAGCAAATATGAAATATATATATATATATATATATAAATGAAAATTTAAAAAATACGAAAAGATTTCAACCAGACTCAGACATTTTATGCTACCTACATGTAGTTCAAATAGGAGACTTAGAAACTTACAGCTACTATTTGTCTTGTGATACAGTGTGCCAGATGCTGGACCACTACTATTCATCACTGGTGCATCTGTCTGCATTAAAAGCACTGGAAGGGTGAAAAGCATTCATTTTTGCCACTTAGAAAATAAATGTAGCCAGTGGTATTTGCCTTGCTGTCTTCAAGGTTGGATAGCAGTGTGGACAGTTCCTCCTCTGGGGAGATATGCCAAATCCAGTTACTAGAAATGAAGTTTCTGGATTCATCACGCCTAGAAGCAGGTTCAGTTAGGTATATTACTTCTCAAGATCCCCTCATGCACCAAGTGCTTAGGGCTGAACCTTCTTGAATGCTCACACTTGCCTGCATATGAAGGTGAGGAAGTTAGTATAGAAGAATTTGTCAGCATTGTTGATTGAAAGGATTTTACTAAGCATGAGAAATATTCATAAACATAATGCATCTTAACACCATTTCCTTTTGTTATATGTCTGGTTTTGTTAGTGGCTAAATGTGTATGGCTTCACTTGGGAGCCCAGTTTGATGTTACAACTGCATTGGTACCTAAAGATCTTGGAGATGATGTGCAGACTTGCAGTAGAATTCTTATCATTTATTTTAATTAACTAATGTGCCTAGGAGCTCTCAAAGCTCTACAGATTCCCTCTGTAGGCAATAGGAGAGAAATATGTACCTTCAGAGCCTGGATCAGAGCAAATAAATTGCACATCATTCAGGACTTCAGCTGAAGTCCTCTGAACTGCTTTCTGAGAGAAGTTTCTGAAAATATTTGAACAATGTTAGAATAGAGGATGAATGTCTCAAACTCTACTGCCTGGCTGAGAGAAATGGGTAAAAAGCAAAAAAAAAAAAATCACATTTTGCAAGCATGGGATCTCAATAAGAGAACAAAGAATTCAAGATCAATCCATAGAATGTTTTGAGTCCAAATAAAGCCATTTATTTAAAAACTGCATATTTTCTTTCAGAGTCTTACAGGAGCTAGTGACATTTCATATCACTAATTTCATTTTTGGAATGAATTACCTGATATAATGCATCATAGTTCTCAGTCTTGATCAGAGAAGGCAATGCATCAAATATGAGCTGAACATCTGTCATGCATTAGGGGAGATGAAGTCCTGGAGATTTTCCTGGCTGTATAAAAGCAGACCAAAAGTGACTGGAACTAAAGTTCCTATGACACTTAGGATTGGATGCACCCAATCTAATTCTAGATGTCTACAGTACAAAGGGTGATTTTTTAATTAGTTATCTAGATTTTATTTATAATCAAAGTAGAAACCAGGCACTTTTGGAGTGACGTCAATTCCATTATAGACATCTATTGCCAATCAAGCGATTCCTCTATTTCTTTTCACCAATTGCAAAAGGACTTTGGAGTAAACTAACTATACTGACTAACTGTACTGTAGACAGATATGTAGGTGAAGTGATTTTCACTAATAGGAAAATCATTGACAGGAAAATATTTTCCTTACTTTTTCAGAATTTTTGAGATTGAAAGTATATTTGTAAAAGAAAGGTAGCAACTTTCCATGAAAACAGCATTGTTTTCAGGAAGAAATTCTTCTAAACACAGATGTATTTTTTCCATCAAAAACAATTTTAAAAGAAAACTTTCAGTGGACCCATTTCCTTAGTCCCATACAAGTGAAAAATAAGTTTTTATTTTTATTTTTTCCCTTCTAACTGCCAAGCATACAAATATATGTTCTCGTGTATTAGAATCACGCTGTGTTCTTTCCTGACTGAGCATTATTATCAGAAATAAAGGGAATTCTCTGTGCTTATTTTGTAATTGTACCGCATAACCTGTATTGATATTTCAGAATGAGGCAAGTATTCTCTCCATAGGACAGAAACATTTCATCTGTTCCAATATTTTGGCATTTCAATTGTCCATTTATCCCCACCCCACTGCAAAGACCATTTTTTCTTCCATTTGCAGTTTTCCTCAGTATTTGCCTAATTTTGAGATAGCAGATAGTTTCTAAGTCTTTTACAGTTCCTGTGAGCTTAAACATTTCATTCATTTTTCTACATGGTTTATGACCAGAGAGTCTTACCTGTCCTAAGACTAATTCAAAAATACATCTAAAAATGCATTAATGATGACTTTTGGTTTTTATAAGAAAAATATATCCTAAATTGTAATACAAACACAAAGCTGAATCTCCCAAGATTTGTGCCAGTCTTTCTGAGAAAGACTTAATTTGTACATGTCTCTTTCTGTGAATTAGACCTTAAGGCTATTCAAATTAAAGTGGAACAAGATCCAGGGAGATGAACATTACTATTCAAGAGAAGAAATGTATCCTGTCTAACCTGCTTCTTCTTACATCTATTATGAGAAGCCATAGATGCAAAGCAGTCTGAACAGCTGAACTGAAAAACCATAAGTCCACTCAATATTTGGTATCAGAAGCAGTCACTGTTTAGAAGTACAGATACATAAAGCCATGACCATACTGACCCAATTTACAGTCCTCAGGCTGGAGATCACAAAGCACCTCAAACTCTTTGACTCTACACTGTGTTTTTTTTCCCAAACATTGATTTTGGGATAAAGCACTAAACAAATCTTGAAAGAATCACTAAATTAATCTGACATTAGACTTTTATTTATTAATATATAAATCAATAAGCATAAAGGAACACATTCAATAAGAATAGAAAAAGCCTTATGATGCAGATATCTTAATTACCACCTCAATTAAAATTATCCTTCAGCTCAGGATGACCTCTTGCATGTAAATCACTACATTACCTCTATCCTTCTATGCCTAAGAAAGAACACAAGCCCTTAAAAATTACCTATAATGAGTCTTGCACTTTTCATAATCCCTCTGACATAATATGTAGAAGTGGGAGCTGTAACACTGGAAGTCATATTTAAGCCATTAAGTTCAGCCTCCTGATATTGCAGCAACCATGCTATACAAACCTTACATAAAATTATTAAGATCTGCCATAAAACTAGATAGGTCTTGCTCATATTATTGCAAAGCTGTTTCAAGTTCTGATTGCTCTGTTTCATGTTGGGGTTTATCTATTTGTTATTGTATCAGAACAACATTGAGACCTTAATCTTAAGTCATTCTCCTTAATTCTTTCTCATTGCTCTGATATTTAAGTGACTTTTCCACCTTGAAATCAGTTGATATCACCTATTCATGTCCTTCTCTTGTGATATTAATTTTATAATGATGATAACTTGTAAGAACTGGTTTTCTCTTTGTTAAAAAACTCTCTACAGGGTTGTTTTTTTTTCCTTCTGTCGCTCTTTGATGGTATCCTTCCATCATTCAATCATAACCATATGCAAAGCTAGTCAAGTCTTGGTCTCCTTTGTATTATTCCCTTTATTAATCTTTAGTACAAGTTTTATTTGGGCATGTTGATCCAGGTACTGCAATCAATATTTTTATAGAATTCTAACAGTGAAAAATGGAGTTCTGCAGCTACAGGTATTGTAGTATGTTATTAACCTCACAAGTTGAGAACACCACACGACCAGCTGTGAAGCCATCTTCCTCTTCCCAGAATTCAAAAAATATTCAGTGCACCTGCAGAGTGCCAGGTTAAAAGTAACATACTGCTGATGCATGCCACTTAAACTTTATTTCAAGTTTGGTAATGAACTGTATGCATGCATGTAGGAGATAAGCTAAGCTTCAGAATACAAAGTTATATTATTTATGTATTTATGTGCAGGAGTATCTCAGAATTTCAGTGTTTTAGGAGCTTTGTGAAGAAAAACAGGCAAAAAAGTATGGCGATCACAAAGAAATACTATGGCAAATTCAGGCTATTCAGGTATTCTGAAGTATGTGAGGCTGTGGGCTCTGCTCATCTAGCCTCTAATAGATCTCAAGCTTAAAGTAGGTATTTTTAAAACAGCCTTAAAGGAGCGTAATAGAATTAATTTAATGAGAGTGAGATATACAGAAGAAAGCATAAGTGAACTTCTGGAGAAAACAGCATCACTTTTCTCCATTTTTAAAGGTCCAGGAACCATAATTTGGGTGCCTCTGTTCACTGTGCTCACTACTATATGAAAGTCATGCATAGACTTTTCTATTATATTCAAGCTGCTGAAGTCTCTTTGAACTAAAAATGCAATGATATACATTGTGCAGTCCTACCATATATTAATATTAAATCTAACACTCTGGGAGCTCTGGGGATTCAGTGTTGCTTGTATTATTATGCAGTCTTCTTTATGTAAGTATTTTTTTCCTTGCTTCTTGACTTTTCGTGATTCTCGTAATTAAAATCTCTTTTCATACCATTTGGCATTTCACCATCTGCACACAAGGAAATACTTTGGAACTGGCGTGCCTCTGACTTCACACTGTCCACTAATTAAACTGGGTTTTAATCGGAGATTCTTAATCACCCTTAATTTTCAGAGTACAAGGTGGTTGTGTCTGTACTCATTTCCCCAGCGACTTCTTAAAGGATGGCTGTACAAATGAAAACTGACTGTACAAATGAGATTGCAGAGTTCCATATTTATTCCTTCGCAATCATTCCAGATCAGATTTGTTTCATTTATGAGAAAAGTCATTATCTTTCTACCCACTGCTTGGGTAGATTCTATCTGGAATTCAGAAATCAAGCTGTGTCCTTTGCACCTGTACTTTCTAAAACCAGTAGGAAATAAGTAAATAAACAAAAAACTCTCCAAGAGGAATTGTGGAGGGAGGAAATGAGGATTTCATGGAACATCTTGTTCCACCTTTTTTTGGTAACCTGGATGTTTCAGACAAAAATGTTCTGGATCTCACCAGAGATGCCCTGCAAATTTCTCTTGGTATTTTGGGGACTGAAAACTTTAAAACAGAAGCTGAAAAATGACATTCGCAAAGGTTGTCATTAAAGATTTTTTTCACCATTCAGTCACTTGAAAAGACTTTTTTTTTTTCCTCTAATAACTTCTTTTCATTTAGAAGATTTAGCATTTAATGCACTGATTCCGTTGAAGTAAGAGTAACTTACTGAATTAAGAAGAGTAACTGACAGATGATTTGATCACAGTGGAATGTTACTGCAGCTGCTTTAATGTCACAGATAAGGGAAAATGATGAAAAGAATTGAGTATGTTCTTGGCTGAGAAGCATCAGTATCCAGAGAAAACCCTGCCTTCTTAGGTTGCTTTGTCAGCTGTGGGATGCCAAATGTATATGTTCCATTCTATTCCCCTCCAATCTGCTTTCATCTTGTATTTTAGACTGTGAGCTCCTCAGTTTATGCACGATTTTTTAGCTTGTTTACACATTTGGTTTATAATGAGACATTATTTATTATTAAAGTTGTTAGCAAGTGCTGTATTGTAAATCATTGTTATGTTCTGTTCCTATTTCTTTCTGCAAGTGCATTTTAAAGGGCTGTATTTCTAAAAATGTCTAACTCATGCTGTAATTTATTATATTGTCTTTCTAGACTCTGTGGTTCCATTCCCAGTATAAAGCAGGGAATATTGCCTGTGTTGGAAAGTGAATTTTTAACAGGACATGTAGCAGTAGGACAAGTGGTTAATGGTTATAAACTGAAAGAAAATAGATTAAGATTCACTGTAAGGAAGAAATTCTTCTCTGGTGAGACACCAGAACAGGTTGCCTAGAGAAGCTGTAGTTGCACCATCCCTGGAGATGCTCAAGGCCAGTCTGGATGGGCCCTGGGCAGCCTGAGATGCTGGAATTTGTCCCTTCCATATGCAGAGATTGGAAATAGATAGTTGTGCGGTCCCCACCAAACAAAACGTGAATCTATGACACCACTATACTCCATTATAAATTTATTTTAAAATTGACATCTCTTTCCAGCATACTACATCATCAATATATAGGCAGATCATGCACCAAATTTTCAAATGCTCTCTTTTTTCATGTTGTGATGTGAGTGCATTATAGTCCTCCTGATGAAAGTTTCAGAACCACTGTCAGGAATGGATGATATTCAACCTTTCCACCTCCTCACTGTTATTGGAGACTGGCATGAAACCAAAAGATGAGAGTAATGTACTTCCCTCACCTGACCTTTACTTCATCTCTAGGATACTGTCTATTAAATTCAAGATAATTCTTGTTCTCACTCCAGTCAACAGTGGGAAAACACTGAAATCAACCCGTCTACTCTATGCACATGATATTAAAGACACAGTAAATACTAGCAATCTAATCACTGAGGTTCAGCTTCTCTCTTTCAGTCCCAAAGGTCCTATATCTAAGACTCTCTCATAGCAATAGTATAAAATTTTCAAGTAATGAATTTAAGCAAGTCAGTCTGGAAGATAAGAGAGATAATTGTTGTAGGATTTCAGAGAGTGGGATTCAGCGTCTTGTTGTGCCTCATGCTTCATTTGTGAGACCTCAACGTTTATCTTTGTGTTACTCACTTCTCTATCTGTGCAAGGCAGTTTTGGTTCTAAATTCAATCCTAATTGCAAAAACTCTTGGATACTATTCTAAAAATTACAAGATGAAAGAGATATCTGAACTGCAGTCCTAACTCTTCCATGTGGCCAGGCGCTTGTACAACAAAACAGCCCTGCACATCAGCTATATCTAGGATATGTCCACCTTCATCTTCATATTTGTCACTTATTGATTATGGATTAGCAATTGGAAGTCAAGAGCTGGATGATGCAGGACATGAAATTAAATAGGTGCTCCCTGATGTGTAACAAGTAGCCAAGATGAAGGAAAGAAATGCTCATATCATCATCACATTGCTGTATATGGTGAAGTAATATATGTGCACAGATACAGCCTTGTATCACCACATATAATGGACAGTATCTGGGGGAAAAAAAAAAAAAAAAAAAAGAAGAAAAAAGCTTCAAACAGTTGGAATTGCACAGATGTCAGAAAAATCTGCCCTCATGCTGTTCATGGACAGAAGGAGATGTGAAATATTGGTAATGCAGCTTATTGCACATGTCAGTGGCAAAATTAACACTGAACTGTACATTATAAAGATACAGATGGTTGGCAGGATACTCAAAGAATATTGGTGACTTTATTGATGTCATTGTTCTCCTCCTCCTATTTCCCCAGTGTCTAAATCCAGGAATATGTCATTAAACCCAGTCTTTTCAGGGAATGCTGGGGAGTATGGAAGAACAAAAAATTGCTAGTAAAACAAGAACAGCCAGCTGAAACCATCAAGATCATTATCAAGGAAGTCTTCAAATGCTACAAGTACAACAGGGATGGTTCTGAGTGCTAATGAGCATCCAGATAGGAAAAGCACTTTCTCACCTGCTGGGGAAGGGTCAAAACCAATCTGACAAACTCAGTGTGCCTCAGCACTGGAGGAAGAATACTCACAAAAAAGGTCCACAGGTGTCAGAGAAAGAAAATCTTTAAAGGCATACTTAGAACAGAGAACTTGGATAAAGACAGATATGGGACAAACATAGATACACATGAGCACATATATATGTGCAAGTGTGCATGCATGTGTATGTATGTGTGCAAATGTATTATAAATCTGTACTATTTATCCACACAGAGCCACTGAAAACTCTATGTCTGAGAATAATGTAGAGAATACAACCGACCTAACACTTCACCTGTAACAACCATATGAAGTATTGGAACAGGCTGCCCAGGGAGATGGTGGAGTCACCATCCCTGGGGGTTTCCAAGAGTAGGTGTGCTTTAGTAGTAGTAGTGGTATGGCAGTGATGGGTTAATGGTTGAACTAGATCTTAGAGTCTTCCAAACCTTAATGATTCCATGTAACTATTGAAATACACTGATGGTTACCCACAGGCTTATAAGATTCAAGTAGTCCTGATGAAATCAAAAAGTGGATATCCAAAGATTCTGTATGCTATTATGATTTGCTTCAAAAGCATCTTTTCCCAAAACTTTATGGCATGCTAAAATCATGTGCTTATATGAGGAGAAAAATAATAAATAAATAAAAAGGAAAGAAAGAAATCCAAATAAGGATTGGGAACTGAATATAGTAAACATGTTTCTGAATACATTTATCTAGTATTCATCCAGTTCCCATATCAACAGGGAAAAATAGCTACTTCCACAACAAAATGCAGAATTTAAACACCAGGTCTCTTGACTCAAAGAAGAGATTTTATTTCAAGAATAAAGAAGCTCAGATAGTAATATTAGCTATATTTGAGCCTGCTTTTCTCATATATAGTTATAGATAAAAGAATAACTTCTCAATAGTGTATTCTTCAGTGTCTCCCTAGCAGATAATTCACACAAATCTGCTTGTCAAAACTGCCATCAATTCAGTTCATCTAAAGAGTACTGGTGTATATGCCAGAAACATACTCCTCAAAGCCTCTGCTTTCATCATCCATTTTATGAACTATTATTACCATTTTTAAAGAGTAAGTGCAATTCCTGTAATTCCTTTCAAGATACTCTTCCAATTTGCAGGACAATGTGTGGTCTCTCTGAAAATGTACGTTATATGTGTTTGTTGAAACATTAAATTGTTTCGGAAACAGGTCTTTTTATACTGCTCTTTTAAGTTTGGCAAACACAAATGCTTTCAACACTTGCCTTCCTAAGACGTAAGATCTGGCTGAACAGGGTATAATTTGCAGTATTTTCCTTCTCTTTTGTTATGTCAAAATTGTTCTTCCTGTAAAATAGAAGTTAATTCACGTTTTTATAACAGAAATTGTGAGCTGAAATCTGAGGACATTTTTCCAGGAGTGAGTTTTCTCAGAAACACTTCCTCAAGTGTCATGTCTGATGAAATTATGTCTCAAAGTAGAAAGCAAAGTTGCATTTGCTCTCAATTTCATAATAGACTAGAATTAGTTCCTCATTTTTCTTATGACAGTCAACATTTAGGTACAGTAAACAACCTGGTTTGGCAGATTAGCACAACACAGGAACAGAAAACATGTTGACAAAGTGGTTTTCTGCTTTTTTTTTTTTAACTTGAAAACTGCACTGCAACAGCTGCAGCTGCCAGCCAGAAAACTTGTGCAATCCTCTGTAAGTGTTCATGCATTATTTGTGTCTGTCATGTTCCATCAGACTTTTTGTGTGATGTTGTTGATGCACCAAATGTTGTATACCTTAGATCAGGCTTGTATCTTTCTATGTCTCCAGCTCTGTTTATTAGTACATCTTAACACATGCAGAACTCCATGAGTCTATTTTGCCATGGAACTACTTGATTTTTACTAAACTTGTCTTTGTTACGTTTTTATATATATTTGCCTTAAAGCATGAAGGTCAATGTTGTTCTCCCTTATGGTATTACTGATACTTTTTTTTTTTAAGCATGGCTCTTCTTTCATTCAAAAAAAGGCCGACTTGTTGATTTTGACAACACCATTCCTGAATTTAATAATGTCAAATGACAGAAAATTGGAATGTAGTCTTCCAAATTCTAGAAAACACAGAAAAAGCATAATACATAGAGTTGAAGAATTCCTCAATGTCAAATCCAAGAGAGTTGGATCAGTCACTTGCCCCCTACAGCCCTATGGTGATAAATAAAAATATGTCTTTTTGCTATGAGAAAAAGAAGCTGAGACATAAGTAGCTGCACTGGGCTTAAAATTTGAAGCTGTTTTCCATGAGAGTCAATGGCTTCAGAAGTACAAAGCTGCTTTCTTCTCCTTCACAGTAGGATAAAGTGCTTTATCTGTTTGCAGGGTAGGTGTCCCATAGAAATGTATACAATTACTATCTCAGGAATTCTGAGTATTTTCCACTTCCTCACAATTTTCAGGAGAGAAAAATGGGAGATTTAGAGGACATTGCTCACAGCACCTGCTCAATATGGACATCGCTTGATAGAGAAGCAGTCTCAGTTTCAAGTGATAGACAAACTGAAGTGGTAGAAATATGCCAGGATAATGAAAAGTTGCTTGTGTTGGAAGTGATCTCATTGAAACATCTCATGGTTATGCTGTGATGAAATAACATCAGCTTCTTAATATCTCTTGTACTTTCTCCTTACTCTCTTGTACTTTCTCCTTACTCTTTATCTTTCATCTCTTTCCTCAAAATTGTTTTGATATGGTTTAGGTGGTTTGTTTTAATTGTTTTGATTTGTTTATTTGTTTTTGTTATTGTTTTGTTGGTTTTTAATTTCTTTTCTCCCTCCTTCAAGAAGAAATAAAATAGCATGGAAGAGGCAAATGTACAATTTGGTGAAACTTTGTATCTTAAAAATCCTTCTAGATCTGAAATGTTGTCTCATAAAATCAGAACTTCATGTTTTCTTAAAAATAATTAGAGATGAAGAAACATTTACATTGAAAGAATGGTAAGGAATAGCAAGTGGAAACAAGAGCTGACTCTGCATGAGTAACTGCTTACTCCTTTCCACGGGACAGCAAATATCATACAGGGAACTGGACCACTTACAGCATCATTCTTCACAAGATCCAGTTGCCAAAAGTAGACATCCACCTCAGATGAGATGCTAGTAATGCTGCAATTGCCACAAGAAACATTTAGATGTTGTACCAAGGGACATAGTTTAGTGGGGAAATATTGGTGGTAGCTGGATGGTTGGATTGAATGATCTTGGAGTCTTTTCTAACCTTGGTGATTCTATGAGGCTATGATAAGAAGTAATAAAGTAACTATGAGCCAGAACTGCAAGAACCCAGCACAGTGCAAATGGTGTTAAAAGAACAGAACAGTCCAAGTAAATTTTATGAAATGCAGGAACTTTCAGGCCAGTCCAGGCCTGTTTGAAGTCAATACAAATTTCTGTGTGACTTTAAAGGGCTGAGGACAAAGCCCTCAATGTACAATATCTGCTGGAGATATTTGAAGTTTTAGGAGCTCTATAGGGAAGACAAAAGTGAAAAAGATCTCTTAGGTCATCAAGTCCAGTCGCTCATTATTTCTATTATCTCATCACATACTCCCTTTTATTACTGCATCAGTTTCCATATATGAAAGTCAGAACAAAGGTACAGCAGCTCAGTATTTCTCTGATGAAGAAGATAAGGCACAAGAGATAATCAAAGTAGCTTAATATCTGAAGTAAGATATTTAACCTACAATGAAAATGAAAACAAGATGCTTGTGATCACTCCTATGAGGCTCATTGCATTCATATTAAATCCCTAATGACAATTGGGAAACCTAGAATAGGAAAATATTTGCACTGAACTTACCAATTGAAACTTAGTAACAATGACACAAAAGACAGAAGATAGAGAAGATAAATCTTTCTTAGATATGTCAGTGCTATGCAGTAAAAAGACATGAAAACTGATGTGAAAGGCAGCTGATTTGACTCTGAGCTCAGAAAATATAATAGAACTGCTGAGTAAGAAGGAGTTATTTGTACTGTATTTATTAAATGTATTTAAAGGATTCCAGAAAAGCTCAGGTCCCTAGAAGTGTGATTTTCAGCTTTTATTTTTTTCTTGCTGTAGATAAAATATGTCTAATTTATGTTATTTATGTATTTATTTCCATAGAAACCTCTCATCATAAGAACAAAGATTTAATGGAGCACGCTTTACTTTAATTAGAACACACTCTCAATGGAAATGCATTTTTAAAAACCTCTTTTTCCCCTTTAGGTTTCATTTTTTTCTATAATTTCAATCTGTTCTTTGGATAGATACTGTGTTCTAAAAGAAGGTGAACAAAAGATCCATCATGGATCACTTACAGAACCACATTTTCTCCTTATTCTCTTTGCAGTTAGCTATGAATCTTCATTTTCTTTTTTCTTTTTCTTTTTCCTTTTTTGTTGTTGGAAAATTATTGGGAGGGCTTACTGCTTGTTTGCCAGCTTTATAATGCAGATACCTGTCATTTAGTATTCATGTTCCAATGGTGTGAGGTACAAGACCGTATCCTGTCACTGAAGCAATGTAGTCCAGATAATTAGTTTTTTTGTGCATAATTACTAATTCAAAGTTTGCCCATTACCAATATATTTATTTAATCGAGGCATTTTGGCCAGTGTTCTTGTAACATTTTGGGGAGTCACCAGATGGCACTAAAACATTGCAAGGTGCCAAAAATCATTACATTTCTTGCCAACAAATACATTACTTTGCAATAAAATAATTTATCTCTACTTCAGCAACAGCTTGGTCTGATATCTCCTTTAAATTCCATTGAACTGGAGGCACTGGTACACGCTCGTTGAGCCAGAGAGGAGCAGAATGAGCTTAAAGATGTAGATGCACGATCCAAAGCTACTATAGCACTGTGAATATTATCATAATTTTAACCTTGAGTTTATCTCCTTTTCTGAAAATCAAAGACATTTTTACAGTGTCTGCTTAGTACATCAGTACAGCATCAACTTCTTTCTAAGAAAGCAGTAGTCCTATTCCTGTTTCAGATCTATCTTTCCTTCTTATCTCCACTGTGCAATGGCAATATTGAGTACCTGAGATACTGCTGTTGAACTTAGCATGAATCCACACTCTGTTTTGTATACGTTGCTCACAGTGACTGACCACAATTTTCTCTATCCTAGTTCAACATTGACCAAAATCCTCTATTTAGAGATGACTATGAGAAAATCTAAATTCTATTTAGAAATCTTAGAATATTCAAGTATTTTCTTTTATTAAATAATTCATATTATATTAATATAGTTATTATATATTTGCTGGTTTTCTGACCCTTTCATTCTCATACTATTTTAAGTCTTCTCCTACCTGATTTCACAACCTTCTCCCTCCAGTAAGAAAAACAAATATTTATATCTTTTTCTTATTTACACAATTGATACAACTTATCATGGTATTTTTTCATCAGAAGAAAACATTCAAGTTGAAGAACATCATATGTATCATCCTAGGATAATTCAAAGAACAAACATAATAGAATAAAACATGTTGGAATATAGAATATATATATAGAGATAGATTTAAAAATCTCCATTGAATCACAGATTCACTATATGGTTTAGAAGAAAATATGTGCTATTTGCCTGCACTCTTCTTAGAGATGGTTATTAACTGTGTATTTCTCTGAAATCATAGAATCATAAAATCTTTTGAGCTGGAAGGGACCCTTAAAGGGCATCTAGTCTACCTCCCCTGAAATGAACAGAAACAACTTACAGTTCAGTCAGGTGCTCAGAGCCCCATCCAGCCTGACCTTGAAGTATGATGCATCCATCACCTCCCTGTGTAACCTGCTCTGGTGCCTTACCACCTATATTGTAAAAAACTTTCTTATATCCAAATTAAATATCCTCTTTTAGTTTGAAACCATTTCTTCTTGCCCTATCACAAGAGACCCTGCTAAAGAGTCCATCCCTTTCCTTCTTATAGTCCCCCTTTAGACTGCCTTGGGTCCACTTGGAATGCTTTACTTGTATTTGCTTGCAGGGTCCCCTTTCTATCTGACTGTACCATCTAACAAAAATGAGTCCTCAGTCTCTGTCTGACAATCCTAAATAATGCCGTGGTACAAATCTAATACCATTCCTAACACTATCAGTGGTAGCAAGTATATTGTAGATTTTAACTCGGGTTCATATTCAACATCAAAACCTTTTCCTGCTAAGTTTTCTTGCTTCACGTTCTAGCTCTTGATCACTGAGTACCTGGATTCTCAAAACCTCATTTACACACACAGATTTGAATATCATAGACAACTGGATCTATTCAATGGGAAGGACAAGAGAGAGAGATAAACAGGGTAGTTTGCACTCAACTCCTTATTTAGAAAGTCTGAAGAAGGGAAAATGAGATTTTATGAGTAAATGACATTTTTCACTGAGATATATTTATAATCTACATTAAAATATTTTGTATTTGTGGACTTTCAAGATGTACGGAAGAGTAGTCAGAGCAACATTGCTGCTATCACTGCTTTGAGCTCCAGGTGATAGATACTTCTAAGATATAATTGCAGTAATAACAATGCCCCTGCAACAATTCAGTGTAGCAGGTAACAAGTGATCATCCATAAAGACATTTCACCTTTATAATGCATACCACTGCAGCACCTGGCCTGGAGCTTACAGCTGTGTTTGTTCAGAAACTATCCCACAAAGCCATACTGTTCCAGAGCTGTTCCATGAACCCCTGCTCTTGTCTCAGGGTGAACACAAGGCCATAATCTGGCCACATTCTGATATCCATTTATCACATTCTGAATTTCTGTATTATCTTATGAGCAAAGCAAGGAGACAACATATTTTTCTCCAGAGAAAATCCACTGTATGATAGATGAAGCTTCACAAATACACGCTCCAGAAAGCATCCAATCATTTAAAGAACTCCCATGACCAGTCACTGTAACCTTGAAATATTTTGGAATATTTGATACATCTCTTTTTCAAATTAAGCTTATTTCCCCCCCCCCCCCCCCAAAACAAAACAAAACAAAACAAAACAAAACAAAACAACATTTTGGTAAACTTTGGTAAATGTTTTGTAAGTGAATGCTTTGCAGATCTTTCACTATGTACTTTAAAGTTTCCATTTACTTGGATTTCTCTGAAGAGATTACCTTGAAGGGCTGTCATCTCCAGTGATGTTTTTGCAGTGTGGAAAAATACTTCCCAAGAGTAGGTATTCTGTGGCCCTTTTTTTCATCTTCTCATTTCTACTTTGTTTTGCAGGTGGAATTACCAATTGCTGTTTTATTCCTACAGATGCAACTCTAACTGTCTAAATATGGGAGCACTGAAGCAGTTCATAAACATTAATTAATGTATCCTCATTACATCTCTCTGAGGAGAGTGATGATAGAGGAGTGAAGGTGTGTTGGTATGGATCCAGAGGTGTGAGCTCATGCCTCTCACTGGATTAATTCCAAGCATCACTCCAAGTCAATTCATCTATAAACGAGTACCACAGCACTGGGGATGAGGAAATCACATGCAGCTGGATGGAATATTAACCATATCACTCCCTTGTGGGAAGTTATCAATACTGTTGTACCTGCCAGACACAGCACAATCAGCCCTTGTGATAATTTGTTTCCACTGCATACAGGAGTGCTGCTACCATCCCTCTGATGCCAGCAACTGGAGCAGAGAAAAATGAAGACCCTCATCTTCAAAGACATTTGAAGATCTAAATCTTTGTAAGCTCAGTGGCAGTTAGCCACACAAATACTTAGAGCATCTGAATCTAAATCATTTGTCTCAGTTTGTCTCAAAAACAGAACAGAAATCTGATCCTGACTCATAGTCCAGACAACTGGGATATTTTTTCTCTCTTCTGCAAATCTTTGCTGGTATAAATAATAATTACTCAAGAGAGTCACCCCACTGTGTTGAAGAAGAATGTCTTGAAAATACATATGCATTGTCACACAAGTGGGAATGAAGTTTGTTTAGTCATATGAGATGAAAGCTAATAAATGCTGTTTTGCATTCACTATTTGTTGCACTCATTATTCTTATTAAAAGATCTAACATTGTTTTCAGCATGGAGCAAGACAATCACTGCCTTGGAGAGCTTATATAAACTTTTCATACAAGGAACTCACAAGGCATTTATAAATAGTCATTAATTAAACCATTGGAAATTATAATATGTCTTTATAGATGGAAAACTGAGGTTCAGTCTTCACTGTATCAGTCAGAGCATCACTTAACTGCTGTCCAAATGGAAATCAAAAGCTGTTATACTGATTTCTTGTCCTGCACTCTAATCATCAGACTCATTTCCTCCTAATAAATAATTTAAGTTGTTTTTATGTTAATGATCTATAAAGAAATGAGAATTTGTTTAGATTGCCCTAAGGTGAGCAAAGATAAAAATGTAATGCAGATACACGGCATCTTGCTTTTCCTTCAAGCACTTCACTGTATTGTAGAGACAATACAATGAAAGTTTTGAAAATTAAATGCTCCATCATTAGCTAAATAGGCAGAAGGAACTGTCTAAGTGATAAATAAGGGACTTGTGTTGCATCATTTAAAGACAATGCTACACTGAAAAGTATCCCATTTTATCAGATATTTTTTGGAGTGTGTTAGATGTACTGGAACCAGTGAAGCAATAAATACATCAAAATATAGAGGTAAACAAAATCATAAAACATCCAATGTGACAACTGAAACTCCTATGAATACATAAATATTTATGAAGCAATAGGTACTTCTAAAACACTCAGTAGGTTTTCATTGGCTTAAACAGTCCAATCACATACCGTGTGCTCACATGATGGGGGGAAATTGGAATTACATGATGGGAAAAGGAAACAGTGGATTCTCCACGTATCTCAAATAGCTTAACTGTGCTTAAGTTACCCAGTACCAAAAGAAAAATGATAGCTTTCAGTGTGATTTGAGCAGCAGTTTCCAGAGAGATACTATTTCAAAGCAAATTTCAAGCAACTCAGTATAGTTATGCACATATTGTAGAATCATAGGATGGTTTGGGTTGGAAGAGATCTTTAAGATCATCTAGTTCCAACCTGCGCTGCTATAGGCAGGTTCCTCCCTCTTGACATCTCCCTTTTGACCAGGTTGCTCACAGCCCCATCCAACCTAACCTTGAATGCCATTAGGGTGGGGTATCCACAGTCTCTCTGGGCAACCTGTTCCAGTGTCTCACCAACCTCACAGTAAAGAATTTCTTCCCAATATCTAGTCTAAATCTACCCTCTTCCAGTTTAAAGCTATTTCCCTTCATCCTGTCACTATATGCCCCTATAAAAAGTCCCTCCCCAGCTTTCCTGAAGGCCCCCTGCAGGTACAGGAAGATTACTGTAAGGTCCCCCTGGGAGCCTTCTTTTCTCCAGGCTGAAAAGCCCCAGCTCTCACACCCTGTCCCCACAGGGGAGCTGCTCCAGCCCTCTGATTATCTTTGTGGCCCTCCTTAGGACACGCTCCAACAGCTCTTGTGCTAGGAGCCCTAGAAGTAGATGCAGTACTGCAGGCAAGGTGTTATGATTGTAGAGTAACAGCAGAATCACCTCCCCTGACCTGCTGGTCACAGTTCTTCTGAAGTAACCCAGGATACATTTGACCTTCTGGGCTGCAAGAGCACAATGTCGGCTCACACTGAGTCTTTCATCCACCAACATCCCCAAATACTTCTCCTCAGGGCTGCTCTCAAGCTACTCTCTACCAAACCTTTATCTGTGCCTGGAATCCAGCCCAGGTGCAGGACCTGGCTTTATTGAAACATATTTTCATATTCATACCTTTTTTTCTAGCTCACAATTCCTAAACAAACCTATGCTTTGTGACTACAACTCTGGACACAAGGTTTTTAATGGAAGCAGGCAAAGCCCTCAGATATGCTGTAACTCAAATGTACTATTGTGAGCACATTCTTTTTTGTAACTTTGAATCAAATGAAAAGAGCATCCACATATTCTTCCTTCTTCTAGGTGGTATTCCATCCCTTCTGTATAGGTGGTCCAGAGACAAAGAGCTCAAAACTCTTGTTCATGTCCTGCCATGTGAGTTAAGACAACAGCAGCAGTTCGTAAAATTTTAAAGGCTTTATATAATCAGGTTCCTATGGGATAAACATGAAAGCTGAACAAAATAAGTTAGAAATGTATGCTTCCTTCCTTTCATCATTTTTTAAACATTTTCCATATTTTTTCTAACTTTAGGACCAGAGGGATCATTAAGTCCATCTAGTAGGATGTATTATATATTACACACCATGTTTGGTACAGGCCCCAAAACTTGTGTTAAAAACACAGTCTTTTAAAAAAGTTATCTAGTCTTCTTTGAAGATATTAAAGATGCAGAATTAAGTACTTTTCCTTAGAGTTTGATGTCATCAAACTAAAATTAGTCAGCTCTTCTGGTGCTCCCTGAGAGGCAGGAATGCTGTTGAGGACAATGTAAGGAGCAAATCAAAGTGAATAAAACAGTGCAAAAATTGATGTTTTCTGTCTTTTTTTTTTGTATTTTTTTTTTTTTTTTAACTTTCTACTTTGCCTTCCTCAAATCTATTGTTTAGCATTAGTAATTTTGCTAGGAATTTAGGCCCAAGTATTTTGTTGCAGACTTTTAACTTCAGGAGTGGAGTACATTTTGCACATAGGAGGTATTATGACAAAGGCACAAAGAGATCTACTGATCTTTTCCTTTCTTCAGAACCACTGTGACCTAAAGTCATGATTTAAGATTTTTAAATCCTGTATTTATTGACACACCTTTACTACTTTTTGGCATACTCTGTTCCAGCCAAGTATTTCAAAGGAAACATTGCTCCTAAAATTAGAAATAAATACGTGTTGTAGCATTGTTGTAGCATTGATGCCTTCCTGACAATGTTGAATTAGTTTAGATTTACACAGAGTTTTCAATCAGAATTCATTTCCATCATAGAATCATGGAATCATTAAATTTGGAAAAGGAATCTTTCAGGTTGGAATAGGAATCAGTACAGTGGGAGATTTCCTTGCAACAAATTGCACTTATTTTTTGATGAATACTGTCTGAATAGATAAATTATTTGTTGAATAAAAATAAATTTATAGATTATTCTTCTCTGATATTAAACCACCTCTTTCTTGTGAGTTCTGAATATAAATGTAGGGACAGAGTCTGCAGGCTTTATTTATACCATGTAGCTTTTGCAGAACTGGTATTGACAGTATGCCTTCTAACAGTTTCCCAATGGCCTCATCTGTAAACTCATTCCGGTAGAATTCTGGCATCATTTCAGTGAGATCAAGAAAATGAACTTCTACTGTTACAGTTCTTCACCCAAATAAATACAGAGTATCATCCATAATGTTGGCTGATTCTGCTGCTTTCTATAGATTTCAAAATTTGGACCAAATTTATGAACCAAACTGAATCATTGGATGCAATTAGCTCTCCCACTTCGTCTTTGCAGGTTGGTTCTGAGCTTTTGTTCTCTCCACACACTGCAGGGTGCTTCACCTCAGGTCATTTTGTTCTGAAGGACTTTAGTTACTATATCACTACGGGGTTAGCTAAACACTATCTTTAGCCCTGTAGATCACTTGTAGCAACAGGAGGCCTCCTTGCTCCCCAGACTGGCTGAATACAATATTTTTAACATTTCATCAAGTACTTCAAGGAGACTTACAAAGACAAATGAACTAGTGCAGGAGATGACAGCACTAAATGGAAGCATTTGTAGTGTTCAACTATGTGGTAATAAACTAAAGTGGAAGTGATCCTGCTTGGATCCAGCACCTGAAAATATATTTTTGTGCATGTTCAGGCAGGTCACTCTGTGTCACTCTGCAAAAACTAAAAGGCAAAATATATGATGAGACTTTCATTATGCTTATCCCTGTAAGTTTTGTCTGAAACACTCAACACGTCTGCTATCTCCTGTGAACTTTACAAAACCAATTGAAGAAGCTTATATGTAGGACCTCCACAGATACATTTAGAGTTATGTACATTACAGGGCCAAGTGTAGCTTTTCAGGATGTGCAACCACCAAGAAAAGATCACTTGTTTCTAACTCAGTTCTACATCTGCAAGTGTGTAAATCAGCAGAGCTGCTGACCTGCTGACATTCTTGCTGACCTAATCTTGGCTGACACAATGGCAACCACTAAATTCTGAAGGAGGGCAGAAGAAACACTCCTTCCCACCTATATACGTTCTCACTCAAAAAGCTGACCTACGTCTTTTTGAAACAATATGTTCCCTAATAATCAATATATATTCCCTAATAATTCCCTAAATATATATATATGAACATATAGACAATATATAGAGATATGTACACAGAAAGATGATAAATATGTGCATATATATACATATATATGCATATATGTATATATTTATGAAGGAAGCACTAAAAAATAAAAAGCACTGCTGAGTTTTTATAATACAACTCTCTCAAAGCCAATATCTTCAGTAGGAGAAACAAATATCTGTGAAGGGAATATATTGTTCCAGAAAGATACAGGCTATATATATAGTGTAATGACAAGAATGACATCTGGCCAAATACTGAATGAAACATCCAGGGATACAAATTGTTTGCATGTGAAATCTCTGGAGAATTGAGAGAAGGGAATCCATGGAGATTTGCTTATATATAAGCAGTAACTGTTCTAAGTCAGTGTCATCTCAGCCATGGAATTTAAAATAGAAGTCTTGCTTCATGGTTATATATTCCGTTTAAACATCACCTTTTATTCATCATGTTTATTTTACATCTAAACTAGCATTAGGTCTTCTGCATGAAGGAAAAAAATACAAACAAACATCTAAAAAAGGAAAGTTTGGGGCTATGTGTTGACAGATTACATGGAAAATGAGGTAATATCATTTGCCACTTTATCATACTAGAATCTTATAGTAAAATAGTCTTATTACTCTGCAAGATGCTAAAACATCCTTTATGTAGAAAGGTTAAACTATAGTACAGAAGAGCTGCATCTAAGAAGGTAGGATGAATTCATACTTCTTTCAGAATTAGTGCAGTTTTTAAAACAATTTACTGTCCAATAAATTATTAACACACAAAATTTAAATTTTCTATTAAAATCTAAATATGACAGTAATATCATATGCAGTGCAAAGGAAATTGGGAATATTGAAAAGTAATTTTGGGGTTTTAATAAAAATTCAGTGTTTTGGAGCAGAGATTCACAGATTATTGATACTTCTGCATTATCCTTATCATCTATGCTGTTACACTTAAGACATCCCTGATTTCCTGAATCACCAGTATGAGCAACAATATTTTAAAGTAGTTGCCTCCTTTACATCAATTAAGATCTCTGCTGGGTTATATGAGACGGTAAACACTACCAAACCTCCTTTAGTCTTTACTTAACAGATAATTCTGTTTTGGAAGCAGAGAAAAATAAAATTGCCATAGGTCCATATAACCCAAATGAAATTCATGCAGTGCAGTCAACAAGCACAAAGAAATGGCTCACTTGGATGTCAATTTTAGAATAAGATTAGAAGTGTGTTAGAGATTATATTAGTTTATATTGATAATCTAGGCAATCAATGCATGTATACAGACTCCAACCTAAGTGTTTCAGCATTGAGTCCAAACATTTTTTTGTAAGTCCTATACTATAAATCTAGACAACCAACATGTTGCCCTGTTATTTACATTTGTCTATGATACATAAAGATTTTTTAAAGTGCAGCAAGAAGACAGCTTAGCTAGCATTCCTCTCTCTCTTCTATGGCAACCATCACCTTATCCATAACATTCAAAATATTAATTTCAGATAACAGTAAAGTATAGGGGTAAACTCACAGAATCATAGAATCATACAATGTTTTGGATTGGAAGGGATCTTTAAGATTTCTTAGTTCCAACCGCCCTGCTATAGGCAGAGACACCTCACACTAGAAGTCTATGGAAGTGAAGGAATTCTATTAAATATATTCCATAATAAGAAATCTCCTGTATTCTCCCAGCTAATTTTATCTGCAATTACAAAAAAAGAGAACATTCTTTAGCATTTAAATAAATGAATCATTGATCATTCCTTGGACAAACTGGAGATATTTGTCGTATATCTCAGTCATAGATTAGTTTGTACCAGTCAGTCTACTATAATCAGCATTCAGAATTTCAGAAAAAATTCAAACCCATGGCTGAACAAAAAAGCCAAAATGTCAGCCAGGTCATTACTGCTGATGTAGCTTTGGGCCCTATTATACAGATGGTTAATTGGCTAACAAGCAGGAAATAGAGTAGGAGTGAACGCTTTTTTACAAGGTTCACAATCCCATCTAAGCAAAGCCAGGTGTGATGCAGTGATCAATCTAGGACATCTGGCTGCGGACGCCCACTCATCCACAAGACTCTTCCCATTCTGCCCCCTGATTTCATTCCCCTTTGCAGTTGATTGGGTCAAAGACAAGGTGGCTAGGAAGTGTTCCACAGCTGATAATTCTGCCCAGTGCTAGTGATATGATAGATGATCTATGATATGATGATGGAACAATAAGTTCCAGCTGGTCACTCACCATATCTGCCTTCAGTGCTGATGGACGGATACGTGCTTGGGTCTTCTCTCAGAAGTTAGATTAATAAAATAAACACGATTTCATATTGAAGGCACCTGAATTTGCATTGCTGAAGATATTTTACATGGTGGATTAGAACCCACAATCAACCGCATAACTGGCTCTTCTGTCATTTATCTTTATCTCATTTTACTCAGTTAAATTTAGAAACAGTTTCATATTTCTTCTGCTGTCTTTGATATACATATACAAAACCGTGCACATTTTTCCTTTTAGTATGTCTTTCTGTTTCATTTTAACAATGGTCCAGTATATGAGAATTGGCTCAGACATTTATTTGATAAAGTCTCTTCTCTCTACGGTACTTAATTCAATAATTTCATTGGCACTTTCATACTACACATTTATTAGGATTTCATTCCCCCCAGGATCACAGGTTCTACTCTAAACAGTAATTTGTTGCCATAGTAGTTTATCTTCAGATACGTCTGAAGATTTCTGTTAACAGTGCATATTTTGTCTGGCAGTTTCATGCAAAGACTCACTAACAAGGACTGAGGAGAAAGCAAGGAGAACTTACTCAGCTATACATGAGAAAAATGAAGTAGATTAATAGAAAGGAATTACACTTCTTAGGTTTCTATCCATTCTTTGTAACTTAATGAAAAGGTTTAATGAGGAACCAAAGTGTGTGGGGAAGCTGCACCTCATGAAATATTTCATTTGAATTGATCCATCATTTCAAGTAGATCTTGGAGAACTACCAGAGCATGCCAGCCTCCAGCAGCTTATGCAGCCACATTATAAATATTTGGCTAGTACTTCCAAAGCTGAAAGTATTCAAATATTGTAGAAGAAAATTTTTTCCAAACCTAGGGATAATCACAGGATCAATTTGCACCGTAGGATCCTGACCATGGGTATTTTCTCTGTATTTGTCCCTCTCCTTGTCTTTATCTCTGAGGATTTTTCTTCTGCAATTTTGCACAGTTGTTTTTCAACACTTTCAAGCTCTTAGCTTCACCAGCACACTGCAGCAAGGATTTCCACAGCTTGATTCCAAGCACTGCAAAGACCTACCTGCTTGCTTTCATTTCAAACATGCAATTTTCTAGCTTTATTTAGTTCTCCATCTTTTTGTAGAGGAAAAGACAATGAGACATGATTTTTCTATTAACAGTCCATGATTTTGAACATCAACATCTCTGCCATATTCTCTCCCCATCAGCTCTTTCCCAGGCTGAAGAGATCAAGCATACTTCATCATCCTTAATAGAAATATTGTGTCACTCCTTTGATAATCTTAGAAGGAAGTCCTTTCTTAAGGTCTTTTTCAGCTTTACTAAATACTTGACAGAATATATTTTGAAATATTTTTGAAATTGAAGAGAGATGACAAGAGGAAGGAATAACTTGAGAACCTCCTTTATAAGAACAGACTGAAAGTTCAGGGCTCTCAGCTGGGAGAAGAAAAGGTTTCGAGGAGACCTTATAGTAACCTTCTAGTACCTAAGGGGGCATACAGAAAAGCTGGGGTGGGACTTTTTATAAGGGCATATAGTGATAGGATGAAGGGAAATAGCTTTAAATTGAAAGAGGGTAGATTTAGACTAGATATTAGGAAGAAATTCTTTACTGTGAGGGTGTTGAGACACTGGAACAGGTTGCCCAGAGAGTTTGTGATTGCTCCCTCCCTGGAAGCATTCGAAGTCAGGCTGGACGGGGCTGTCAGCAGCCTGGTCTACTGAAGGTGTCCCTGCCTATAGCAGGGGGGTTAAAACTAGATGATCTGAAAGGTCCTTTCCAACCCAAAACATTCCATGATTCATTCTATGATAACTTCATATAGGTATACAACATCAAAATGTACTTAAATTTCCTGAATGTCATCTTTCCCATTCCTTCTCTGGGGTTTCACTTGACTTTCAACAGCTGATATTTGAACATAAGTACTTGTCTGAGATACCTGTAATTTGAGTTTTAAAAGCCATCAACATAACAGTTTCACTTGATCTTACCTTAGACAAAAACAACCCTTGCTCTGAGTATGCTCCCTTAGAATCTGCAGGACTGCCTGCTTTAAAGGGTAAAAGGCAAGGTTCCTGGTTCTGAGAACTGAACATAAAGAGATGAAAAGGGAAAAAATAAGTTTTTTCAACAGGCTGAGGCTCTGATCTTCATCCCTTCAGAGACAAGTCCTCACCATGTCACCATGATCTTGCATATGGGGCATGGGGTTAGACACCACTGCCAGTTGGGAAGAGAGAAAGCCTTGGCTTTGTGACAACTATCAGGACATCTATCTGGCTGTTAAGTTTTTTCTTGTCATCACAAGGCTGGAAGGCAGTGTTTATAAAAACACTTTTAAAAAAATTTTTATAAAAACAAAAAATACAGTGTGTTGTTCTGATTATCTACCCCACTCACTTGCGGACTGTTAGAAAAGGAAATATGCATGTTTTAACACTACGTATAAACTAAGGTTCTACATTCTATATTCCTCTCATAGCCTATAACAAATGTTTTGAAATGGTGATCAACAATTTTTATTTCCATTCTCACGCTTAAAATTTCCATCTGTTTTGCAAATGCAAGACTATAGAAGAGACAGCAATCAATAAAGTTTAATGCAATAAACATAAAATAAAAAAACCTCACATCTCAAAAATCCCTACAACTATAACGATTTTGCAACAGCAGAAAAAGGTATAGCATTTGCTGAATCCAGATTAGGAATACTGGATCCAGATAATTCTCTCCTTGCCCAGCTGTATCAAGTTACCTGTTGACCTACCTGTGAACTTCTCAGTGAGATCAATCTATCAATGCTCAACATTTTGGCTTTCCTGGATCACATTGACTGAAGAGTAATTGTCTTGGGCCACATATAAAATATAAAGTATTAACCAAACTTCTTCTTTTTTTTTTTTTTTTTTAAATTTTGTATTAAAACATAGGAAAATAGGGCAACAACAACAAAAAAAGTAAAACTATCATGTTGGACATCTTATTCACATGATCAATATGTATTCTGCTATTTCACAGCACTAGGATGAGAAAAGAGATTACTTACTGTTATGTACAAAACAAAGTCAACTCTTCTCACTTTTGATGTCCTCCTATGACTAAAATAAAAATTATTTTTTATCATAAAAAAGTATTTTTATATAATTTACAATAAGAAATATATAAATATATATTATAATATATAAATATATTAAATTAAATATAAAAATAATAAATTTATATAAATTATAAAATAATTAAAAAATAAATTAAATATATTAAATATATAAATATATATATTACATATATATTTATAAAAGTATTTTTATAATAAAAAAGTGAATATAATAATAATAGTAAAGAAATGGTTCAAATTAGGATACAGGAGACGCAGAAAAGTTTGGACCAGAATTTCAACTTTAGAGATATGAATTGGAAATGAAAATGAATTAGAGGTAACCTGACATATGTTATTCTTCCAGTCTGGCTTAAAATGGCAAAAATTTTCTGATCACTTTGAAGGTGCAAGTTGTCATTCATGTCTGGCTTAGACACACTGTAAGTGGATTATGAAATCACTCCTGGCTGATACAGATTTATAAAGGGTATATATTTCAGACTGATGAGGCTTGGTTAGCTTTTTGAAGGCTCATGAATATGGATTAGTCCTAGAACGTGTAAAATCTTTGGAGTTAGATATTTGTCCAGTATAATGAGCAAAATACGATTAGCTTTCTTATGAGAAAGTGAGCAAAAAAAATGAGAATTTGTGGAGAAGGACAGTGTCTGAAAAGAAAGAAACAGGGCATGAGAATGTTTAGAAGATAAATGCTAATTGAGGGAGGATTTTTAGTAGAAGGCAGTAGGAGTGTAACAGAAGGTCTACAGTCCTCTTTGTGAATGTTACCAGAAAAACTTGGAGCTACGCCCAGGAATTCTGAGTCTTTCCCATTTATTCATGAAATAAATCTGAGATCTTGAAGAAGAGGACAATGTGTAATACAAAAACTGAAAATTGTATTATAGCATACACACAACTTTGAAACCTATGTTCAAACTACATTATTTTTGACCAACTGGTGGTCAAATATTTTTCTTATATATATAAGAAAATTGAATTCAAGAATTTGATTTTATAATTAAATTCAAGAAAGCCTCAAACTAAAATTATTTGTATAGAAATAAATATAAATAAATCATTCTCTTATTGTAAATTATATCTTATCTTGTAATTTATTATAAATATAAATATTTTCATATTTTTATTACTCTGTCAGTTGATGATTTGCATAAATTGATATGACATTTCATAAACACTGTGTTAGTAACTATTATTTTATATTATAAATGGTAATTATTTCTTGGACTGGTATTCTAGCCAATAAATTGATATTCTAACTGGCCAGTTATCACTGGTTTTAGTACCCAAAGGTTGTTTACCATGAGCCATTAAAAAAAAAAAAATTGTAAGAAAACAATATTTTTATAGAATCAGAGAATGGTTTGAGTTGAAAGGAATATTTAAGATCATCTAGTTCTAACCTTCTGCTTTAGGCAAGGACATGTCATTTGTATCAGAGGAGGCTTAGGTTGGACATAAGGAAGAACTTTTTCTCTCAGAGGGTGGTCAGGCACTGGAATGGCTGCCCAGGGAGGTGGTGGAGTCGCCAACCCTGGCAGTGTTCAAGAGGCATCTGGATGACGTGATGCGTGATATGGTTTAGTGCTTGTGGTGGCAATGGTGATGAGGAGACGGTTGGACTGGATGATCTTATAGGTCGTTTCCAACCTTGTGATTCTACGATTCTATGTCCCACTAGATCAGGTTGCTCACAGCCCCATCCAACCTGGCCTTGAATTCCTCCATGGAGGGAGGAACCAAAACCTCTCTGGGCAACATGTTCCAGTGTCTCACCAGTAAAGAATTTCTTCCCAATATGTAGTCTAAGTCTACCCTCTTCCAGTTTAAAATTATTTCCCTTTGTCCTGTCACTACCTGCTTTTACAAAAATTCCCTCCCCAGCTTTGCTGTGAGCCCTCTGCAAGTACTGCAAGTACACTATAAGGTTTCCTCAGAGCCCTCTCTTCTCCAGGCTGAAGAGATCCAGTTTTGAAACTGAAAGAATAAAAACTTTTAACTCTTTTTCATGACATAACAAATTTTGTCAAAATGAAATCATAGTGAAATCAATCCGTGAGTTTTCATGAAGCAATTTATATTTAAAATTTGATGCACTGGACAATTCATCTGCAGTTACTATGTTACATAATAGAATACATTAAAATAGTCTGCAAATGCAAAAAAAAAAAAAAAAAAAAAAAAAAAAAAAAAACTGGAGAGAAATTTAGATTGCCAGATTTAAGTTAATAATGATAGAAATGAACTCATAAGTGTCCACATTCCATAAAAATACATATATGATCATGTAATTCTAGGATCACTAATTCTAGGATTCTTTTCTCCAAAACTTTTTCTTCTCTGAATGAAGTTGTTTGCTTTAAGGCAACGATAAATACCGGAATACCAACTGTAGAATCAGTCAGCAAATCAACAGGACTAAATATCTATGTTACTGAAGGCATTATTGTAGTTGATTATGAAATGTTCAGCTTATAATATTTTTGTGCAAATGTGAAAATGTGAAACAGACATTATGTTGAAGGACAAATAAATAACCCTTTGTCACATGTGTTCCAACTGTGCACTGAATAATGGTTATTTATAGAGAAGTTGTAGGAAAAATACTGAAATTGAAAAATATTATGGATACGGAGTAATCATGGCAAAAGTGATAACTAGAGTAGCTACAATGCTCATTAATTTGAACCAGTATTCAAATCTAGATGGCAGATCACTTAAGACAGAAATAGATGTATGATAAAACATAACGGGAAATGCTTCAGTTTTGTTATGTGTAGTGTATCGTTCATAGACACAGTTTATGAGAACAAATGTGACGGCTTAGTGATATGGGAATTTGGGAAAGGAAAGCTCTGAAATCAACTGCAATTTTTCTGTCTCAGCTACTCTCATCTCCCCAAAAGAGATCATGTAAGTCGTTCAATCTTTCTGTTGTCTGCTTTGTTTGTCACATTGAGAGTTTTGTTGCTTTATATGGTATTGAAATAAAAAAAAAAACATACAGATATAAAATTCGCTTATCAGGTCTTTTGTTGATGCAGTAACATCTATTACAAATCATAACAAGAAAGCTGGAACTAATGAACAGCAGCATATTTATTCTAGTACATTGCCTTGTTTATGCAGATGTTAGATCGGACCACAGAAGTGCTTTTTTTTTTTTTTTTTTTGTATAAATGATGTAATCAGTTAAAAAAATCTAATTATTTTGATTCTCAATTTAATATGGCACATGTTGTATAAAGATATTAAAAAGATATTTGATGCAACATACTAGAAATTCCCTCTCTTTGTCTACATCACCCAGAATCTCCAGGTCAGAAATTCATACCAGTAGTCAACAGCAGAAATACCCAGATGTGTATATCATCCCATCAGAGAGGGATTCAGTTATTACGTACAAGTAATGAATTCATTCATTCTGTGATTCTGTGATTCCATGATTCTGTGATTATTTTCTACGTGTATTAATATATGCAGAGCTCCTTCTGATGTCTACAAAGTCATTCAAGGCCACCTCTACAGACCTATCTATCTCCTTTTTCCAATGATCTACAACACACCAACCACGATTTTCTTTAGCGTGGCCAAGCTTAGCTTTTCGTTCCAGCTTTTACTGTGCTAGGAGGATGACATCTAATTATACATTTGTATATGAAAATTCATAATTCCTGTTTTTTACAGTTTGAATGATTCTATATCAACAGTTAGCATTAACATCTGGGAAGCACTGGGTCTGATGCAACTCTTGTGGAAAACATATTTTCGGGGTAATCCCAAGCACAGGTACAGGTTGGGCAGAGCATGGCTTGAGAGCAGCCCTGAAGAGGAAGAACTGGGGGTGTCAGTTGATGAAAGACTCAAAATGGGCCATCAACGTGTGCTTGCAGCCCAGAAGGCCTAACAATGATCAGAGGGCTGGAGCAGCAGCTGGGGCTCTCAGCATGGAGAAGAGAAGGCTCCAAACAGACATTATAGTGGACTTTCAGTACCTGAAGGGAAGTAATGTCATGTGGTATGGAATATCCCTCTGGTCAGTTTAAGTCAGCTCTCAAGCAAAACAAGAATGTAACTGTTGTTTTAATAGGCTTCAATGAAGCAGGATGGGACAAAATAGACACAATACTTTTCCTAAAACACATTTTTATTATGCTTCAGTCTTTACTGAGAGCAGTTCTCACTTCTTTCTCACCAAAGTTCATACAAAGAGAATGACTAGTTTAAGGACAAATGTAATGGAAAAAAGGTACTGCAGTATAAAACTTAGTAGAGAGGTAGATTAGTACGGCTGCCATTTTTTTAAAGAGTTATTTATGTTACATTATTTATGATGTTAAAGAATGATCAACATGGATCCTCTAACTGAGCTATGCATTAGCATTACATTTGTTTATTCTGATGACATGGACTGTGGTTCTCATCCTCAGATAGGATGCATCTGAAATACACTAGTTTCTGGAGTATGATGGTTAAAACCAGCAGTTGGATTTAGGGTGCATGAACTTCCCAAGAATAAATGAACTGCTTCATGAGACTCTCTTCCATCCACAGTCCTCTATTAGTCTACCTGTTTTACTTCAGTTAATGTTTCAGTGTCCTATCTCATTGTTGCTAATAATCCCCACGGAAGATAGAGCCTTCAAAAATGTCTGAAATTGTTCTGAGATTGTCCAGCAAATTCCATCCTCCCTTTTTTTCTAGGATCTGTACTTGAATTGACTTTTCTTTCCCTTAATAAGGGAGCAGATACTACAGTTATAGCAAGGCCCTTGATCTTTCTTCTTCCTTTTCCCTATTCCAAATAAATAAAGTTTTGCCAGTCAGGTATTCCATAACCCACAAGCCCCATGGGAACAGAACAGAACTGAGCCATTGGTAAGATCCTAGGCATGTGTTACACAGGCAGTTGAATTCTGCTTTACATTTTAGAATTTAATTTTAATATTTCCATAATTATACCTACTGATTAATAAAAAACACAAAGTCTTTCCTTGTGTCTAAGTGAGAGTAACAACACTCTCTGTGAAGGGTTTGAAGCATAAGTCTTATGGGGAGCAACTGAAGGAACTGGAATTGTTTAGTTTGGAGAAGGGAAAGCTCAGGGCAGACCTTATTGCTCTCTGTGAAAGGAACTCTGTGAAAGGAGGCTGCGGTGAGGTGGGTGTTGGCCTCTTCTGGCTACCAGCAATAGGACAAGAGGGAATGGCCTCAAGTTGTGCCAAGAGTGGTTCATGTTGGACGTCAGGAAAAATTTCTTCTCACAAACAGTGATGAGGCATTGGAACAGGCTGCTCAGGGACATGGTGAAGTCACTGTCCCTGGAGGTGTTTAAGAAAAGAGTAGGTGTAGTACTTAGGAACATGGTTTAGTGGACATGGTGGAGTTATCTATTGGCCTAGCTTAGAGGTCTCTTAAACCTTAAAGATTCTATGATTCTACCACATCATCGTCAGGATTTAACTTAGTGTAGCTGTGAGATTTAGTGTTATATAATACTTTAAGGAAGCATATAAACAGGAGGGGGAATGACTGTTTACAAGGGTGGATAGCGATAGGACAAAGGGGAATGGTTTTAAACTGAGGCAAGGGAAGTTTAGAAAAAGCTAACCTGTGCAGGGCAGAGCCTGAGCCCTGCAGCACTTTATATCTGCTTGTCCTCATATGCCTTCCTACATTACCCTTGACTTCTTTGAACAGTCATCTTTTCTTTCCATTTTATGTATTCCCAGTATCTTGAGATGAATTGAGCCATCAGCATTTAAAATCTGCATTCACAGACAGCTTATGGTATGTCACATTATGTTAGTCACCCAGAAACTCAATTGTGAGTCACTGCTGTGGAGTCTGGTGTCACTGGCTTTTAAGCTGTTTCCCTTTCGTGGTACAGTGATAAGAAGCAAAAACTAATCTTTTGCATAATACAGCCTGCCCATGGCCTCAAAAAAAGAACATGTACTTTTTTTGCATTTTTAAGTTTGTCTTTCTATTTGGTAATTATCTTGCTGTCTTCTACAGCTTTTTCACTTTGTATTTAACTCCCATGTGAGATGGATCTTAGTTCTATGCTAAAACTTGCAGTTGTCACCTTAAACAGGAAAATGAAACCTGAGCAGTTAAGTCTGAAAGAAGACATCTTTTGAACAACTGCATAAAATGCTTACATGTATATATATATGCAAGTTTTTTTGTGCCTCTGCTATTTAACTTCATCAAGTACTCACAGTATCAAAAATTGTAGGAAATTGTTGAGTCCAAACACCTGCTAAATAAGTTCCCTAGCTTAGGCTGCGCAGGAAAGTGCCCAGTTGAATCTGGAATATCTCCAGAGAAGGAAATTTGCAGCCTCTCTTGAGTAGCTTGATCCTATGCTCTGTCACCCTCAAAATATGTAGATCACTCCAAAAGTAATGCCTCCTGTTTATTTCCATGGAAACGACAAAGAGTGCAGTAACAGTATTTGATAAAGCAAATTCATCTATAAAACATTTTTCAACACAGTCACCACTGTTTTTGGTGACCGTGAACAAGGGCCTGCATGTTGCATTCATTAACATCTGCACCAGTGGTGGTGAGCCATTGTTTCACAGCTGCTGTGATGGCATCTTTGCTAGGGAAATGTTGTCCAGACTGCCCATTTTTCATCAGCTTGAACAGACGAAGTCAGAAGGCATCAAATCCAAACTATATGGCTGGTGGGTACAGTAGGACAATTCAGCCAGGATCAGTGATGTGCTCCATAATATTCAAACTGATGTGGTCCTCTGGTGTTATCATTTCACAAGAGAAATGTTGTCTTCCTCTCTGATCTGAGTCGGGAAGCTCAAGTCTTCAGCTTTTCTTTTCAGTAGATCCTGACAAACTTGCATATAATGTTTTCTGTGCTCCTTTGTGAGCATTTGTGAGACACCTGAAGGAAACCATGATACTTCAACATTGCCACCATTATTTCCAGTGCATTTAAGCTGATATTCAGCTCTGTACACGGATCCCTGATCATAATCCACCAATTTGTGCAGGTGAGCTGATAAAGGCACCTCAACAACTTCCTTCTCCAGATCAGGAAGCTTGTAGTAAACACAACAGTGTCACCCATATTAGCCTGTCCCTTAATTCTCACCCATAAGCTCTGCATTCATTCATCATTCATCCCTAAGCAGAGCTTGACACATTCCACTTGTTCTCTCACATAAAGAGCAACTCCACCACCTCATCTTGGTGCTGACTTACCTAAAAAGTACAAGACAATCCATGACAGAATTCCAATCATGAGAGCTGTCCCACCCTGCCTCTGTGATCACAATAGGATGACAGCCCTTTAACTGCATACAGATCTCTAGTTCTTGTTTATTTCCCATGCTGTGTGCATTGATACACAAGCATTTCAGAAAAGAAAAGGGAGCAGAGGATGTAGGTTTGCCTATAGGGATGCAGGAGGGTCCCCCATAGCTATACACACCTTTGAGGTGGCTGGCTTTCTGGCTGATATCATAGGAGATATGTAAGGAGCTTTTGTCACTGTTCTTGTTAGCTTGGCTTATTCCTGAGTCTGTTTGCAATGGTGTGAGCATAGACATTTTTTGGACCCTGCTCCCTAAGTCCTTGAATTTAAAGCCCACCTATCTATGTTGGCCACCTTACAGCCAAAGATTTCCCTGTCTCTTCTAGACAGGTGGATGCCATCCCTTCCTAATAGGTCGTAATAATCTTAATAGTCATAAAAATCAAAACCCTCATGCCATCACCAGGTACATAGCCAAGAGTTGATACTCACTACATGTCTGTTTCTGGCTTCCCTCTTTCCTCCAACTGGCAAAATTGAGGAAAAAATAATTTGAGCAACTTTATAGTCTTCTATGATTCTGTCCATGTTCTGTCTTCTAGTGTCATTCATACTCACATGAAGAGCAGATCATAGTTTGTGCCCTTAACAAGCTTTGGTAACTTTACTGTAAAAAGGATAATTTCTAATGAAGCATCTGCCTCAGTATCACAGAATCACAGAATCACAGAATCACCAAGGTTGGAAAAAACCTTCAAGATCATCCAGTCCAACCCTCCACCTATCACCAATAGCTCTCACTAAACCATGTCCCTCAACACAAAATTCAAACATTCCTTGAACACCTCCAGGGTCAGTGACTCCACCACCTCCCTGGGCAGCCCTTTCCAGTGCTTGACCACTCTTTCAGAGAAGTAGTATTTCCTAACGTCAGCCTGAATCTCCCTCGGCGCAGCTTGAAGCCATTCCCTCTAGTTCTATCACCAGTCACACAAGAGAAGAGGCCGACCCCGAGCTCACTACAACCTCCCTTCAGGTAGTTATAGAGAGTAATAGGTCTCCCCTGAGCCTACAGACTGAACAATCCCAGCTTCTTCAGCTGCTCCTCATCAGGTCTGTGCTCCAGACCCCTCACCAGCTTTGTTGCCCTTCTTTGAACCCGCTCCAGGGCCTCGATGTCTTTCTTGCAGTGAGGGGCCCAAAACTGGACACAGTACTCGAGGTGCAGCCTCACCAGAGCTGAGTACAGGGGAACAATCACTGCCCCGTTCCTGCTGGCAACATTGTTTCTGATGCAAGCCAGGAAGCCATTGGCCTTCTTAGAGACCCGGGCACACTTGGCTCATGTCAGCCGAGCATCAATCAATACCCCCAGGTCCATTTCCTCTATGCTCTCTTCCAGCCACTCCGCCCCAAGCCTGTATCATTGTCTGGGGTTGTTGTGGCCAAAGTGCAGGACCTGGCATTTGGTCTTGCTGAACCTCATCCCATTGGCTTCAGCCCAGCTCTCCAGCCTGTCCAGATCCCTCTGTAGGGCCTCACTACCCCCAGGCAGATCGATACTTCCAGCCAACTTGGTGTCATGCATAAAATTACTGAGGCTGCACTCAGTGCCCTCATCCAGGTCATCATTAAGGTATTGAAGAGGACAGGCCCCAGCACCGACCCCTGGGGAACAGCACTCATGACTGGTCGCCAGCTGGATTTAGCTCCATTCACCACCACTCTCTGGGCCTGGCCCTCCAGCCAGATCCTTACCCAGACAAGAGTCCAAGCCATGGGCTGCCAGCTTCTGCAGGAGAATACTGTGGGAGACAGTGTCAAAGGCTTTGCTGAAGTTTAGGTAGACTACATCAACAGCCTTTCCCTTGTCCACCAGACAGGTCATAGAAGGATCATAGAAGGAGATCAGGTTTGTCAAGCAGGACCTGCCCTTCGTGAACCCATACTGGCTAGACCTGATCCTCCCGTTGTCCCACAGACACAGTGTGATTTCCCTCAAGACAATCCACTCCATAACCTTCCCTGGCACCGAGGTCAGGCTAACAGGCCTGTAGTTCCCCAGATCCTCCTTACAACCTTTCTTGTAGATGGGATTCACACTGGCAAGCCTCCACTCTTCTGGGACCTCACCAGTCAACAGAGAGCGCTGACAGATAATGGCGAGTGGCTCGGCTATCCCCTCTGCCAGTTCCCTTAGCACTCTTGGATGAATCTCATCCAGCCCCACGGACTTGTGACAGTCCAGCTGGAGTAGTCGATCTCCGACTGATTCCTCCTGAATCGCAAGGGGTTCTGTCTGCACCCGTCGAGACTACTAGGTCAGAGAGCGGAGTACCCTGAGGATAACTGGTGTGACCTTTAAAGACAAACGTAAAGAAGGCATTCAGAACCTCTGCCTTTTCCTTATCCTCAATGGTCACATTCCCAGCCTCATCCAGTAAAGAATGAAGATTCTCCTTTGTCCTCCTCTTACCACTGATGTATTTGTAAAAGGGTTTCTTGTTCCTTTTTACCCCAGTGGCCAGGTTGAGTTCAAGCTGGGCTTTTGCCTTTCTGATTTTCTCTCTACACATGTTAACAACTTCTCTGTACTCTTTCTGAGTCACCCGTCCCTTCTTCCACAGGAGGTAGATTCTCTTTTTCTCCCAGGGCCTCAAGAATTGCTCCCTATTCATCCATGCTGGTCTTCCCCGCCGGCTCATTTTGCGGCTCAGGGGGACAGCCAGTTCCTGTGCCTTTAAGACTGAAGAACTTGTAGCCATCCATCACAGCTCTCCAGTCATGGGAGTGGTCCCACCATGTTTTGGTAATAGCAACAAAGTCATAGTTAACCTGCTGCAGAATCACTGCCAGCTCCTCCTGCTTGTTGCCCATGCTGCATGCATTGGTGTAGATGCACTTCAGCTGAGTCATCTGCCTCACCCCCAGCTCAAGCATTGTTCCCCTAGGCTTATCTCTTGTGAGGCTTGTTTTTTTTCTTGGCCAGGGGCCATGAAAACTGCCCCATGATTGAAGAACCCAAAGTTTCTGGCTCGACACCAGCCTTTGAGCCAATTATTCATCATTTGTGCTTTCCAAGCTCTCTCCGTGTCCCTCACTGCCCCTGAACGTATAGAACAAAAAAGTCACTAGAGCTCCCACTCCTTGAACTAAATGCCCTAAGCCCCTGAAATCTCTTTTCGTAGTTCATAGGCTTCTCTGAGCAATTTCACCACCGCCCACCTGAACTATGAGAAAAGGAAAATAATCAGTGGACCAAATCAGCTTTGAGAGTTTCCTGGTTATGTCCCTGACCCGGGCCCCAGGAAGGCAGCACACTTCCTGATAGCTCGGGTCTGGTCTGCATATGGGGCCCTCCAATCCTGCAGAAAGGGAGTCAGCCACCATGACCACCCTTCTTTCTTTCCTGAAATGAATAAAGAAAATTAATCAATCAGTCCTAACAGGAGACCTTAATAATTGAGCTACGCTGGTTAAGACCATTTTTCTCTGAAGATAAAGTTCTTATTTCCCTGTCTCTAAATACAGAAGGATCACAATGCTGGAACATCTGAAATGTTACTGCAGAACAAAAATTGAGTTGGTGTGAAATTTGAAAGCATTGTATTTCAGTTTTGTTACTTTGCCTGCAGCTCTACTCATGTCTCCCACACAAGGACTCAGGAGTAAAGCAAACCCAGAGGAGACAAGCTGCCTTGAAAACCTGTCTGTTTGACTTCAAGGTCTTGCATTCAGCTCCAATAATCATTAGCAGAATTTGCCCGTGATTCCCTGAACTAATTGCTAATGGATAACAGTAGATTTTTACATATAAAGAACTTAAGAGGAAGATTGATTTTTTTCAGAGAATGATAAAACAAAGGGTTTAAATGTAAGTCAAGATAAGTCAGGACAAGGCAGGGCATGACAAGGTGAGGTAGGAGAATTTTCCTTAACCCATTTGAATAAAATAGCCTAACTCTTTGATGAAACCTGGAGCTTTCTTCTTACAGATATCCCTTCCACTGTCTTCTTATTGGTAAACTTAAATCTATATTAAACCTTAAATTAAACAAAAAAATGATTGATTTTTTTTTTTTTAATGGAGATCTAGATAAACAAAATCCAATAGTTGATATACTAGAAGTACATTTTGACTGACATTTCATGATTCAGTGACTGACTTGGACTGCAGAAAACCTCATGTCTGTTTCTGCATCTGTATAAAGAGATCTGAGAAATTGCTATCTCCTGGATCCCAGAAGATAGCCATAGAGGAGCAAGCAAGCATTTGAGAAAGGATAAGGGTGGACAATTTCAGACATAATCTGACAGCATTGTCAGATTAGTTCAGAATTTATAAGTTCATATCTAGGTACAGGCTAGCACAGCCTTCAAGGCCTCTACCTCTATCTTCAAGCATCCAAGAAGCTAATAAAAGCCATTTCTGCCCCTGAATGTTAGAATATTAGAGATCATAGAATCACAGAAGCATAGAATCACCAAGGTTGGAAAAGACCTCCAAGGTCATCCAGCCCAACGATCCATCTGCCACCATTTCCCACTAAACCATGTCTCTTAGTACAATATCTCCATGTTTTTTGGAATCCTCCAGGGACAGTGACAACATCACCTCCCTGGGCAGCCTGTTCCAATACCTTAGCAGTCTGAGAAGAAATTTTTCCTCATATTCAATTTGAACCTCCCTTGGCACAAGTTGATGCCATTCCCTCTAGTCCTGTTGAGAGAAAAAGCTGGCATACACCCCACCACAACCTCCTTTCAGACAGTTCTAAGGGAATGGTAAGGTCTTCCCCAAGATTCTTCAGGGGGTCCTGATGGATGAGAGACTGAACATGAGCCAGCAGTGCGCTCTGGCAGCTCGAAAGGC
>NW_024962254.1:3210935-3263737 GCF_019238085.1 Lagopus leucura
AAGGCCAGGTTGGACGGGGTCCTGGGCAACCTGATCTGAATGTGTATGTTTGGTGGCCCTGCTAGGCAGGGGGGTTGGAACTACATGATCCTTGAGGTCCCTTCCAACCCGGGTGATTCTGTGATTCTGTAATCAACTTGAGAATGCACTAAAAATTGCAACCACTTCTACTGAACCAGGCATTGGTGCATTAGTTTCATAAAAACAAGGTCAAAGCTTGTATTTTCATTGAATTATTAATGCTCTCCATTTATTTATCCACTTCAACAGCATTTAACAAGTAAAATATCTTTTTAAAAATGTTGATAAATTGAAGAACTGGCAGTCTAAGCCTGAGAATCTGAAGAATCCAAACACAGTCAATAGCGTTTAGCTAATGTTTCATACAGAAGCACAAGGCAATAAGGAATGAATTGACTTCCTGGACCAGTCTTCGAGCAGGCTCTCAGGAGCCCCTTTCTCAGTCAATTAACGGAAAGGAGTTCTTAGAATGTATCAAAATGTGTATAAATGAAGGGATAAGAAGTCTTTTAACGACCCACAGTAGTTACAAATTATTTCATTCTCCTTCCTGAACTCCAATTCAGATTTAGCAGTTACTGCATTGGAGAACATCATCAAAGCATCAGGCATTTCACAGTGCACTCTTCACTGCTGAGGAAGCAATGGCCTTTTGAAAACCATATTCTCCTTCAATCTTTGATATCTAAAGAAGGAACATTTTGTAAATCCCTGAACAGGGATTAGAATTGAGTTTTAAAGAAAAAAGAAAAAGAAAAAAAAAAGGTGGTAATTTGTATGGGAACTGCTGAGTCACGGCTTGAACCTCTGATTAATCACCTGAGGTGAGCCTTGAGTCAGCCAGAGGAGCACAGGTGAAGGCAATTCACCTGTGCTGCCGGAAGGGGGGGAGCCAGGCTCCACCCCTCCTGGACCTATTTAAGAGCTGGCTACCAGAGGGGAAGGATCTCTTCTGGAGATCCCCTCTTTTGGTATCTTCTGGTGAGTTCAACCCAAGGGTAAGCTCTTCCACTTATTCTCTTTTTGTGATCCTTGTTTGCTTTGCCTTACTCTCTTGATTATATTGCGATTATAACATCTTGATATCTATTGATTATACACAATTATATTGTGATTACAACATCTTGGTTATACATAATTTTATTCCAAAAAAAAAAAAAAAAAATGTATGTGAAGACTGAATAGAATTTGTTCCAAATCCCAAATTTTAGTGATGAGATACAAAAATTTACAAATGACAAATCTGCAGTATTTCTGAAGAGAAAAATTTGCTCTTAAACTGAATTGATTGACTGTGCATGATGCAAAGAGGGGAAAAAAGATAATTATTTGTGTTTTGATCAGTTACACTGAAGACAAAAATCATTTGCAGTCAAATGCAAATAAATTTAAATTATTTAGTGTGTTCCCCCATATTGTTCTCTAATAAATAGAAAAGTGAGAAGAGTTTTACATTCCACCAATTCTTCCTCTTTTTCCAGATTTGTCCCTTCTGCTTCTTTTCTCGACTCCCCTCACATACCACCACAGCTTTTTGAATATAAATGGGAACTAAGCAGTGTGTCAATTCAACCTAGGCTAGAGATCAGAAAAAATAGGCTGTCCATTCCATACTCCTTCAAGCACTTCATTGCTGCTGCCGTACAATTACATTATGTAACTGCAGTAGTTAAAAAGCAGTTAACACTAGAAGTTTCTGAAAAGTAACACAGACAGAAAACATTGTGCTGACAGATCCTGGTTGACAGGAAAAGACAGGTCTTTCCATTAAGAGAAAACATGAAAGCTAGTGAGGATGACAGTGTTAATAATAACATAAGACTGAGTTTCTGGCCCTCTGCATTCTGGAAATGATTAAAAAAAAAAAAATGAAGTCACAGAATTTTATAATATATATATTCTTGAAATATTTAATCTAATTAACTGCTTACTCCTCAAAGGAACTCACTAAGAATTTTTATTAAAGCTTTTTCACTCTATTTTCACCTGTTTTACTGAAGTATCAGAAGATTCTGGGAGAAAAAGAGGCAGAGGAAAGCCAGTCAATCCCTTGACTGTCTTTGAAAATCAAAGCAGGTCTTCCTACCTGGCCTCAGAAGAGACCTAACAGAGCAAATATCTAGAATCCCAAATCAAGAGTGCTTTTGAATGCTTTAAGTAAGCATGTATATTCTATACATAGATATATATGCACACGTTATAAACAGTACTATGTAAGTGAGCATCATGACTCTGATCACTTATATACTTACATTAACATGAAAACTGTTGACTCTGTGTACTCTCATCTGCTGATGATGGGCAAAAATGGCTAGCTGCTGGAAAAGTGCCATTTTTACACTTCCTAAATTAAATGTTTTGATTTTTCAAGTTGAGGCAACACTTCATTTCTAAATTGAGCTAGTTTTAAGCAAACAAATGATAAATTGGATGCCCTCTGCACCTTATTGACAAATTCTACTCACATCTGTCCACATTTTATTCGTAGTATTATTTCTGTCATAGTTTGACTTCACTGTGCTATAATAAATACTGTCCTAGGCCAGTTGTAGGAACTCTGGGTTCAACTCTTGGCTCTATTCATATCAGAATAGGTACATTATTCCTTTCTGCCTTGGTTTCCCCTTCCCTTGTTCAGAGCACACTCCTGAAAGTGTAGATTAATTCTCACCATGTATTTGAGTAACAGCTGTCGCTAAAATAATTCACTTTTGGATGACCCATTAATTTCTGACATCCTCAGAATAACAACGGAATATTCTGAATGTCCAAAGGAGAACTATCAACAATGAGGCTCCAAATATTTTCTTAGTAAATGAAAATTATATGATAATAAAGAGCTCACAATAAAAATACTCATCTGCTTCCCTTCTTCCTCAACAACAAAAGAGGAGAACGTATTGCCTTCACGATATGCTCAGAGTGCCAATAAATCTAGGTATTGTGAATCCAGCTGGAGTCTGAATTACAAACCTGAAAAGGCCCTTCCAACAGCTGCATCTTGTTAGAATTGATGGAGCACCAACATTTCCTTGATCTTCACTGGCCCATCATGTAACTACAGCTGGGTATCTCTCCTGCTGTGACACTTCCAATTACAATTACAGAACCTGCTTGAGTTAGACACAGTCTCCCATTTTTCTTCAGAGAATCTAAAAGAAAATATAAGAGAAATTTACTTGAAATTTGGCATACAGAGTGGATCCAGGCTATGTGTCAGTGCTCAGTGGGTTCACAGCACTCAAATTTTGCCCTCAGAATGTTTCAGTGCATACCTGAAGCTCAGTCCTCCTCCTGGGACAGCTAATGACATCTCTGAAGGCATCCAGGGAACAGTCCACAAGTCAAGGTCAGGACTTCCTCTTTGTAGTAATACCTAAGTACATCAATTATCTTCAATAGACAACTCAAGCTTGATATTAGGAAAAGTTTCTTCTCAGTAAGAGTGGTGCAGTGTTGGAACAGGCTGCCCAGGGTGGTGGTGGAGTTCATGGAGGTGTTCAAGAGCCATGAAGATGTGGCACTGAGGGACATGGTTAGTGGGCATGGTGGGGATATGTTGGTGGTTGGACTAAATGATCCTAGAGGTCTTTCCAAACTGAATAATTCTATGATATGTAGTACAGCTGCTCCATTCCCTGTACATCAGATAGCCTCTGAGCCTGATTCTTCCAACATCATATGAAAAGGTTTAGGGAGGCAGCACATGCGGAGATACACACTTTCAATGCTCTTCACAACATTTTCATTAACAAAGTTTTACACATTTTTATGAATTAATTATTTGGGTCCTGCAAAACAACCCCAGGCAATGCTACAGGCTTGGGGCAGAGCGGCTGGAAGACTATGTAGAGGAAATGGACCTGAATGTATTTGTTGATGCTCAGCTGAACATGAGCCAGCAGTGTACTCAGGTGGCCATGGAGGCCAATGGCATCCCAGCGTGTATCAGAAATAGTGCAGCCAGCATGAAATGGGAAATGATCAGTGATCATCCCTTTGTTCTCAGCACTGGTGAGGCCACATCTTGAGCACTGTGTTCAGTTTTGAACACACTAAAAGAAAGATATTGAGGCCCTGGAGTGCGTTTAGAGAAGGGCAATGAAGCTGTTAGGGGTCTGAAACACAAATCTTACAAGTAGTGGCTGAGGGAACTCATATTGCTCAGTCTGGAGAAGAGGAGGCTTGGGGAGACCTTATCACTTCTATAGCTTCCTGAAAGGAGGTTGTGGTGAAGTGGGAGTCAGCCTCTTCTCCCAGGTAACAGCAATAGGATGAGAAGAAATGGCCTCAAGTTGTGTTATGGGATATTCAGGTTCGATGTTAGGAAACTCTTCTCTGAGAGAGTGGTCAGGCACTGGAATGGGCTGCCCAGGAAGGTGATGGATGGAGTCACCATCCCTGGAGGTGTTCAAGAAATGTTTAGATATGAGACTGAGGGACGTGATTTAGTGCAGAAATGTTGGTGAAAAGTTGATGATTGGGCTGGAAGGTCTTAGATGTCTTTTCCAACCTTGGTGATTCTATGATTTTATTATTCTAATCACAAGATAAAAATAAGATTAGAGGTGACTCACCTCTATTCAACAGCCATCTTGATCTTGGGTGTTCTTGAGGTGGCCCTGTTTGAACAGAGAGGTATGACAAGCTGATCACCAGAGGTCACTTCCAACTTCAACTATTCTGATTCTGCAAAGAAAACAAAGAATAACAGTTTATTTTCTGCACACAGAAGTATCCATATTACAGTCAGTCTCTTTTATATCTTGTCCTTCTGCATCCTAGAATTCTCCAGCATTAAAAAAAATTACGTCAAAAAAAAAAAAAAAAAAAAAAATCCAACCATGATTAGGAAGTTCTCTTTTGACATGGAGCTTCAGATTTAGAAGAGGGAGACTCGATTTAATTTAATAGCAGCTCAGGATTTAACTGAGCAGATATCTAATGAGAAGTACTGAGAATCCCCGCTTATGACTTCACACACCAAAAAGGAACAAACTGGGTCCTTTTGTCAGAGGTGTTTTCCAATAACAAAGTAGGATTGCTTCTTGTAACAAAGTAGGATTTCTTCTCGCTTTTAAGGTGTGACTGGAGTAATCAGAGCTATAACACATGCACAGCTCATGTTGACCTGAAGATAAAAACATATTTTTCTTAGCTCATCAGTGATCTGGAACACATCCACTATGAAGACAGGATGAGAGAATTGTTGTATTTTATTTTTTAACCCAAAGAATAGAAGGTTTCAGGAAGACTTTATAATGACTTTCCAGCATTTAAATTGGTCCTGCAGAAAAGATGGGAAGGGACTCTATCAGGGACTACAGTATTATAAGAGGACATAATATTTTAAAACTGAAAAATAATAGATTTTCATTTAACATAAGGAAGAAATTCTTCATTATGAGGGTGGTGGCAACCAGTCCATGTCAGGGAGGTTGTAACCAGATGATCTTTGTAGTCCTTTCCATCCTATGCTATTATATGATTCTGTGATTCTATGATACTATACAATTTTCCCTCTCTTCTCATTTGGGACAGTTTCAAAATAAAGGAAGGGAAAAATATCTCAAATATTCACCTCCTCCTTGTTGCAACAAGATCAGCATTAGCTCCCTCTCTTGTGGATATTTCAGGGCTGAACTGGCAGCAAACAATTTAATAGCTACTGGTATTAATACAGATACTGTTTCTAACTAGGATCTTGATGTTCCTCCAGGAACTTTTGCTAGGTTCCTGGCAATTAATTTGTTATTCTCTGATAAATTTGGGATTAAAAAAAAAGACAAACACAAACCATACAAAATGTTTTTGTAACTTACCTCATTGTGCTCTCCAGTGTTATCAAAATTTTACTTCATCTATTTGGGTTCATAGACTACCAATATAGAGAATTGAAGGACGGTGGTGCTGGCTCCCAAATTCAAGGGATTAAATGTATTAGAATCTTCCAGAAAGGCTAAACATCTTGACTATAAAACATGGCTGTTCCACTAGAATAATATGAATTTAACTGAATCAGCTTAAGACATAGCGGAAGAATATTGCACAGAATGGCGCAGCTAGCAGTGTCTACTCTTCTGTACTGAATCCAATTCTCATTCAGAAGGAGTCCTTTCAATTAGTTTAACAGAAGATGGGTTGGACCTACCAGGCAGATCCAAATTGAAATGAAGTGCCAGGAAAATTTTTCTACATTCTGGAACCAGTAAACAAGCTTCTTTAGCATTTAAGAAATTGACACTGAAATGAGTTGAAGTAGTGGACAGATTCTCTACTGATCTTTGGAGAAAAATTAATTCTCTTCTAGATTTCTTTTCAGACTGATCAGAGTTACATGAAAACAAGCACGACTGTTTAGATATCAACTCATTTTGTAGCAAAACCCAGCAATATATATATATGTGTGTTTTTATTGGAAAGAAAATTTATTTTCCAATTTGAAAGAAAAGAATCCAATAATTGATAAAAATACAAATGAAAAATGTTTAGTAAACTTTCTCTTACACAGTCATCAGTCTAACATTAATTACAAAACTATTTTTTCCTCTCTATTTTGGAATAATTCACAGAAAGAGAAATATAAAGGGGAGGTACAGGAAAGAAGGGGACAGACTTTTTAGGAGGGTCTGTGATTATAGGACGAGCAGAAATTATTTCAAACTTAAAAAGGGTAAATTTAGGTGTGATATAAGGAAAAAGTATTTTACAGTGAGGATGTTGAGGCACTGAAACAGGTTGCCCAGAGATGTGGTGGATACCCCATCCCTGGAGACCTTCAAGGCCAGGCTAGATGTGGCTCTGAGCTACCTGATCAAGCTGCTGACAACCCTGTTCATTGCAGGGCAATTGGACTAGATGACCTTTAAAGGGCCCTTCCAACCCTAAGGATGTTATGATTCTGTGATTCTATGCTTTTGCTCCCCAAGATTTTATCAAAATAGTTCCAGTACTCTTTTGGCTAAGTCTTGTAGTAAAAGATTTCTTTGCTGATCATTACAGCTGAATCAGTGATATTGCCTACAAATAGCTGGTGTTTGCTTCTGTTGTATATATAATTTACTGTTACAGAGGAAGGAAGGAGGTGTTCTTATTCCTCCTTTCCTATCAAATCATTTTATAGGAACAGAATCTATTTGTTCAGACTCTTTCACACCACATCACATTAAGCCTTCCCTGACCACCTAATAGATCTTTTTCACCTGTAATTTCTAAGATTTATTTATTTGCCTATAGCAAAGGAGGAGCAAAAGAGTAAGAAGAATATATGATTGTTAAGCAGCTGTATTTTGATGCTGGTCATGTTTGAGCATTTTATTGCTGGGTAGTAATAACTTTTTATGAATGTTTGGAGATAACATATGTCTCATCACCTTGCTTCTCACAGGGTGGAACTGTAAACAAAATATTTTATATGAGTGCTTGCTATAAAATTTAAAATAAATCAAGTTCCTCTCACTCTGGTTAAACATACCCTTGCCAAAGGTTGATTCTGGTGCTCCAGGATTAAGAATCCAAATCACAGCGAGTTCCATAAGCTTCACACCCGGTCTTAGCTCTTATACTGAACGTCTTAAAGCTGCTGAAGGTTTCCGTGGTAAGCAAAGCTTATTAAAACAGGCACAGAAATGTACTAAATATACAGCTCTTGCACAGTAGATGAAATAGAGTGGGCAAAAGAGCTCTTGTGTGTTTTCACTTGTCTAAGTAGCCATCTGTGATCAGAATTCATTTTCTGGCCTGGCTGTCAGACAGTGAAGCACAGCAAATTCCATACCAAGTCAATTATAACACACCAGTGTAGCCAAAAGATCTGGATACAAAGCTCTTTGAAGTCCAGATTCAGCTTCCCTCAGCTTTGATGACATCTTAATCAAAGGTATAAGAATTTCACTGCATTTACTTATACTCAGTCCCTTTGGATCCTCTGCTTAATTCTGTGAAAATGGAGATCTAGACGAAAGTATAATTCATCTCTACTAGTACAATATCTTCCTGGTTCCGTCTTAAAAAGACATCTAAATTTTGACTACTTTCAGCTGGAAAGGATAAAGAGTTGACTTTGAGAGCTACCACATGAGCTCTAAAACGAAGACGGTGATCAATAGACATCAATCAGCATTCAGGCTGCTTCTGCTCTGAAGGAGCTCAACAACGGCCTGGAGAAAAATTAATAAACAAATAGAAGTGTTCCTGACTTAATTCTTTCTACCTTCGTCTCCTATATAGTAACCTGAACTGTCAATAGTGAAAGATGAAGTGCAGCATTGTAACATCATATTATTTGAGAATGAGTCCTGTAGAGAAGAGAAAAGCAGGATTCCATGGCTACAATTCATAGTGAGATCAGTAGGACGATCTAAGGCTGTTTTTTTTTTGTTTGTTTGTTTTTTTTTCCCAATTGTGATATGTTTTTTTATGAGATAGCTCTCAAATTTGATATGTTTTGCCACTCTTTCATTTTATTTTCTCTCTTGCCGGGAGCTGTATGCATCTGCTGAGAGAATCCTGTCAATTTGGTCAAAAGGATTTTTGTAGCCAAAGAAATATTTCTGTTGTTCCTGACTCCCACTCAAAGCATTAACAAGAGCAAGAAAATAGATTTCTATGTATGCATAATGCCATTCTTCTTATAAAAGTGCATATGTGGTACACTGCTTCTAGCTTTCCAACATTTTTCCAAAATGTTTCTGTACTGATACCCTAATATATTTTCAGTGTTTTTCACCAGTTCTCAACAAGCTATGTCCTGGACTGATGTTGTTATGTTTTCATCTCCACTGGGTGCAAAGATGTAAGGCCTCTGCTCTGTCCATTTCCACATGAAAATCCCATTCCAACACTGTCAAAAATCTAAGAAAAGTATAGATAGCTGTATATTGAAAGACTGACAATTCAAGGCCGGGGAGTGAGGAGAAAGAGAAACAGCTTTGTGAACTTCATCTTTAGCACTGTTCCTTAATCACATCTAGAACTGTGATGTTTGTGATATTGTGATACTGCAAATTTATGGTTACTCATAAGAAATTCAGGACCAAGTGTATCAGAGTAAGAATATCTTTATTTAAGTTTCAGCTGTGCGATTTGGAATCCATAACGTATTAAAAAATAAAAAAAAAAAAGAAAGATCAAAATTAATATCAGTTCAGTACAGATGGCAGAATCTGCATCATATTTTCTTTATGGTACTAGATACAGTACCATAAAGCTGGGTAAGTTGGAATGAGGAAAAACTGAAGAGGTTTTCCCATGTTATCTCCCATGACATCCATCACTAAAGGTTTCTGAAGCCACCATACTCTGTGCATCTGAACCTACTGCCTCTTTCCCCTTGCAGGTCAGCTAATCTATGGGCCAATAAATCCTCTCCCTGTGCATGTTATCACTTTTCTGGATAACATCTGGGGTGGTGTCCTGAGGATCTTTTCATTTTCCCTAGTGATTTCTTCAATTTGTCCAAAGTTTCTCTGTTTTTATCTTCACCTAATTATTATAATAAAACTAGCTGAAGTAAAGAAATGTATGCTATATTTGCCTAAGATATTTACCCCATTTCTCCCAAAAGTTTTGAAGACTCTTCGTATAATGGATGTCAGCATCTCTTCATTGTGCAGCTGAGCATACTTTATTGGGTGCAGAAAGAACATTAGCAGCTTAACTGTGCTGGTTTATATCAACTAAAGAATTGGACCAGTAAGTCCAGTCATTACACAAATTTCATGTGTATGAGGTTAATACAATACATGCCTTGTACAACCACCATTCTGCACCTCCAGCATATACATACATATTGTAGTTTTTCTTGATTGCACAACAATCAAACCAACTCACAATATTTCAACAGACTTTATACTTGATGCCTTGCATGCATTTGAAAGTATATGCAGTATGTTTCCATTACAAGCTATTAATGATTCAGTTCGGGTTTTCTATTTCTAACACCATTGCAGGGGAAAAGACAGAGAAATCAACGGAGCTTATGTCAGAAGGAAACAAAAATATCTTTACTGCTAACTAAACTATATGAGCTGTCTGGTAAAGCTGAAGAAGCTTATAAGGGATCACAATAAACAGCCTTTGTTGCTAGACCTCTGTATCAAAATCAAATAATAGAATTCATGAAGCTTACAATTTTCAGATTATTCCATCTGCTCTTGGATGAACAGTGTAAATGACCTTCCAGGAGACTAGAGTGACTCTGTGACAATCACACCAGCCAGAGAACATTTCTCCTGTATTTGAGTTAAGCAATATCAAGTTACCTCTAATCCTGACCTATCATTAATCACCGCAGAGCCAGCCACAGAAAAAAAAAATATATATTAACAATTGGATAGAAAGGTCTGGAAAGAAAGAGGCACCATTGCTTTACAGAAGCAGAAGTAAGTGCTCCAGCAGGCTGTTCAGATTTGGAAAGCCCTCTTTGTCTAGCCATGCTCTCACAGCAAAGAGGATCAATAGAAGAAAATCAAATGCATTATCTTTGTTTACATCCTAGGCACTACAGTGTGAAAATACTCACCAGGCTAAGGAGCCTGATGGTGTGTGATGGATGCTCTGTTTAAATGATGCCTTTGAAAGCTTTCACAGTGCTCTGACAGAGGACTCACTGGAGAATAAATGACTTTCCTTTAAATTACAAGAGCCTAGGTTGAGAGACAGTGCGAATGTCACACTATAAATTCAATATATTCAACTGCTTCTGGTGCTAAAGCGCAATTGTTAGTGGTGAAAATACATCCAAGATTGTCTTAGAATCAACAAAGTTTTGGCTAACAGAAATGAGAAAGTTATTACTTTTTTTTTCTTAATTTTATTTTCTTCTTCTTACAGAATATGCTTACATTAAACAAAAAGAAAAGTGCTTCAGGCTTGAATTTGCTATGCTACCAATTAATACAGAAGTAATTCATAAAAATCAATGGAAGCATTAAAGTGTACCTTGAGTGTTATTTTTAAGTGTGTATTGAGAGTTTACCAGTAAAGATACTTGGTATATTGAAACTGTTATGAAGCCTTGGAATAAGTTGTAAAGTATCTGGACATGACAATACAGCATAAACAAAACCTTTCTTTAGACGAAGTATCTATGTTTCATGCAAAAATGTCTAAGAGTGTTCTATCTTTGTCTAATGTATGCACGCTCAGATTATCCCACATACTCTCTTCCCTGAGCTAAGAATAAAGAAAACTTAGCTGAAACAGAGCAGTTGGACTGGTAAAAACATGTTCTTGTATGTCTCCAGTGGATAAGTAAACTCAAATAGTGTTCAGTCCTGTCCGGACTGGACATAAGATGCTCAAATATTCGGACAACTGGATGCCAGACATGGAAATTATATCTTGAGAGACTTCAGCTACCATTTACACATAAAAATAAATTGACTATTTAGCAGAAAAGGCCTAAATCCAAATTTTTTGGCATCGTAAGTATGAGATTTCATATGTCTTAAAGCGTCTGTGCTGAATAAATGGAGTGGAAACAGTGTCTTTTGCTACAGTGGTCTTCCAAAGACCAGACTCAGTGAAGGACTGGGAAGGACCTCGTCAAGAAGAAGAAGCAAGTCAAAATGGAAATCACTTGTCTTCAGGACTACCCAAACTCTCTAGGAGATCTAAAGAGTTTTGTTCTTACATGTTTGGTTGGTTTTGTTATTATTTTTTACATTTAGGAAAATCCATATATTCAAATTCCTACTGTGATTTGCTAAAAGTAACTCATTAGTAGCTTGTCTAACTCTAAGATATAGAAGTTCTTCTAGAGAACTATGATATATGGAATGAATATTCACTTGTCATACCTACCATGTATCACTCAGGTTGCGACTTTATATGAGGAACTGGGGAACAAAGAATGACACTGAAAACCTGTAAATATTTCAAGAAAATAGGAAATACTAGCTTCAGATAAGAAACAAAAATGAATTACATCTGTGGATATATAAAGTTATTCATCATCAATGTGAATTTATGCTCTGGTAACCTTCTAGGAAAAGGAGCAAACTATAATGACTTGAAATTGATTTAGTGATGAATTGTAATTTCCAAAATCCAGATTTCTCTTTTCTCTTTTTGTTGAATTTTCTCTGATTTCCCGCAAGTTGCTCTGTGTCACCACAGGAAGTTGTCAGAAAGGAAACCCCAAAAGAATCCTGGGAAGTTAAAAAAAAACAAACAAAAAAAAAAAACAACCTGTCTGTAATTTTCAAATGTTCACAAATGTCAACATTTGACACAAACAACCAAGGAATATTATGTATCCAAGAAAGGAAAATTCAGCTTTTCCTTTAGCCTGTCCTTATCTTACTCTCTTCTCCACAATGAGAAGTACCCTTACTAGTTTGTGTGATATTAATTGAACTCATACTTCTGTACTATTTTTAACTAATCTGTAGATTTGAATAATGATTACTATAAAACAACTGAATTTAATTCAGCTCATACCATCTTTGGTCAGTAAATGATTTTGTCCTGAGAACAAGACACTGAGATAATGAGAATAAATGAGACTTTTTTTCTCTAATCACTTTCTACCTTGCCTGAAACCATGCAAGCAAGATTAAAAATGCTTAGTGAATTTAGGAGAGACCATGAATAAACCCAAAAATCAGATTCTTTTTAAAAATATTAATCAAATTAGGTAAAATTACATTTCACATAGAGCTCATAAACAATGGTTGGTCATTAACTACATTAACTACATAGGTATTAATGATGTAATCTTTGTTCAGCTGTGCATGTTAGTGTGCACACAACTGTAATTATACTCAGAAATTTATCTCAGCTAAATACACGCCCTGAAGACTGGAAATGTTTTTTCAAAATTCAGTTTTTACTTAGGTCCCAGGGTTGAATGGGGCCCTGATTTTAATGTCATTATTGGACCTCAATGACCACTTCAGAGTTGACATCAGCATCCTAAACCTTCGTGGAAGTAAGCATAAGTACATGATGTGCTGACTCTAGCAACCTTTTATACCTTACAATTCTGATAACTCTTGAAAACAGAATTGGTCTGTCTCCACTTTAATCAAGGGAGAAATCAAGACAAGTTGGAAAGTAGTTGGAATGAGCTGTGCAATTTGTTGACTACTGCAAATCCTGTTCCATAATTATATTTCTTTCTATGGTAGTTATTTGAATTCACTTAGTAGTCAGAGCACATCATTTTTTTTAAGAAGAAATTTACAATTGAAGGTAATGGGGTGTTAATAAAATATAAATCTGCTGGCTGTTGAGGCTCACAGATAGTAAAACAGACAATTATTGCTCTGAATGTTCCACTGAAAAACAAAAAGCTGTTGTTTTTGGAAGCATTTGCTCAAACCATATTATTTGGTTTTCTCAAAATTTGCAGAGCTGTATTATTGGATTTTTATTTTTTTAATTATTTTTTAGCAGAGAGTTGGAAAGGTTTAAGCCCTAACTTATGGAAAAGAAAGGGAAAAAAGGAAAAGGTTTCATCCAGCAATAGAGTTTATTCTCTTTCTATCTTTTCTGCTCTCTATGTTGTAATCATAATAGTTTAAGCCAGTAAATGCCTTTACAAACTACTTTATTAAAATTTTAGTGTGGAATTAATGATGAAGTGAGGAGACGAAGCTTTCTGATCAGTTTCTTTTCTCAGCAATTCGCCGGAGAAATGTCAGCAAGATACATTGTGCTTAAGATTGAGAATTTGAATGATGTTTGAATCTGAAGATGTTGTCCATCAACTTTCTCCAACCCATCAGGGAGCTTTTGTATGATCTTAATTTACTCTTCAGTTCCTCACTGTATTTTACTTGGACTTTCATTCAGTTTTGTATCATAGCATGTTAAAGCCATCACAACTTGAAAAAAAGGAAATGCATTCCTTCATACACAATTGGTAACCATAGTTTGCTAAAACTAATCTCAAAAAATAATCTTTCTGAACTCAATAGTTGAGGAACATAAACTGTGCCAAGAGTATTTCTATCCTGAGAATTCTTATGCATCACTATTTCTGTGTATATCAATGAGAATAACAGAAAGAATTTTTCATACGACTGTGTAAAAGCGCTATGTTGTCAACTGTTTTATGGAGTATGAAATTATATGTGTCAACACAGCAATAGTAAGAAGGGGATTGCAAAATCAAAATCAATACATACACACAACACTAGAGATGCATCATAAAAGTAGGGAATTCATAATGGTTGCCTCTCTACACCAAAATAAAATGAACCAGAGAACAAAAGACAAATAGCTATTATACTTTCAGGTTTAGTATCCATGTCCAAGAGATGTGTTTCACTATTAAATTGAAAATTACCTACAGCAAAGCCCAGATTTAAACACAGCAGCATTCCTTCTTTTTTCCTACGCAATTAAAAATAGAAACAAAATATGAGAAAGTTCACAACAATTTCACACTCAAATCAGCCTCAAAATTCATATTCTCAGTCCAGTGTAGCATCAATGAACCTAAAGAGGCAGAAAAACCAAAACAAGTATTTGTGTTTCCTCCCTAAGTAAATACTGATTGTGTATGTGACACTGCAGTTTATTGGCAAGGCACAGAGTATTAACCTTGTAAAGTGCAGAGGAACTATTCAAAACATTTCAAGATTTTCCATTATCCTTTTATTTATTGCATGATATGAGTTTTTAAGAAAAGTGATTTAGAATCCCATGAATGTAAATGTGCATTGCTTTGATTCTAGGTCTCTGCAATTGTGAAGCAACTTCAAAAAGTCCCCACAAGCACAACAGCGTATGTAATATTTTTGTTTAATACTTGTAATATTTATATATAAATAAATGTTATAAATGTATGTAAGACAAATACTATGTACTTAAAAAAAAAAAGAAAAAAAGAGAAAAAAAAAAAAAAAGACATAACGTTCTTCTATTTTCAGATGCCCAATTTTTGGCAGCCAGAATACAGGTCTTCATGTTCAGCCAGCTCTTGTGAAAATGCTTTTCATTAAGACTCCTTCCAGCAAAACATAATTAATTCAAATAGAAGATGCAATACCGCCATTTACAATACAAACGTTGGTATACAGAGAAATAGATTGCTGAATCATAGAATCATAGAATCATAGAATCATAGAATCATAGAATGGCCTGGGTTGAAAAGGACCACAAGGATCATCTAGTTTCAACCCTCCTGCTATGTGCAACCACCACACCAGGCTGCCCAAAGCCACATCCAGCCTGGCCTTGAATGCCTCCAAGGATGGGGCATCCACAACCAATTTGAGCAACCTGTTCCAGTGTGTCACCACCCTCTGTGTAAAAACTTCCTCCTAATTCCTAACCTAAATCTCCCCTGTCTTAGTTTAAGACCATTCCCCCTTGTCCTATCACTGTCCACCCTCATAAACATCCGTTGCCCCTCCTGTTTATATGCTCCCTTCAAGTACTGAAAGGCCACAATGAGGTCTCCCCAGAGCCTTCTCTTCTCCAAGATAAACAGTCCCAGTTCCCTCAACCTTTCCTCATAGGAGAGGTGCTCCAGCCCTCTGATCATCTTAGTGGCCTTCCTCTGGACCCACTCCAAGAGCTCTGTGTCCTTCCTGTAATGGGGGCCCCAGGCCTGGATGCAGTGCTGCAGATGGGGCCTGATCCAAGTAGAGGGGGACAATCACCTCCCTCTCTATGCTGGCCATCCCGTTTTTAATGCAGCCCAGAACACAGTTGGCCTTCCAGGCTGCAAGCACGCAGTCAAACAGTCCATCCTTCAAATCCACACCTCTCCAAGGTAGAGAAAAGGATGTGGTGAGGGATCATGTCAAAGGCTTTGCAGAAATCCAAGTAGATGACATCCATTACCCTTCCCCCATCCACTGAAGCCATCACTCCATCATAGAAACCCACCACATTGTTCAGGCACAATCTACCCTTGGTGAAGCCATGCTGAGTGTCTCGAATCACCTCTTTATCTCTTATGTGCCTTAATATCTCTGCTAGGAGGCTCCATGATCTTCCCAGGCACAGAGGTGAGGCTCACCGGCCTGTAGTTTCCAGGGTCTTCCTTTCTCCCTTTCTTAAAAGTGAGAGAAATATATGTGACATTCTTCAGTTCTCCACCAGGATCTAACATACATGCAGATAACAGAATATTCTAATGTGGGCAGTGCTCTGAAGTTCCGTGTTGTCAGGGTATATTTACGTACTTAACTGCAAGGAAATCTCACCTCAAGTAGAAAGAACTCACTCAAATGGATTATAATTGGAATAATACAAGCTCCTCAGTGTACAAGGGCCCATTTCTTGTTGTGGGATGGATGTAATTAAACTTCCACAGCCAATGGAATTTGTCTCATCCCATTTCCTCCATCTCACTACTGCCATTGGATTAATTGAAGTTTCTCTGCATAGAAGTTTGGAATTCAAACATGGTGTAAGCTGAGAAATCTTTCCCTGCTTGTGCATAAAAATGGAAAAATGGTATTCACTCATTGTCTTCAACAAAATTAATTTTAGGATGAACTTAGAACACGGAAACTCAAATCTATTTTCCATGTATGCCATGTTATTGAAACTGCTTTCTAAAATCTGTGCAGAATAGTTCTTATGCAGAACCGCTGTGAAAAAAATCGCATTCACAGCTAGTCTACTTTTAGTGCCAAAATAAATGACAAATATTTTCCTCACCAAAGAATTCAAAAGCAGGATTACAAATATTCTGTATAAGGATCCACAAATGAAACTGCTCAGTTCTGAGTCTTTCACTGGTGATTTCTGTCTTTGCATCTGGGCAGGAGCTGTTAAGGTTTGTTTAATTATTACTTACACTATAATATTGTCCACAGAGAAAAATTAATTGCAAATTGTATCCATCTTACAGGGAAAGTAATATCAGGATAAAAGCTGAAGCTTTTTCAATTAAAGCTGCTGTCAGTTAAGTGCAGAATGTGATTGCAAATGCAAAAAAGCAGTTTAACTTTAGCTCTCCTGCAAATACACCATGGATTGGGTATGTGAACACCATCTGTCTAAATACTGGCCAAACTGATCTGTTTAATAATTATATAGATTCAAACACAGTCACTATGACATGTGGTGTAATCGTGGTTCATCATACTTTGAAGAAAAGCAAAATCTCTGTTTACCCATGGAGGGCTAAGTCATTAGTCATTTTCTGAGTATTTATTCATCCCATTTTCAATTCACTCATGTCTGAATATGCACTCAATTCAGCCCACATCAGAAGAGGAGGAGCAGAGTTATACCCACAGTTCTGTCAAACTGTAATCCTATCTTATTCCCCTACAAAAGGACAGGTTCCATGCTCACTTGATACTAATTGCCCTATAGTGCTCTTTTCTTATCATAAATATTGCATGATTAATTTGTTAGTAAATGCAAACACAGAATCACAGAATCACAGAACGGCCAGGTTTGGAAGGGACCTCAAGGATCATGAAGCTCCAACCCCTCTCCACATGCAGGGCCACCAACCTCCACATTCAGTACCAGACCAGGCTGCCCAGGGCCCCATCCAAACTGGCCTTGAACACCTCCAGGGACAGGGCATCCACAGCCTCTCTGTGCAGCTGTTCCAGCACCTAACCACTCTCATAGTAAAGAACTTCCCCCTGACATCCAACCTAAATCTTCCCTCCCTCAACTTAAAACCATTTCCCCTTGTCCTGGATGTATTTAGTTTTAATTAATTCTCTCCTACAAAATGTTGGTATGTGCATGTATGTGCTCTTTTGAATAAGGGCCTCCTTTACACTGAAAGACCTGACCTTTTTATTCTGTTGTATTCTGCTGTAATTGATTTACTACTAGCATGTGTTTATTTCTAGATGGGGGATATTATTCTAGTGTATGTTCTGTTGATCAAGTATTTCATCCAATATTTTGAAGCATGGACCTAGAGAAGAGTCAAATAAAACATTTGGCAAAATGTTGTAGTTGTAGCCACTTTTTGTAGGAAAGGTTTCTACTTGGATACAGTACTCTCAACACCATTCCCTCAGCAAGCAACACGACAGCAAGTATAAATCACAAAGAGCAGATAAGCTTTCATTCACCAGACGCAGAAGGAGCAGAGATTTCTTCCCAGAAATCTTTAAGTATTTCCTGACTGTACATCAGTTAACCATTTTGATTGAAAGATATCTGCACAATACCTAAATCATCTTTACAAACTCGGTGGTATAAATTCTGAAGTAAAAGCAGATTAATCAAATGAAGTTTCCAGAGACGCATCTGATCCATGCATAATGCAACTGGACAGCTAGGAGAAAAATGATTGGTATCACTCTCTGAAGGGGAAACAGCGACTTTGGATTAAGATAGTCTTTATTCAGAGTAACATTTTGAAACAGAAAATTAAGCAGAAAAGGCTGAAGTTGTCACTAACCTATCTTCTGCCTTCATATATCTTTTGGTGAGAAAACCATACAGCTGCAGCAGTAATAACCCTTCTCTTGCTGAGTCTGCAAAGAATTGCACGTGTTAAAACATTTTGCTTTTGTATAAAAGCAGGGAAAAGTAAGTAATATGATAAGATCATTTGCAGGTGATGCCATTATACAGCTGTTAAAAGAATCTCTGTGATCTCCGGACATTGTGCTGTAGAAAAAAACAAAGGAAAGAACATCACAGTTCACTACTTACTTGTCAGTTATTGTCTTGAATATGTTAATAAAATGATCCAAATGCAATGCTGAGATTAGTTTTTGTTCACTCACAATTAAAAGCTCATAGTGTAGGTGTTGTTCATCTATATTACGATGGTATTTAAGTAGTATCACACATCTCCCAATACCGCTCTGTTATATCCGTGGATATAAATTAACAAAAAAGGCCTGGATATAACCTCCATTCCTTTGTATAATCTGTATGGTTCCATAATTAATCGATGTATCTGAACACAAATTAGTCATTTTAAGTAATGAGACTTTACTTAGGAAAAACATATTTCTTCTCACATCAATGCGTAGGTTGTTTGGAGGTATTTATTTCTTTCAAATGGCCAGTATATAAAAGTATTTCATAAATGTCATCATCTTTTTATCCCTTTAAGATTATTTTTATATTCTTGTTTTCGTGTGTGACAATTCCATTTTCATTTTGTTGGTCATTTTCTCTGTTATTGCAAATAAAAATATGTTTGGGTAAATTGCACATAAAGTTGTTTATTGCTGCTTAAATTTGCTGGAAGTTTAAGAAGACCATGCCCTGCAGAAATTCTTTAAACTGGGTGAAGATCTCACACATTAGTAAATATGCTGCTTTATTTTTTCCATGGCAGCATCCTGGCATCCTGCAGTATATACAATAAACAGAATGACTGTGGTGCTCAGGAGAGGTTTTGCTGTATCACAGGTGATGTTCACTGTGATAGATCCAGCAAGAGTGAAACACTGTTTACTTTAAGGTTATGTACACTGAAATTCTTTATTTTCATCTCCTTTTCTTCATTTACAATTCTTGATACGAAAATGTCCCCTGGTGTGATGCATGTCAAAAGCACAGTAGAAATGTGTGGACTAGTAAATAAAACAAGCTGCAGACAGTCCTTCAACCCGAGTCCTTTGATCTGAGGCTGCTTTGTGTAGTACAGGTTTTGTACTCTTAACTTGAAACAAGGCTACCTCATTCCTTTCTTATGGAAAAAACTGATGCCCCTGGATTATGCTTGAAGAAGGCATTGACTAGAACCGTAACAGAAAGAGCATGCTGTACGGACAACAGAAGGTCAGTGCTCACACTCCTTTCCTGCTCATCTTTTGCTAATTAGTATAGAAGTAAGTAAAAGATACTGGGTTAGGACCTCGACTGATGCCAGGATATGAAAAGCAATGATTCCTGCCCCAAGGAGCACAGGGCTGACTGCAAATGCAGTTTGTTTACCAGTTGAGGAGGTATAGATGCAGGAGTGAGATGCCACATACTAAGGAAGGTTAAACCCCACGTTTCCAGAGGTGAGGTAATTACATATTGTTTGAACAGAACATCCTAGTTGCAGCAAAATTTCTTTTGAGAGAGGTGGGATATACACATATTCAGTACACATGCACCTTCAAAAGCACACCTGATACAACTTTTCTGCTCTGAAAGAAGAATAACTATAGTTATGGAGAAAATACTCTGGTCTCAGTCACCACTTACAAAGTACTAATTCACCTCATATTAAGTAGCAAACTTTTATAACTAGGAATTGGGGTTAGTTTCTGGATGTGCATCAGAACTGCACTAACATTTAAACATTTTCTGAAAAGTGAGTAGTGCTCATGGGAAGGGGCTGAGCTGGGTCACTGAAATTACCAATCACTTTTGGAAAATTCAGGCAATAATTAGACTAAATATTACGGACAATTATTTGATTACCTATTACCTTATGAATGCTTTGTTCTGCCACTGCTGACTGATAAAAATTCAACAACACCAAGTAAACAAAGTAACTATTTTCAAGAGCTTCTTCCATCATACATGATTTTTTACCCATTGAAGTCAAGGGCAAAATTATCTTAGATTTAAAGGGCATGGGATTAGGTCATTAGTATCTCCTAATCCATTTGTCCTAAACCTCCTAGAGAGAGACAAGCACTGTAACTGTAGAAAGGAAGACATTTGTTTTAATTTTGCTTATTTGAGGTAACAAAATCTGGCACCAAATGCATTTGTGTGTCTGGGTATAATTATTCTCCTTTCAAAGAACTGCTATTTCTCTCTCGCCTCAGGACCATTAAGGTGTTAAGTACAAAGACACCACTTGATGGAAATAGGCTCCAGACAGTCTGAGATGTGAAGAATCAGCCTTGGGGAGAGTTACCACATTGGACTGTTGATTAAACAAATGTAACTCAGTACCGTATCATCAACAGGGAGTGTGAGGAGGAGTGGGAGCAGAGGAAAAAAATGAGAGGAGTAGAAAGAGATTGAAAATCCTACCCATCCTAATCTTTTCTAAGTTGTTTCCCAATCTTTTTTTTTTTTTTTTTCTCCTTTAACCTCTCTCAAGTCTGAAATTTAATATTTCTATTGAATGTAAGATTTATGCTACAACAGTTCATAAAGGAGTAATTGGCAAAGAAAGCAGTCAGCTTTGTGATAGCTTGTCAGTAAGTGTGACCATTTTTACAGCACTGCTATCCAGCCCCTACCTCCCTGTTAGTCAGCAAGGACAATCAGTCATCTCATCACAGAAACACAAGCTCAAGAAAGATGCAAAATATCTTCACACTAAATTGACCTGGATATTAAAATGCAAATCCATTATCGCAAAGCTCTGGAAATTCACTTGGATAGTAACAACAAATGTGAATCTAGCTGTAGGCTTTGAATAATGAACTTGAAAATAACCCAAAATAAAAGGTTTTTTTTTTTAACCTTCTTTACCTGCTTTCCACTAATTTCATGAACCCATCTTTTTTTTGATATTTTTTAACAAAATCTGCAGGCCAACATTTGTCGAGAGGACAGAGACAAAAGAAAAGAAAGCCAGATGCTCAGATGAATTGGAGTTGCAAATCAGCATAATATGAATTAGACAGACACAACTGGAGCAGTCTAATGTGACTTAGCCTACTTGAACTGGATATTTGCACTGTCCTGTCCAATTGTGTTTTATTTAGAGTAGTAGTAGAGGCGTGAACATGGCAGCCAGATGTGCATAATGCCTGATACATTCCAGCTATCAGCTCTGGAAGGTGTCAGGCAGGCTGTATAGGTCTAAACAGAAGTGTTTGAACTGTAAGGAAAATTTAAGTATCCTGAAGGCCCTCAGCATTAAAACCAAAATCAGATAATTTGAGAAGACAAGGTTTTTATTCTGTACAGCTGTGCTTAGCAGGGCTGATAGTGGTTTTGAGACATTATGTTAAGAATAACATACAGTTTTCTCAGAAGCACAGCTGGAGGGAGACACAACCATCTTTTGAGTCGGAACTTGTTTGACATTGTGTGTATGTGAGAAGTGTGAGAGAGATTTTGCAAAGGGGGATTTTTGGCTTAAATAAGGCTGTGGACTTTGATGAGGCTGGTGGTAAGCAGCTAAGTCTACTCTTTTATGGGATGCTCATTAAAATATAAAGTGTCAGTGGAGGTTGCAAGGCTCCTTCCAAGAGCACATTAGACATTCTATTTAGAAGTTTATAACCCTGAGAAAATATATGTTTTTACCATGACTGAACTTGGTTATACAGATTTCATACCCATAGTTCCTCTCTGAAAACATCTGGATACATCTGGAATAATTTCAGCAAGCCCCGAATACTGCAAGAATCTGTATCCATGGGGTACTTTATTCAGGATCTGTCAAGGAAGTTCTTTCGATTCCTTCTGCCTTTCACAGGAAATTGTTACAGGAAACAATAAAATAAATTCTGAAGTCACATTTAGAGAAGTTAACCCCTTTCTGGTTGTTCTTCACAACAATATCGTAGATCTTCAATTTCTCATTAACTGTGTAAGTAGTTATGCAAAATATAAAAAAAAAAATTATGCATTCTAATGAGATCATATATCATAAACTACAGTAATTCCCACATTTACATCATCAGATTATAAATTCTCTCATGTGCCAGAAACATTCCTAGAAGTAAGTAAATAAGAGAATAGCCCAGATACAGCAAAGAGCCTGTGAAAAATATCCATTGTGAGAATTGAAATAGCACAGATCCTCCATTGTCAGCCTTCAATCACTGCCTTACTAATTGATCCCAGTGAGCCTCCAACACTGTCTAAGGTCTCCCTTATACTTACAGAGTTCACTTTCCAAAGGAAATAAAATGGGAATTTATGGGAAAAATATGGAACTGAAGGAACATGAGATCAGGATGGAAGGAGAAAGAAAGAAAAGACTAAGATGGGGAGAGCTCTGGCACACAAGCCAGAAATTTTGGCTCCCACTGTGATTGGCACCAATAGATACTTTTATTCTCAACCAGCACTGCCTGTCCTTTGTAACAGCAAGTCTGGAATAAGGAAAACAATAAATATTTTAGTTGTGAAATTTTATTTTCCTTGATTCCTCAGGAAATCAACTCTACAAAGTTTCCACGGGTTCATAGCTGAAAATAATTCTCTGTAGTTTTTCATCAAGTGAAAGTCATCTTTTCTCCTTAGCACTTCACATCATTAAATCATCAACCCATCATTACAAGGACAATGTGATGTGCTGAATGATGGAATACAGACAGGGATCCCACGAACAAGAAGTGTATTCTCAACAGGCTGTTGGGTGAGCCAGTGAAGCAAAGACTGGCAGCATACCTGTCCTGCTGAAAACTGATTGATAACAAGAATAGATTATTTATAGCAAGCCTTATGATATGACTTTTTATAGAACTTCATGCAGAAGAGTAAGAACTCAGCTCATTATTTTTTCTCATCCTGAACCAGGACTCCACATCTGAAATGCTATTGTTAGTGCAGATAAAGAGGTTATTCTAAAGAAGTAGCATCCTTTAGCAAACCTGTTTCTCCCTCTGCAGGTGAGATCTTATTTCTCTTGACTTCTAAAGTCATCACTGCCCAACATGATATTTTAAAGTAGATAAGGACACACAGCTCTGCCAAACCAGCAAAAAATACATAGTTTGACCAAGTATAAATACAAAAGCTACCATGTTAGCTGACATGATGGAGACGTAAGGATTGTATAAAAGCTGAATTTCTATAGCCTACACTAAACAAAAAAAAAAAGATATCTAGGAAAAGTTTGACAAAGGTAGGAAAGTAGATCATAGCTTGTTCCATTATTTCCTGATTGCTAATATGATCTCCTGAGACCTGTGTGAAAATACTTGAAGAGATTTAAGCACTTGTTGCTGGACCATGTCATTAAATACCTAAGAAGTTTTTTTCATAAGCTGGGCAGCAGTGAATTGGAAAAGGCCTTACATACCAAGGACCTGACCAAGCATGTCTTGGCTAGCAGAGAGAGGAAGAAATAGTACCCTTCACAAACAAATAACTGGCCCCAAGCTTCTAGCTGTAACTTGACTAACCCATCAAAGCATGTTCAGTATTTCCTACAAGTATAAGCTAAGATCTATAGTTTACACCAAGACCTATGCAAAGCTTTGCTGATAAAGACAAAATTCTGGATAATTACAATAAGCAACGCTACTGATTATCTTAATACTTATTGGCATACGCAGCTAGGTTGCTCCTTTTTCATGGTCCTGGTATAAATTAAGCAATACACAATGGTTTAAAAAATTTAGTCTTATTTTCCATATATATATATATATATACATATATTGCTACTAATCCATTGTCTATCCCCAAGAAAAAGAAAAGAAAAAGAAAAATACGTGAATTAGTCAAAGTGATGAAAAAAAAGCAAAATGAACCTGAAATAAAATCTTATGTGTTGTGTTTCCTTTCAAACAGTTTTAGACACTTTGCAGTACATGGAGTCGTTTGAGTAAGCAGTTCTTCCATTTATCTTGTTTTGTTGCTTTGTGGATTTCAAATATTCCTGCACTCCACATAAACATAAAAGTCAGGAGGAGCTACATATGTTTACATTTATAAGTGTAGGATTTTCACACTTTGTTGTTTCTGTTTTTTCTTTTTTCCCACTCATTCATTCTAGTTGAGAGATACCATTATAAGTGATGAGAGGAATAAAATACTGTTTATTCTTCTGTTCGCAGATTGTCCACACGTAAGAATAACTGTGCTACCAATATTCTGAGATCATGGTGCTGTCATTTAATGATCATACTAGATGGTGTACAAGATCATGATGGAATCACCTGAGGAACTTAGGTAGGTAGCAGAGAGCTTAGGAAAAGGAAAGATGTATCAGAAGAACCCTGGGACAAAGCCATTAGAAATGTAAATTATTTGAACAGATTTACACAGGACAAAGTCAAGACCTGAGTCCAATAGTTGAGACATGTATCCAGACCTAAAGTCAGGAAATATTTTCATTTTAAAAACGGTATCTATTTGCCTCATGTCTGGCTAAATTCTTGTGGCAACAGTCAGTCAGTGTGAAAATCAGTAAGTATGTTTTGGACTCCGACTCATAAGCCCTATCAACTGTTGTCCAAGAGGGTTGTGGCATGACTTCCTACTAGGATCAAGCTCACCTGGTCAGAGTTGACACAATCAACACCTTTATTCTTTTACTACTCTTTTACAGAGAAAATAATAAAACCCTTCATATAGATCCTGTTATTGCACAGTAATTAATGCATATGTTTACTTTATCCTAACTTTCACCTAACCCATGACAAAAGATGTGTCATCAACATTTTGATTGGCTTAGTCAGCATTCCTCAACAAAGATACACAGAATTGTTTAATTAAAGATTGACGTTAATGAATTAGAACATATCCACCCAAGGAACACATCATCTGTAGGAAAATGAGATTTTAATTTGATTATAGAAAAATATGACGTACTTAGGAAAGAAATATATAAAACTGTTCTCTCTTAAAAACTCTGAGATATTAATACTGGTTTTGGACAGAAAAAAAACGTTGGTCAGATGCTTTAGATTCCTTGTTTTCATGGTTCCATGGCTCAAGAGCAGAGTGATCTTCTACAGAAGCTTTTCTGTAGCATTCAAAAATATGAAATCTTTTGACCAACATTTTTTCTTCCAGTATTGTCCATTTTGGTAATCTAGAGAAAAGTTTGGTGTTGTCTTTATTGGTTACAATTACTTCCACAGGTGAAGCACTGTATAAGAAAAAAAGCAGTAAGAAGCTTTCTCTGCAGTGAGGCCCCAGTTTCTATAAGCCTGGATAATGAATCAACATTTCTTCCCTCAGGAGATTGCTTTCTGAAAGCTGATTATCAAAATATTGTAGCTTCTGATTCATCTGGAAGATGTTCTTTACATTCACTTAAAGAGCACATACATTATCTGAGACTGAAATTTCACCTAAATGTGGATACTTAAGGGTTCAGCAGTGGGTCTAAGACAAGGAACTGAGCTCTTCCAAAAGTCTGCAGCAAGGGCAAGGCACTTCTGAAAAGTGCTTCACTCCCTGTGAAAATTGGTATGCATGTCTGGAAACACTTTCATTAACTAGGTACTACTCCACAGATCTAACTTTTATTAAAACTGTGGCAGAAATCCCCTGTAACAATTCTACCCTTACATAGACTTAAGAACACTACCCATAGACTTTTATTGCTCAGATGATTGGTGGCATAAAAGTAAAATTCTCAGGACGTCTGAATGTGTCTGCAGTGCTCTCATTTGCAAAAACCAACAATGATGCTTTTACTTGAAAACTGAATGTGTTTGATATGTAAATTATTGACAACAGAATTTTGCATTGCCATATTTATAGGGAAAATTTTTCAAAGCAGAACCATTCTTCAGCATTAGATTTTCCAAGTAAATAGATTATAGGCTGAAAACAAAGATGTTGCAGATAAATTTGTAAATGAAGAAGTCTGATAAGCCTAAAAATTCAGGGGCCTGCAGGTATTTTGATAAGCACGTTTTCACCTTCACGAAACAATAAAAACTTACTTTTCTAGTTAATTATTGCAAACATTACCTCAGCTGTTTAGAAAGAATTAACTGACAAAGAGTACCCTTTAAGCTGAAAAATCATCTAATTAGAGAAGATCTAGTTGGATCTCATAGAATCGTGAAACTATTTGAATCATAGAATCATAGAATCACCAAGGTTGGAAAAGACCTAAAAGATCATCCAGTCCAACCGTTCACCTATTCCCAATAGCTCCCACTAAACCATGTCCCTCAACACAACATACAGCCTTTCCTTGAACACCCTCAGGCTCGGTGATTCCACCACCTCCCTGGGCATCCATTCCAGTGCCTGACCACCCTTTCTGAAAAGTAATACTTCCTAATGTCCAGCCTGAATCTCCCCTGCCGCAGCTTCAAACCATTCCCTCTGGGCCTATCACTAATGACACGAGAGAAGAGGCCGACCCCCAGCTCACTACAGCCTCCCTTCAGGAAGTTATAGAGAGCAATGAGGTCTCCCCTGAGCCTCCTCTTCTCCAGGCTGAACATTCCCAGCTCCTTCATCCTCTCCTCATATGGCCTGTGTTCCAGACTCCTCACCAGCTTTGTTGCCCTCCTTTGAACACGTTCCAGGGCCTCAATATCTTTCTTGCAGTGAGGGACCCAAAACTGGACACAGTACTCGAGGTGCGGCCTCACTAGTGCTGAATATAGGGGAACACTCACCTCTCTGCTCCTGCTTGCAACGCTGTTTCTGATGCAAGCCAGGATGCCATTGGCCTTCTTGGCCACCTGCGCACACTGTCGGCTCATGTTCAGCTGAGCATCAATTAATACCCCCAGGTCCATTTCCTCTACGCAGTCCTCCAGCCACACCGCCCCAAGCCTGTAGCGTCGCCTGGGGTTGTTGTGGCCGAAGTGCAGGACCCGGCATTTGGCCTTGTTGAACCTCATCCCATTGGCTTCAGCCCAGCTCTCCAGCCTGTGACTTGGAAGGGACCCTTAAAGGTCATCTAGTCCAACTCCAGTGCAATGAACAGAGATGCCCACATCTAGATCAGGCTGCTCAGAGACTGGTCTAGCCTGACCTTGAGTGTTTCCAATGATGGGGAGCCCATCACCTTTCCAAGCAACCTGTTTCAGTGCCTCAGTATTCCATATTGTAAAAAACTTTTTTCTTATATCCCATCTAAATCTCTCTTCTTTCACTGTGAAACACTTTCCTTGTCCTATCTCAACAGACCCTGATAAAGAGTCTGTCCTTTTCTTTCCTGTAACTATCCTTTAGATACTGACAGACTGCTATCAAGATAGGGAGGTAACCTGCCACCTTGTTATAAGGATTACACCTCAGAAAGGCTCTCAGACTGCTAACTACTTACGAGGGTAAGATGATTGGTTCATAGTCATTGTATTTAGAAAAAATGTTATCAGCTGAGAGCAAGGCCTCAGGAGTAATGGTCCACCTGAAGGATAAGGTGGAGCAGGGGGGAGCACACCATCAAAATAAACCTTAGATATATTTTATATAAACTCTGATGCTGAATCTTCTCAAAAGTCTGAGAAAGTGGATCCCTTCTCAAAGGTTCCTGTCTAGCCATGCAGATCATGCCTTCAGACTCAATGGAATCTTGTCTCTTGTGGCTCCTCCAGAATTTTTAGAACTGAAGTAGCATGAACAGAGACTACATAAAAACCCCATGTTGATATCAGCCCAGATATCTACTCAGGTATGAGCTCAAAAGCCCAAAAACTCATCCCACGAAAGTACCTATATTTGAGTGGATCCATAAATGTACTAGTTTCTGTGTTTGTGTGCTATGTGGATAAAGATTCCTTTTAAATATATAGCTCTCCAAATACATTGCTATTAGACAAAGATAATTTAAAAAAAATAGAATTTAGAGACATTTTTAATATTTGTATGCATGGTGTTTTTTTTTTTTTTTTTTTTGATGATATTACAAACGTCTTTATAACATTAAGTTCACTCACAGGTTTATCAGAATTTCAAGTCTTGATCCCAATGATTCTGTATAAATTCCAACCTTAGTTTAATATGAAAACAGTACCACTAAAAATAACTAAATAGGGTTTTAACATAGCATCAGTGCAAACATTGCATCTGATGCTAGATCTCCAGTATAAATTAAGTTGGTAGTAATAGAAATCTATAGGTCATAAGTGATGGAAATAACTGAAGGAGTTTGTTATTTTGCTGGATACATACATATTTTAAAAATGCTTTATTTAGAAGCCTGGATGATGCATGGCACTAATTCCAGCAGCATCACTTTATTTTAAACATCCAGTTTAGTGCTAATGTGATATAATAAGTACATATACAAATGTGTGTTCCTATAAATAAAAAAAAAAAAAACATGTTAATTTTTATTTAAATAAGTAAAACACAACAAAGTCACACTGTTTTCCTACAAAGAGCATATTTTTGCCAATTAAAATTAAACAGTCATGATGCTTCTGCTACCACTACATTTTATAGATAAATTATTTTCCAAGTATTAGAACTAGGCCCCACGAAGATCTCAGATTTGGTATGTGTTATCAATAGGCATTTCTGTTCAGAATTCTCACATTGCATATATTTTAATCATGAAAAATACTATTTTTCTCTGTTATCTTTTCCCCCTTCTTTATTTTCTCTTTTTCTTCCTTCTCAGAGAATCTTTCAAAGTATTTATTCAATCACATATGAGAAGTTAGTTTAATATTTATTGCAGATAGATATTATTATTGGTTGCTTTTTATGCTAGCAATACATTTATACACTTGTCTCCTCTATTTCGTCAGTACTCACAGTGCATACTTATTATCTTACTGATCATTCAAGAATATCAGAATCAAGACCCATGTCAAATGATGACAAATCACACCAAGAAAAAAGAACTAGTAAGTGTCATTGAAATGAAGGAGTAAAGCTTTCCAGACATTTTTTCAATTAAACAGTAAAAAAAATAATAAAAAAAAATAGTGCATTTCAACAAACTTGCACTAACTTTCAAGGATGTGGAGGGGCTTATTTCTGCCTTCCCAATGAAACAGTCAGCACCTGAGAACTTGAAATTCAGTAACAGTGATAAATTTGTCAATTGCTGAAGTTTTGAAACTTGTGATGAAAAAAAAAATAATAATATTCCTGAAGAGCTGGAAGATCAGGAAGTTTCTAATTCACCAGAAACTGACAAAATTAAAATAATTTTAAAATAAAATAAATTCTGAGACTGGACCATACCCAAATATACTTATTTGGCAAACAGGAAGTCTAGATCTTCACTCCACCCTCCTCAGATGAGAAATGGAATAGTGCTCAATTAAAGGAGCTTTGGAAATCTTACTGTAACTTTTGGAACTGTCACATTAGACAGGGGCTATAGAGAAATTAATCAGAAGAAAAAGATTAAATGAAAGTGAAGGAGTGAATTTGATTGATTTTAGCTCAAAGGTCTTTCCATAGTTTTTTGAACACACTACAAAATGCAGAAGCTCTAGCAGGAGAAACATTCTACTAGATTACAAAATAAAGAAAGGCTGCAGATAGATATATGATATAAAAAATAATAGTTGGGGCTGGTATAAATGATGAAAGACTTTAAATGTAACGCCAAAGACAGAATAAATATGAGTATGGTATCAATAACAAGAGCAGGCCCTTGTGAGTGCTGACAGAGAAGACGTTGAAAAGAACAAATTCCAGGAGATGATCCATTCGTAAAAAAGTAGATCGTAGTGCAGTAGCGGTAAGATAAGAAAGTTTTGAATGAGAAAGGTGAAAAACAGACATAAAGAGATTTTATTTCATTTTCAAAACCTTATGACTCTATGAATAGTGCTAGTATGAAGTTTCAGAAACACAGCTCTGAAATGTACTTCAAGGTGAGAAAGAACAGTCTCCAAAACAGAATACTTTTACTTATGATCAAAGAGAAACTGTGTGTGAGCTAATAGTATTCTTGAAAATAAGAAACAGAGTATCAGAATTCAGACAGTCAAAATTCTGGCACAGATTTTGCATTCACGTGCATTGATCTAACCAAAGGGGATGCAATTGCTCACCCTCTCCGGGTCACTCACCCATTCTGTTAAGAACTTATAGAAATGAATATATGTGAAATGATGTCAAAGATTCAAAGTACTCATTCAGATCTTTCATACATGTTCCAGTTACATTATCCACTTTAAATATTAATATTGGAATTGAGTATGAGATATAAAATTCAGGAAAATCATCTTAATTGTAAGGCTTCAGAAATATTTTATAAGTTAGTCCCATGAACCACTGCTGAAACATTGGCTTTTCTGCATTTAATGAGGTTGGGTTATTTTTCTGGTGTGAGATGGGATGTGTTGTCTAAGGCAAGAAAAAAATCACTTGCATATTTTAGTTTAAAGACATCAGGATATGGAGAAAATGATAGAAAAATGGTGGCATATTAAGTTTACGCTTGACACCTGAGCTTCTGCTACTCTTTGCATATGCTCTCATGGCCTTTTCCAGTGCTGAGTTAAAGAAGTTTAAGTTCATACATTTTACCTTGCAATTGAATTTCATTAAGTATAAAGGTAATTATAGTAATTAATCCAGTGGGGGATAAAGTAGCATGTCAACTAAGCTCTTTAAGTTTACATTTCCATATGACTTCAGTCACATGCCTGTAACAGAAGCAAAAATATATAAGTAAAAAGACTGTTACTCTAGTCTTTATATGTTCATATTGTTGTAGTTCCATAGAAGGAATTATAGTTTGAAGACTTGTGTAATAAATCCTAGCAGCAAAACTAATGAACTTCAGACCAGACTATATTAAAATAGTTCACTTGGAAGTGACCTTCAAAGATCATAAAATTCAACTGTCTGACCATTTCAGGTCTAACAAAAAGTTAAAGCACATTATTGAGAATACTGAGAGCATCATCCAAATACCTCTTGAATACTGACAGACATGATGCATCAACCAACTCTCTAGGTTTGAGCACCCTTACAGTAAAGAAATTTTTCCTTAATCTAGTCTGAACTTCCTCTGGCACAGCTTTGTTTCATTCCCACTCATCCTGCTATTGGTTACTAGGCAGAAGAGAATGGTACCTTCCTCTTCATTTCCACTCTCCAAGAAGCTGTAGAGAACAATGAGGTCACCTCTCAGCCTTCTCTCAGTCTAGACAACTCAAATGTCTTCAGACTCTCCTTGTAAGACATTCCTACTAGACCCCTTATGAGCTTTGTTGCCCCCTTCTGGATGCTTTCCAGTGTCTTAACATCCTTTTCAGATTGTGGAGCCCAGAACTGAACACAGCTTTGAAGGTGAGACCATAACAGTGTTAAATATGGTGGGAGAATCACCTCTTTTAGTCATCTGGCTATGCTGTGTTTAATTAATCAGTATTCCTTGCTAAGGATACATTCCACTCCTACATCCAAATCACTGATAAAAATGTTAAACAGGATTGGCCCTAGAACTAAGCCCTGGAGAACACTATTAGTGACAGTCTGCCAGCTACTTATAGCTCCATTTACTACAACACTTTGAGCTCCACCATTGAGCCAAGTTATCATCTTGAATGAATCTGTTTATTTCACAGCTGGATAATTTATTCAGAAGTATGCCATGAGGGATAGTATCAAAGGCCTTAGTAAAATCCAGGAAGACTATGTCTCCCTCCTTCTCTTCATTCACCAACTGGGTGACCTTATCAAAGAAGGAGATAAAATTGCCAACAGAGGAATTTCCTTCAATAAACTCATGTTGACTATTCCTGATAATAACGCAGTTTTTTAAATGCCTTTCAGAATTCCCCAGGACAGTCTTCTCTATAATTTCTCCAGGCACTGAGGTTAAACTAACAGCTCTGTATTTTCCTTGGGTTTCTGTTATGCTTTCTTTCTACATGGATGTACTGTTGACTAGCTCCCAGTCAGCAGGGACTTCCCCAGACTCCCAAGAGCTCTGGAAAATTGTTGAGAAGGGACCAGCAAATATGCTAATATATATATGCTACTAATATGCTTCAGTGCTCTGGGGTAAATCCCATCTGGCCCCATGGACTTATAAAGATTGAGTTAATACAGCCATTTTCTTACAATTTTGATGACCACATATGGAAAGTCACTACTCCTCCATCTTTGACTTCCATCTGTTTCTTCTTCTTGTTACAGGACTATACACTTCAAGTGCCAATCCAATATTTTCCTTTAACATCTTTGAAGTGATCTTGAAGTGATTCTTTAGTCTCTTTGAAAAGGCAGGATTATTTATTTTGAAATGGCAGGATTATTTATTTCGAAATCTGGTTGACCATTCTGGAACTGTTATTGGCTCCAACACAGTTTGTTTGTCCACTTTGCAGTGTTAGCCTCTCTCATTTTAAATTCTTCTAGTTAATTTCTCCTTTTTTTCTAGTATTTTTGTTTCATTTTGTATTGTTTTTTCATTTGTTGATTTTAGTAAGGAAATATGAGCATAAAACTGCTGTGGAAGATTAAAGAATTAAAATCCACTTACAGAAAACTGACTAAATAACAATTATATACATTTTTCCAGTCTGCATTTGTATAAGACAGAAATGCAAAATCATTCGGTTTCCCTGGGAGTCACTTTATTGTACACTGTAAATATGTAAGCTCTGATTGTTGTGTTTGGATAGGATTTTCACATACATTTTCTATATATTACTACTCAAAGCTTTAGCCAGAAGAAGTACATAATTATATTCAACAAGGATCTGGAAAATGTATATAGGAGTTAAAGTTTGTCTAAGTTAAAAATTGATTGTTCTTCCAGAAGGTTTCACTTTTTTTCTTCTTCTTCAGTTAAATCTCCCAGGACAGCTGATAAAATGAAGCTGGAGTGTCTAATCTATATACTTACAAAGAACTGCAAATAAGCTGCACGAGAAGCCATAACTCACAGAGGAAAAGGAAAATGGTCCACATTTTAGGCAATGAAACAGGCTCTTTTTGAAAACAAAAACAAAAACAAAACAAAAAAACCACCGCTTTTATTTAAGTTTGTCAGGTTTACAGAATTTCAAAGCATCACACAAATTGATTTGATTTTTTTAATTTTACTTGTTTTTGTAGAAATTTTAATCTAGTCTAATATATTGTCATGATCTCCAGCAGAACGATGTACGTTCATTAGTGCTTCTCCATTATGTTCTGTAGTGAGGACCATTTGTCTTCAAAAGATGACAAGCCATGTTGCACAAAAGAAGTAGAGCCTACTCTTATTTCAAGCTGAGCTTTAATCCAGCATTTGAAGTCAACATGTTTTCTTTATGTTTTGTCTCTTATTCAAAGCACTGAGTTTGAATACAGATGTGCTTTCAGCCACCAGAAGCATTTATTTTCTGAAATCCATAGAATTCATTTTCAGTAGATCACAGTATCAGCTTAGGTCCAGTTTTTCAGATTCTCTCAGACTCTGTGACAGCTAAATTTTAGGCATTCATAGCTGGAAATGGAACTTCTAATCTCCAGTGGAGACTTCAGCTCCTTATATACAGAAGTGTTCAGTGCTTAGGTTCACAATCAATTACACAGTGAATCAGCTAACAACAGCCAACAGTCAACACTGAAAGGAAGTCTGCTTGGAAGTCAGTACTACTCTCGCCTTGATGGTTCAGATGAGAACCATCATACCATATGACTTTTTTGTACAGATGACTGACTGAGATCATAATCAGGTCTGTCACCTTCTCTTCCTGTGATAGGCTACTGATCAGAATTGTCATTATGGATATGATAACATAAATCTAGTTTTCTCCACAGGCTGAGATGGTTTGAGTCATTCAACCTCTCTTCCTACATGAGCATTTTAGTCAAACACGGTGAAATGTACATCCTTCTTGACATTCTAAAAAAATCATCTAGAGCACTCAAGAAATTTAACCAAACTAGAGATAAGTAATAAAACATTCACTGGTTAGCTTCCAGTAAAAGACCAGTTGCTAGAATGTAGGTCCATCATTCTCTGTTTTCATTTGATGTATGCAAGGAAAAAAAAAAAAAAAAACACAACAGAAAAAGAGTGTAGCCAATTAAGGTACTGTATTTTCATATATCCAAGTATATATGCCTTGAATTTGAATATATATATTCTGAATTGGATCCAATGCCCTGTAAATACAATATTATATTGATTGTCTGTCTAGACCCAAACTCAAATATTTTATGAGTTTCAGTGTCATTAAAAGCAAATTCAGAGAATTTCTAGTATTTATCTTTTCAAACCAAAGCATTCTCTTTTTATTGTACATTTTGGGGAGATATACTAGTTCAGGTTTCTTTTTGCTTACATCCGTAATATGAATTTGCTGGCATACTGCAGGCTCATCTCAAATATTTAACTCCTAGTCAAATATATCCTCCTATGAAAGCCTTTGATATGCTAATAGGACAATGTAAATTTCAGACTTGAATTCAGATTAATGTACGATAATTACACACAAACACAGGTGAAGCTCTTTGAGTTTTACTGCCCCTATTTACAGATCAAAGACAGAGCTCAACCTTGACATCAGAGATGTGATATAACCTTTTGAATTTTATCACAAAGAACAAACCCGAGTTACAATTAAAATCATTTTTAATTGTCAATTAAAAAATACAAACAAACACATCACATTCAAATAGTGAAAGGCAGCAGCTCTGCAGAAGAGTTCAAGATGAAGCATTGTATATGAACTGTGGAGTATTAAGGCTATTAAATGTAACAATTAAATTCTGTTCTGCATGAAGAAAAACACAGATTTTTAGTAGAGCTTACCAAAATCTCTATTATGAGTGGGGGACCAAATTCTCAGACTTGTATCATCAAGAGTACCCCACCAAGCAAACCTACTGATGGAATGATGTTAAACAGTTTTATAGATACATGTTAATATGCTACAGAATATTTTCATAGAAATCAATGGAGATTACTGAGGAGTGTGTAAACATAAGATCAGAGATTAGTTTCAAATTTTGGTTTAGCAAGAAGTTGAAGAACAATCTTCACTTAAGTTATCTTCAGTACTGACTAAATAGCCTAAAGAAGCAACCTCTTATTTTTCTCCATAAATATTTCATTTAAAATGTTCAGCACTTATACTGCATACAGTCAAACACCAACAACATACTGTTTCTATTCCTCACTCAGGTCTCAAAGGTTTTAAAAAGAAAAGTAATGAACTGTCAGTAAAAATCACTCATTTGCAGTAAGCTTTACATGCATTTGAATAAATACTTGAAAAAAAAAATTAAAAAACATTTTACCTTAATCATGAACAGCACATAGTACTACAATGGGAGTACTACTCTCTTACAGGTCATTCTGGTTTTAAAAACAGTGCAATATATTCTACATTTGATGGCTTGGTGCTTTTATCCAATCAGTGTATAATTCTTGCAGACTTATTTCTCCTGGCACGGAGCTTGGGAGTACAAAATATTACACTTAGCATCTTTTCTCTCCTAAACCATCAGTCATATTTCCCATCTAATACATATACACCAAGTCACATGGCTGGGTTGCAGACATCTGTCCAGAGGCAACTGTGTTTACCTGTAACATCTGAGGTTGGATATTAGGAAGAATTTATTCTTTGAAATGGTGGCTAGGTATTGGAACAAGCTGTCCAGGAGGGTGTTAGTGTTAGTCTGAGAGGTGTTTAAGGAAAGGGTTGATGTAGTACTTAGTGATGTGGGCAATATCAGCAATAGGTGGGCTGTTGGACTAGATTATCTTAGAGGTCTTCTCCAGCTTTAATGCTTCTATGATTCTATGCTTCTATGATCAGTGGACTTTGACCTTTTCCATCCCAACCACACGTAAAACAATCTGCAAGTTATCATTAAGTCACACTGTGATCATTGCCACCCCCTTTCTCTGGCCCTGACATAGATTTGCTCTACTAGTGTCTTTTAAGCAGGCTGAAAGAAGGACTATTTTTCTTATCCAGTTTCTTTGATGAAGCAAGCCCCTTTGTATGACTATCAATTCCTGTTTCCTGTCATAGAAAACACAAGTTATTTTTATTCTATTCAAAGCGTCTCATCTTTTAGACCATTTAATCTTGTTCCTCAGGTGATACTGCAGTTTCCAGCACAGACCAGCTGATGAAGTCTGTCTCTGTCATTTGCTTTGTGTGTCTTTGTCCTTTTACCCTCTTACATTCATCTATATCTTTACTGCAACTTCCCCTTGCAGCCTATAAAATCCTTCAAAATAATGGTATTTAACTCTGTGTGGTATAAAAACATTTGCACTGTTTTTATGCATGTCGCTCCATCTCTGTGCACCCACGTGTTTTCTCCTGCCTCTCACTGTGAAATTTCTTGATCTTTTTCTTTAACCACATCTGGTGGCATCAGCAGGGTCCTGAAAAATGGCTAGGGCACACTACTGTATTATAATGTTAACTATAAAGCATTCTAGTAACTAGTCATAATATTTGAAGCTATTAGGAAGCTGTGTTCTATTTTCAAAACAAAAAGACTAATTTCTGCTTCCATAGCAGTCAGTAGCTTTCAAAATTGTATGACAGAGGTCTTTGCTTCATCTGAGTCATATTCTTTCCCTGCTTTGGGAATATTTCACCCCTAATATGAGCATTTCTTCACAACCTCATTGCTTTGCAAAAGATGTCACTGGTTGGCAATCAAATAGTTTTTAAATCTTTCTTTCACAAGACAAAAATGTGTTTGTTTATTCTACTCAAGAAAAGTATAATAAATAACATCCCAAGTTATCAAAGCAAGGCATCATTTTTACCTTTCTCATTCAGCATGGCACTAGAAAGCTATTACATGTCTCCATTCAGCTTGTGTCAAAGATATTGGTATTGCTATATTAGATGCCAAACTCTATCTGTTGCTTTGACATGCAGAGTACTAACATTGGTTATGGTCTTAGTTTGAACTAAAAGAACCATACTATCCTCTATGCAGTTTACTCGGGAGATTTGTACACTAATAATAACTGTCATAGTCCTCATTTCTGGCTACAGTCAATATCTGTGAACAGGAACACTGCAGCTTAAACTCAGCAAGTCAGATACCAAGATCATTTAGGTTTATATTTCTTAATGAAAATAATGAAATAATGAAAATAATGAATATATATAATGAATATATATAATGAATAATATAATGAAAATAATGAAAATAATTCTTCATTAATGCAAATGCTTGTTACATGAAATACCTATTTCTATTCAAAAGAAATATCTGGACTTTTAAGAAACTTTAATGGGATCTTTAGGTACTGAATCACATACATCTTATGTAGAGGATCTTAAGCTTCGAAGTAATCATTTCTTATGACTTATGAGAATTTCTGTACAATGTCTTGGCAAAAGGCAACTAGTAGGTCTAAACTGAAGTTTATTTCTGAATAGTAGGATAAGCTTTACATATCATCACTAAACCCTCTTCTAACATAAGGACATCAAGATAACACTGAAAAATTAGTACCAAAGCAGTGAAAACTTATGTACATTATCAATGGGAATTAACCACTGACAAATAGAGGAGATGGACAAACCTTTTGTCTATGCAGACCACTCAAATCCTGGTAACTCATATCTGAAAGAAGTCCATTTAATCTTCACTATATGCTTAGCGTGTTTCATGGGGAGGGGAATGATTAACATTGGTCATTCCAGTGTTCCCTAATGTCAGAGCATGACATAAAAAACATCAATCTCTCATTTCATTTTGAGTTCTTAGAACATGCAAGAATATTTGCTGAAAGGACAGAGTTCGGTTAGTGCTTTGCAGCAAATTATGGCAGAGCAAAAATTTGATACAGGATGAGCTGAAAACCTGAGAAAGATTTACACCAGCTGTATGGGTTATTCAGATCCCATAGAAGCCCTAGGAGATGCCATTTAAAAGTGATAACAATAATAAAAAAAAAATTTGAAAGTTCAGAAAAATTCAAAAATTGTTCCTTTGGAAGAGGAACACAGTTACTGAAACTAGAAATAATTATTCAGTTGTACTAGTTAATAGGCAACAGAAAAAAAAAGATATGTCAATAGGCATAAAATATTGGGAAAATATTTTTCCTTAAAGTTGAGATTTTCTGCAGAAGAAATGCCAAGAAGATATGTTTTACAATTATTTCCTTCTAGGAATTGCATAGCACTTGATCAATCTGAATAGAAAACTACCCACTGTGATAACATGTATGTTATTAATGTTAATTTTCTTATCCAGCTGATCTGAAATGTTGATGTTATCGGGATCGTGCAAATAAAATCATCTTATTAGTAGTGCATACTTGTGTAAAGTAATTTTCTTTGACAGGTTTATCATCAGATCATATAATTTTCCACATATGCTTCTGAAACAGAGCTCGTACTCTCAAGAGACTACAGAAGAAGAATATTTCTCATCATTTGAGAACAGCATTTATAATAAAGCTGAGTTTTTTGTTTCTTTTGGTGAAATCTTCTAAAAGACAACAAATCCAACCTGATTTAAAATGAAAAATAAAACTCTAATGAGTTTGCAAGAAAAACCTCTTCGGATATACAGGTCATGTATTAACTTTGCTTTCTGGTTTTAGGTTACAGGGTCTGTGATTTTTATTTGCTAAAGGGAGTTTATAAAATATAAAACTTATCAATAGGAAGAACCAACCTTAGTTACAAAAATGGTATCATCCCACCAGTCGTATAAACTGTCTCCATCACAACATACAATAACTCTATTGAACCAGAAAGGAGACTGCCATTTATCTCTACAAAAATGCTTCCTCACAAGTGAGTTTGATTGTGTAAAGTGGATCTTGAAAACATGTTATGTTAGACTACGTGTGAAATCAGCCAGCTCAAAATCAATTGAGATACAGCTCTGGTATCAATACAAATCTAAATCAATTGCTCAGTGATTAATATCACTTAATGTATGTGACTCATTTCTCCTACATGAGTGTGAACCACCTTACCTTCCTATTTCTGTTTCTAGGACAGTTCTACAAACAGCTGTAGCACATAGGTTAACAACAGGTTACCCTGTTGAATCCTAATCCATCTCCACCATTTTTTGATGGCTCTAGGAAATTACCCTTTAACTCACCTATGAGCTAAATTACATTTTTAAGTTGAAGGAGGGAAGATTTAGGTTGGATGTCAGGGGGAAGTTCTTTACTATGAGAGTGGTTAGGTGCTGGAACAGCTGCCCAGAGAGGCTGTGGATGCCCCGTCCCTGGAGGTGTTCAAGGCCAGGATGGATGGGGCCCTGGGCAGCCTGGTCTGGTAATGAATGTGGAGGTTGGTGGCCCTGCATGTGGAGGGGGGGTTGGAGCTTCATGATCCTTGAGGTCCCTTCCAACTTAAGACATTCTATGATTCTATGATTCTATGTTCAGTACATCCTACAAAAACACTTTGATCAAAGCAAATGCAAGGTCATTTGACTTAAGCCAGGGGATTAAAACTAAATCACTATGATGCAAGATTTATAATGTTACTTAGGGGTCTATATTGCTGTCACATATGGCTCTCTGGGAGATCAAGCACTTATACCTATGAAATGCAGAAGACTGGATTCTGTCCAACATCTCTCAGAACAGCAGTGAGAAGACAGAACAAAGGAATCTTTCTGATTCTTTACAGATATGGGTCCAGGTGCAATTTAGCACATTTAAAACAAACAAACAAACAAACAAATAAACAAAGAACAGCAACAACAAAAGGTAGAAAAATAAATGGAAGACACCTCACTACATTTCCTTAGTATGCTTCTAGTTTCTCATGTAATTCTTCAGTAGTTTCATCCTCCCTTTTTTTTCAATTTCACCTCAGTTTTTATCTGTAAAAATAGCACTAAATCATTTTCTTCAGAGGGGTATGTTGACACTTCTAAAGCATACTGAAAGCATTAAAATACTTAGATAAAAAGTGGCAGAAACATGCAAATTACTGTTAGCAGAATAGTTTCCTTTTTTTAGCTCCCTTCTTGTCTTTGCTTCTGCCATTGTTTTCTGCTTTCTTCACTAGAATGAAACTATGCAGCATATGAAATCTTCCCTCACAGGTTACATCTTGTGAATTTGAAGTGCTTTATTTGTTTGTTTATTCACTTGGACAGAATCCTTTTGATGGAAATCAACTCCTGGCTTTTTCTCCTTGACAGGGTGGCTCTGCAGTGAATTTTTTAGTGTCTTTGTTATGCAAGAAATGTGGACTTGAAAAGAGCTGCCATTGGTCTGATTGAATTGTCTGGAATGGAGTTAAAATGTGCCCTGAGCTGATTAGGCCAGCCAGTGTCAATGACAGAGTAAGAGCAAAAGATTTAGCATAAGAGAAATTGCAAGGTTTATCTAGAAGAAGTGGAGTGCTCAGCATTATTTGCTTTTAGGCAACAACTATTTTGCTGTAAGACTGCTGAGCACATCATACATTTACTGTTGTATTGTGCTGGGGCTTGCGCATGTATTTTTCATGCTGGATGCTCTGACTTACTTGCAGTGTTCGTAATAACCTGAATTTTCAGGCTAGATTGAAACAAAGCCACAATCACAGAATCACAGAATCACAGAATGGCCAGGGTTGGAAGGGACCTCAATGATCATGAATCTCCAACCCCCCTGCCACAGGCAGTGCCATCAACCACCACATTTAATACCAGACCAGGCTGCCCAGGGCCCCATCCAACCTGGCCTTGAACAAGATCGACAGTGAGAAAGCCAATCAAAAGAGTAGCACATGGAGCAATTCTGGAATAGCTTCTGTCCTCACAGAAGTCACTGGTGTCAAATGACAAACCCTCAGAGCATCACTTGGGCAAGACATACTAAGACACTATGACTGCAAAGAAAACCATATTTATGCTATAATGCAATTGTAACTAAGACAAATGTCTGCAGAGCTTGTTCAAAACTATAATGCTAAGCAGAAGGTAAACACAAGGAGCATTATCATTGTCCAACTTCAGATTTCAACAGTCACAGTCCTTTGTCTCTTTTGATCCAAGCTCTGGACAACAATACCGTTGGCCCTAGAGGGATTGTAGAATCCTAGATTCATACAATGGCTTGGGTTGGAAGAGACAAGACCTCAAAGCACATCCTGTTCCAGCTTCCCTTCTGTGAGCTGGTTGTCAACCCATCAGATCAGGCTGCCAGGGCCCCATACAGCCTGTCCTTGAGCAGCCAGCCATGGGGCATCCACAGCTTCTCAGGGATTATGGGATATTTTGGGGGACATTTTGCTGGGTTGGAAATTTTTAATGGATTTGATATCCTCAAACTGAATGTCAGTAATGAACCACAAAAATATACATATATTTTTTATATCTCATTGTTAAGTCAACCATAGACATTTTCCCTCCCATTGCAGGAATAGGAATGAAGAGATGTGTGGGACAGCACACTGTAACAGTCACAGAACATTCAACACTGTGGCAATGACATCTTTAGGCCACCCAAGATGCTGGTTTCTCTTCTCCCTGTCACTCCTTGCTGAGATCCAGTTTGAGTCTTTTTTACACATGGACGCAAAGGAAATTCCATGTCCTCAAGACAGCCAAGGAAGGTGGCTGAATGCATCACTTATCAGCCAATGAGAAAGTGTGTTGGAAGTGCTAGTCATGAAGCTTGTTGCTGCAAATTGGTGCCAATTACCAGTAAATGACAAAGGAATGAACGTTTACAGTCACTGTTTGCAGCTGTGAGTCAGTGACCACACAATATCATTTTATGATATTGTGGGAAAGCAAGAGGGCAGAGAGTCATAAAGATGATGTGATGGAGAAAAAGGCATTTCCAGGTGCAAGAACATTGTCAACTCAGATTCCTTCAGCCTATCTCTCATTTTATCTTAAGAAACACTCCACTGTATATAGAATCATAAAATCATAGAATGGCTTAGGTTGGAAGGGACTTAAAAGGTCATTCAGCTCCAGGCTCCTGCTGTGAACAGGATTGCCCAGATTATAAATGTGGTACACTGAAGTTGGAAGATATTTTTGGTCAATAATCATGTACTTCTTTTCATTAAATAGTGACCTCCTCTGTCATAGGTTGTATTATTTGTGTTATTGCAGAAATAATCTGAAAGGTAACACACTTCCTTTAATCATACATCATTTCTCATTCTTTTTTTTCCCCACGACTGAATTTCATAATTCTTTAAGGAAGAAAAAAAATGATTTTTTGGAGCAAAGCTGATAGAAACACGAGTCCCTCCTTAGCACCATTTTATTACAGCAAGGATTGAAGAGAACGGTGTTGTTTTTGATCCTGCCTTTTTCTTATGACACAATCTAGGTTGTGCTTTTGGTGCTGTATTGTTAGATTAAAGTTTTGCATCCTCTAGTGTAGGACAGGCATCCTTTGGGTCAAACTAGAGTACCTGTTTGCTACTTTGCATATGTTTTTAAGGACTGCTATCTCCTAGTACCATGAGGCATTGCCTCTTTTTGCTTAGATGCAACACACCAAGCAGGGTGGAAATATTAGCAGAATAACTTCAAAAGGATGTTTAGATTTGACATATTTAGAAAATGAACATATCTGTGTTCAAAAGCATTTGAATGAACTCAACCTACCTTATCACTACATAAACGACTTCTAGTACAAGCAGAACATTTAATTTTTAATTATAACATTCACAATTAATGTTAGATGCACCTGTGAGTTACTTTTAATATTACTGCATTGATACACAGCAAAGGACACAGCATGCTTTACTTCTGCATGCACTAGATGAAAAGACTACAACTGGCAGACAGGCTGAGCACTGAATTTCATTATTTACAGTGTAAATTTATAATGTCCTGCATAGTTTACAGTCTACACGGACAGGACAGACCAAGGATAGGAGAATAACCATCACAGAAAGGTGAAATATGTTTCACAAAGTGATGCGTAAGGTAAGTGGTTGAGCCAGAAATAGAACTCAGATGCAGATTTGCTTGAAGAAATACACTGACAGATCCTATAATCCTGCTTCTTCCAGTTGCCTTTAGTTCTGTACAGTAACATACAATAATAGCTTCCCTTCACCCAAAATTCAAATTAAAATCTTACACACCCCAAAATTAGTCTGCCATTATTTATATATTACCCCTACCCATAAGCCCATATCAGCGTCTTTATTTGATACAAATACACAGAAAGGATTCGCAGAGTTTCAGGTCTGTGAAACCAGCTAGACTTACAAAGTAAATCACAGAATCATGGAATTACAGAATTGCAGAAGTTGGAAAATCATCAAGTCCAACTCTCCTGCCAAAGCTGGAACTCTACAGTAGGTCGACAGGTGGGTGACCAGACAGGTCTTGAATATCTCCATAAAGGGAGACTCCACAACCCCTCTTAGCATTATATAAAGAAGTTCTATGTTTGTATGGAGATTCCTACGTTCAACTTTTAGGCCATTATTCCTTGCCCTATATCTCCATTTTTATAATATGGGTTATAAAGTATGGGTTGCTCCATTTCCATAAGAGCCTGTATGAATATATTAAGGATGATACTTGCATCAGAGTGTTGTATTAAGATATTAGGTTTGCTCGCCAGTACCTGACCTACCTTGTGAAAACTGCATGGCACTGCCACTACGTAGCACGTATCCTAAATAACGAGATGTCCTGCAAATTAAGAGTGACAGAATAATTTAGTAGCAATGTGGGATGTGATTAACTGTAATGAGATGGCATTGACTAAAATGAAATTCTGAATTGAATGATTTTCTAATAACAGTAAGACTATCGGAATGCAGGCCAAATCCTTCATATGAAATGCTTCACTTTTTGAATTGTTTCCATGCAATCACACAAGTGGAAGCTGTGGCAAGAACGGGAGTTTCAGAAAGTGTTTGATAGTGTGTACATAGCTGGTATGCACCATGGTGAGTATGAATGTCTTAAATAATTGTTTTGAGAAAAATCCAATATGTGTTTAAAAATGTGGTGTCTTCTCATTTTACAGCCACACAGTGGTAACGTCCACTTAAGGAGGCTGAAAGGAAAAAAGTGAGGACAAAAGCAGCAACAAACTGAAACTGCTCAGATAGATGGATTCCAAGAAGCACTACCTACTTTTATTTTCAGAGATGAATCCTCAATAATTATGGATGCACGGCAAAAGGAGTGAATGGGGTGGTATGGCATGCAAAAAATGGCAAAAAATGAGTGGTATCCAATGCCACTTAATACTGACTATAAGTTTTCAAAGAGATATTAATGGTTAGTTTTATTCCAAGACCAAAAGCAAATGAAAGAAATTGAAACTCCAGCCTCCAGACTTAAATTTGGAAATATTAGAGATGCTCCATTAATTGACAGTTTGGGCTGTAGGATGTCTGACCTTACATGACTGGAGAGACAGCTGAGAGAAAGATTTCACCCTGGAGAAATGCATCTTAGGAGTAAGGACAGCAAAGCTGCTTGGGGAAAGGCTCCAAATGATGTCAATCACTAGTTCAGAACAAATACGGTCAAGCAAAAGGTCGGAGACAAAGTAATAAGCAGAAGAATCTTGTCAGAGGACAGAAACTAATGCCCAGCTTATTTCTAATGGAATGCAATGCAGAGACAGAAAGAAAATTCCTGGTTGGAAGGCAGCCATGTGGAGGGGACAGACCACAGCAACCCGGACAAAGGAAGCAGAATATATCACAGTTCAGAATGAAAAAATTCCTGCAGAAGAGGAGGATGGTGTCAGTATGTGATAGGGTGCTGCGGTGTATGAGATGAGCAGCTAGTTTATTTGTGCTAGGTATAAAAAGGAGAGCAAAATCAGAGATAGAAGCACAGAAATATTACCTGGGAGAAATATTACTTGGGAAACAGTTCTTAATAGTTGGGAAATAGTTTTTAACGATATAATGAAAGCTTTCAGAGGAAAAAGTACCCTTCTATTCAGCTCCTGTGAGGCCCCATCTGGAGTGTTGCATCTAGGTGTGGGTCCCCCAGCATCAAAAAGCCGTGGAGCTCTTGGAACTGTTCCAGAGGAGGGCCACTAAGATGATCAGAGGGCTGGAGCACCTCTCCTATATAGAAAGATTGAGGGAACTGGGCTTGATTAGCTTGGAGAAGAGAAGGCTCTGGGGAGACCACATTGTGGCCTTCCAGTACTTGAAGGGAGCATATGAACAGGAGGGGCATCTGCTGCTTTACGAGGGTGGATAGTGATAGAACAAGGGGGAACGGTTTTAAACTGAGACAGGGAAGGTTTAAGTTAGATATTAGGAGGAAGTTTTTCACCCAGAGGGTGGTTACACACTGGAACAAGTTGCCCAAGGAGGCTGTGGATGCCCCATCCCTGGAGGCATTCAAGGCCAGGCTGGATGTGGCTCTGGGCAGCCTGGTCTGTTGGTTGGTGACCCTGCACATAGCAGGGGGTTGGAACTGGATGATCACTGTGGTCCTTTTCAATCCAGGCCATTCTATGATTCCATGAAAGAGACAAATTTGAAAGTAGAAAAATCTGATAAAAACAGTTTGGGACTTGGTTTTAATAGCAATGGAGTAATTAAAGTAGATTTGCATTGTCTGATCGGCAACAAGTGAAATATGCTTATTCATTGTCTTTTCATAGAATCACAGAATCATAGCATATCTGAACCTGGAAGGGACCCATAAGGATCATCATGTCCAACCAGAGGCTCCACACAAGACCACCCAAAATCTATTTCATAGAGCACTGTCCTGATGCTTCTTTAGCTCCGGCAGCTCGGGGCCATGCCCACAGCCCTGGGCAGGCTGTTCCATGCCCACCACCCTCTGGTGCAGACCCTTTCCCTCACCCACAGCTGCCCTCCCCTGTCACAGCTCCATGCCGTTCCCTCCAGCCCTGTCTCTGTCACACAGAGCAGAGCTCAGCACTGCTCTGTCTCTGAGGAGCTGCAGCCACCATCAGGCTTCCCCTCAGCCTGCTCTGCTCTGTGCTGAGCACACCAGGGGACCTCAGCTTCTCCTCCTACTGCCCTCCAGACCCTTCACCATCTTTTTAGCCCTTTGTAGCCGATTTTGGCATATTGAGGCTGATCTGATTGACTTTGGAATCGTAATGATCATTGAAAGTTGTTGAATTTGGAAGAACAGTTCTAGACTAAAATCTTTTTCTCTTGAAAGCTATGAAAGAAGTGGTACAACGAGTTCGGAGAGGAGGGAGAATCTAGGAGGAGATTTAGCAGGAAAAATACTGTGTTAGCACAAGATTGAAAAAAATAATTAAAAGTAAAAAATAAAATCAAATATGATTGCAACATTTAATTTACTTTCTTTAGACATAAAAGATACTTAGAGGGGCACATGAAACTTCATCTGCTATAGTTTTCCTTTATTAAACTGACAAAGCAAACCATTTCTATTGTCAAGTAGAAATTGCAAAAAGAGAGAAAGAACAAAAAAGGATGAAAGTATTTACTGATGAAACAGGCTTAGCTTAAACCTAAAAATGTCAGCACTCTCTGTTAATTAAATCCTTAAAAGTAATTTGTTTTTAAAGACAATATTAATTAGAAAGTCCTCCTGAGAAAAGACACGAAGAGTACGTACCTCAAATGATAGAGATTTTCATTTTGCAGCTAATTCTCAGATCTTACTGTCACAATGAAACTCAAGGAAAAACATTCTCAAAAAAAAAGATTCACTAAGCAGATATAATTATAAACAGGGCCACAGTATTCCAAAGTACATACACAAAATTGGAGCAGAGGGAGGGAAATGTGGAAAGAGGAACTGCCACCAAATTCTATCATGTCCATCAATCTGACATTCAAGAAGTTAGGACTCCAGATCAGGATCAGGATTATTCACTTGCCACAGGCAATGCTGACACCCCTGATGCTGTGTGCTCCTCTCCACAACTGCATTTAGATCTTTTTCTTGTTGTTGTTTTTACATTTTTCTATTCTGTCTTGCAGAAGTCATTCCAATTGGAAGCTTACTCAGTCACAAGATCCTTCCCACTAACACATGATAATATTTGCTACCTTGTATTTTTTTCCTACACAAGCTTTTTTGGCTACAAGTGGTGATATCCCAGGCTTCTTGCATTAGGAAACATCATCACGTGCAGCATCATCACATATTTGCTTGTCCACAGCCTTTACTATGTCTGGCACCTTGAGTTGAGTAGCTGTTGTAGGTGAGAGTTTTTACCATCCTTGACTTTCAGGAATAGTTCACAAATCTGTTGGGCATTTTGGTCCATCTACAACAAGAGGACATTGTTAGTACAAAATTGTTTATGAAAACAAATTTTAATCAAGCAATTCATTTATCCACAACATTTCACATAAAAACAATGGAGAATTTCCAATTTATTTCAACCTATATTGTTTCCCTTCTATTTATTTGTTTCCCTTCTATTTATTTATTTATTGATCAATTGATTGATGCAGATAAATTCTGAAGAAACTTGGTATTCTTCCTCTTTTGCCTTTTTAAATTTTTTTTCAGGCTGTTGTAAACTACTCAATGACATTACTGCTACTTACAACTAGCAGAGCCTTTATCACCTTTAGTATATTTCTTGTTCTTATTCTGATACATTTATTTTTATCACTAATAACCTATCTGCAACTGACATTCAGTCTACTGCAGCCTGCACTACCCAACCTTAGCTAGGTCCCTTTATTTAAAATTAGTTAAAATGAAGTTACCAGGATTCAATTCAGATACAGTTTTTTGGTGCCCATGCATAGAGTCATAGAATCACTAAAGTTGGAAAAGACCTCTAAGATCATCCAGTCTGACTGTCTACCTATAATATTTCCTAATACCTAATATTTCCCTCTAAATCATGTCCCTCAGTACAACATCTAAATTTTCTTCAACACCTCTATACACCTGGTATAGAATCATAGCATACTTCCTCTCCTTAAGTTTTGAAGTGACTGTGTTGTGTAATTAGAAATTAAAAAAAGAGTCATGTTCTTACTCCTTCTGAAAGCACATATGTCTACATTCTCTATATCTACACCTTCCGTATCATTTACACTTACTCATATTAAAGGTTACTTTAATTTTTAGTTTAGCCAAATTTTAAAACTCTTAAATTCCACATTTGATTGAAAGGCACAGAGATTCCTAAATGGGATGCAAGAAGTTAGAAGCTTTTGAGAGCCTGTTGCTTATCGTCTGTAAAATGGGCACAATATTGCTTTTTTATAGCATGTTAAATTACAGAAAAATTTTGAGGTGCTTATGTATAATACTTATCAGTATTCAAAAAATATAAAAAGAAATCATATCCAATATTCTAAATGAAGCCATAAAAAAAAAAAAAAAAAAAAAAAGCCTATTCCTGCTCCCATATAATTCACAAGGATGGGAGAAACACAAAAACAGAATCATATGGATTAGAAGAAACCTCTGGAGAATCACTGAGCCCAACCTCCTGCTAAAGCAGGTTTCCTACAGGAAAATGTCCAGACAGGTCTTAAATATCTCCAGAGAAGGAATCTCCACAACCTCTCTGGGCAGCCTGCTACAGTGCTCTGCTACTCTCACAGTAAAGTTCTTCCTCGTGTTTGTATGGATCTTCCTGCTTTCTCTCGTCCAGAATGAACAGTCCCAGGTCTCTCAGCTTGAAATTTCAGTAATCTGTTTTTCTACTCCCTTGGGTACCAATAAAAACTCCATCTGTGTTAAAAAAATTAATATTGATGTGCAGATTGAGTATAAAAATGTACCTAGACCAGCTTCAAACAAGTCCTGATGATTTCATTAAATCTTTTTAATAGCCACTGTCAGAGGGAACTCTATGTTCTCAGTGAAAATGAGTTGCTGTATTTCTTCCAAATCATTTTTTTTTTTTTTAAAGCAGAATAGCCCCGAACTAAAACAATAGACAATTGGTTTGCTTACAGTCAAATTAATTAACATTTGTCAGATCCTTTATGCAGTGGATGTAGCATGTCTTACTTTAAAACAAGAAATTCCACTTTGTATTAGTTTTAACAATTGTCCTATTACAAGAGGTCTGTACATTAACTGGTTCAGTCATTGCTTTAAATGTTTTATCTCAGAGTGGGAAAAGAATTATTTTGGTCCAAGGACCCTTATGGCTCATTTTTTACATTATTAGGAATACTAACAGAACTGTGATTACAATAACCAGACATTACAAACACAGTAACGGGTCCAGCATAAAATGCAATCTGGAAAACTCTCATTATTTATTCAGAATGCTTTCCCTAATATGTGCGTCTGATCAGGATAAAAATTCAAATTGCTTCCTTTCCATTTCAGGTTGGGAAATATATATAATAGATTCCAGTAGATAATTGAATATGCAATATTTCAAACCACAGGTCAGTCAGGAAGCAAATTCAAAAAGTTTCCTCTGAAGTCTTCAGGATAACTTAAATGTATCATTTTTCTTGCTATGAATGGGAAAGCTCTGTCTTACCTAGGAACAGTATGCATAACTTATGAAATGAAGGAAAGTGTGGATTTATACATACATCAGCTGCTCTGAGAGCAGCAGCTTCCTGAAATCACACTTTTATTCTGGAACAAGCCATGTGGCTCTCCCCACAGAGAAAGTATGAGATAGCTCAGTCTTTAATGTGAAGTAAATCATCTGGCTTTATTCATGGCAACTTGTTTGGGTTGCTATATGTCAAGCAGTCAAAGCAGAAACTGTGAATATGTGGGTTTTTTTTTCTTCCCGTTTCTCTCTGTTACCTCTATTTCCAGCATTTAGTTGAATAAAGTTGAATAATGCTTAGGTCTTAATATCTATTGTGCTGAATAAATGACTACAAGTAAAAATTATGACATCTAATTTTATTCACATACAGGTGAAGCATCCAGTTTAAACCAGTCCTTGTATCATACAAGTGAGACCTCATAATACTACCACAACAAAAGACCATTTCCTTTAATATCTCTTCTTTTCCAGCGCTCACAGCAGAGCAATATGGACAGAGGAAACTTGTAGTAACATTTCCCCAGAATATTCTCCCAACCTTTTCTGTCTCAATGGCCAATGTTCTCATATTTGCATCCTGTATGGGTTTCTCTTCCTAGACTATGTTCAGTATGTCACCAAACCCACATTAACTTTTAACATCCAAAATATCACACAGTACAGAATTCTAACGCATGGCCACCTATTGTGTGAAGAATTAAAATTTCTATGTAGAGGCCAAAGACATGTGGAGAACTGTTGAGAAATCACAGAATCACAGAATCACAGAATTGTAGGGGTTGGAAGGGACCTCCAGAGTCATCGAGTCCAACCCCCCTGCCAAAGCAGGTTCCCTACAGCAGGTCGCACAGGTCGGCATCCAGGCAGGTCTTGAACATCTCCAGAGAAGGAGACTCCACCACCTCCCTGGGCAGCCTGTTCCAGTGCTCCGTCACCTCACTGTAAAGAAGTTCTTGCGCATGTTTGTGCGGAACTTCCTATGCTCCAGTTTCCAGTCGTTTCCCCTTGTCCTGTCTCCACTCACCACTGAAAAGAGTCCGGCCTCGCCATTCTGCCCCCCACACCTTAGATATTTATAGACCTGGATCAGGTCCCCTCTCAGTCTCCTTTTCTCAAGGCTGAACAGACCCAGTTCACTCAGCCTTTCCTCATACGAGAGATGCTCCAGGCCCTTCACCATCTTCGTGGCCCTCCGCTGGACTCTTTCCAAGAGATCCCTGTCTTTTTTGTACTGGGGAGCCCAGAACTGGACGCAGTACTCCAGATGAGGTCTTACCAGGGCAGAGTAGAGGGGGAGGATCACCTCCTTTGACCTGCTGGCCACGCTCTTTTTAATGCACTCCATTACACCCAAACTCTTTTCCTGGCTTGATCGGCTTAGCTCTTCCATCAGTGGAAGCCAGTCCACAGCTCCATCCTACGTACAAATAGTCCTGATCTGAACTCCTCCTAGTTCTCTTATATCAGTTCTGAGGCAGGAAGCTAAACAACAGACAGGATAGAGAAGAGCAGTGAGTGGATTCGTACAGTGAACAATTGAACCATCTGTCTGTCAAGATATTACCCAAATCATAATTTTCAAAGCATGTGATACAACTGGGCTCTGATCTACACTCTCACAAAGCACACTATTGTAATATAAGCAGTAATAATGAAATTCAACAAAGTTTTTATGATACACACTTGGTTGTGATACTGAATTTATGTCTGTAAACATCCATAAAAATGTTAGATAGATGTAATGAAAAGCACATCCATTTTAATTAACATATATTACAAGTGGTTAGGCCATTTTTACGAGCAGTTTTCTAAGCTTCAAGTGATTATTTTAGAGGAATTTCTACTACTGAAGGGATTATTTTTATTTGTTATTCTTACGCATACATTTAGTAGATGACTCTGACTCTAACTCAGGACTACAAACAAATTTTGCATTCACCTTTCCAGTACAGGACCCGGTTATTCCTGAGTGCCCTCTGCAGCAGTATAACAAAAACCACAAGTGTTATTATATCATTGATAGCGTGTTAAATCCAACGACAAGCCTGAAGGTTTCATAGCTTGTAAGAGCACAAGAAATTTGCACTGTTTATATGTGTGAGTGCATATGACTGCTCTTAGACCTCTGCAAGTATTCCTTGTGAACTGGGACAATAGTAACAAACATAGAGCTGATACACAAATCCCACCAGTTCATTCATGAATGTGCATAAATGCTCTGAAGTTAAAGCAAAATGCTTAATGTTGAGGAATCCAAGCTTTACTGTGAAAATCTGAAGCATACATATACTGATAAACATGGCAGCTATAATAAAACTCTAAGTAGCATACTGGAAAGGAAAAAAATGGAAGCATTGGAATCTTTATATATTTCTGGACAAGAATGTTTTTATCATTTTTAAAGCTTGCTCAAGGGTAAGTTTTAAACTGTACTTGCTATATTTTTGCCAGGAAAATTATGTCACTTTTAAAAGAGTGGAGAATACATTACTGAAAGAGCAAATAGGGTTGGAGTGTATGCTGAAGAGTTCCTGTCCAAACAACAACACACATTCATAAGCAAAAACATCACTAATTTAAAAGAACTGATGTGAAACATTAATTTTTAAATATAGTTCTGATAAACTGAATTATGCAGATTCTAGTCACAGAAGAATGAGTCCAAATTTTATGAAGCTTATGATTTCTTGTGAAATTAAGCACCTTAGTAAGTAGGACAGAACAACATTCTGTTTTTTTTTCCTAATATTGCTCGTTTCTTTCTTTGAAACTCTCTAGGGAGCATTTTAAATCTTCTGAGATTCCCCCAAAAGAATTCAAATATGCAGTCTTATTTTATCTATCCAATGGATTTATTTTAGTTTCAGAGGTTGATAATAATCCTTTTCCAGTTAAAATGGGAAATGAGTGTTGATACATGAGTATTAGTAATGAATGGCTGGGAAAAAAAAAAAAAAAAAAAAAAAAAAAAAAAAAAAAAAAA
>NW_024962254.1:3263837-3346204 GCF_019238085.1 Lagopus leucura
TATATATATATATATATATATATATGTTAATAAAACAAGTGATGCACAAAACAATTGCTCAACATTCACCTACCAATGTCCTGCCAGTCCCTGAGCAGAGGTCTCACTCCCCAGCCAACCCTCCTCACAACACAAATGACAGTGTTATCAATACAGGTTCCATAATAAATTCAAAATACAGCATCTCAGTAGCCTCTACAAATAAAACTAGCTCTACTTAATCCAAAACAAGGACAAAGAGTAAATGAGTAAAGTAATGAGTAAAGATTAACTAGATGAAGACTCCTCCATACGTTTAAACTAAGAACTGTGGTGTGGGCTTGGTTTGAGATATTTATTTAAGATGTCTAACAACTTCAAGAATTCACTAAGAAATGTGTTTTCATGAACTACTTGCTAATCCAAATTATCAATTGTCATGTGAAACCTCTGCATTTGGAAAATAAATTTAAAAAATACTAAAATCTATGTTTAAAATGCAGAAAACAGTAGAAATATAACTCTAATTTGGAGGAAAAAATATATAGGAGCTTCAAATAATGAAGCTTAATGAAAACTAAGATATTAACTTGTTTTATTTCAGTCACTGTTTGTGGAGTTTGTAATCCACCAGAAAGTGGGGGAAATTCTACCAGTTACAGTCACTGGACCCTCCTTCCCAGACAGGTACTACAGTAAACAGTCAATTCAGCATACACTGAAACTCAGGTGTTCACAAACTTCACTCAGGCATCCCTGAACTGGAATCTAGGACTATTCACAAAAAAGAATATAACATTAAAGGAAACTTGTCCATACATCAGCGATTTGGCAGTTCATACTTTTGATTGTTTGATCACAATATAACCTCCTTCCTTATTAACATACTATTAATAACTAACAGGAAAGTTGGAAAAACAAAACACTGTTGAAAGATGCTTTGTTTTGACTGCTCTATCAGGAGTGGACATTGATAGATTTCTTATATTAACTTGTTCCTAGTAAAATAAAATTGAAATTAAGAGCAAATTTTATTGTGCTTTTAGAAGCAGTTTTATTCTCGCAGTGACTGCCATATCCCCTACCAATCCAATGCTGCACTCTCTTTCAGGTATGTGATTTAGTGAACTTTGTCAGTCAAGAAATAAATAGTGTTTTATATAAATTAGATGAAAATTTATAGCATTGTCCTTTCAGTAACACAGACTATTAAATATGCTTGTCACGACCAGTATGCAAACTGCATTCTGCAATTCACCAACATTAGTCTGAGTAGATATCTAGTAGATAGTTTTTCTCAATGTCTGGACTTTTTCTTATTTTCCTATTTGTTTATTTAATACATCTTTTTCAAGCATTTTTGAGAAAAAAGTATTGTGATATTTTTCTGGTATTTGGTAACGTATATTGTACGTATATTTTTGTTCAGTCTGGAGAACAGTGACAAAATCAAGCAATGTACTTCCTTATCTGGGTTTCCAGTGAAAACAGTCAACAGTAGACTAATTCTTATGCATGTGACTGGGAAGAATTGGAGGACTGGGACTGGGAGATTACTTCTCATCATTCTGAGGAAGAGATGAACCAGGAATTAGTAAGACTGTCCACAGAAGGTGAAATTGTAGTTTAAAGGACCTGTATTATATAGCTCATGGTAAAAAGAAAGACAAGAAACTCTATTTAACAGTGTACTTCTCCAGGACTAAGAAAATACACATATCATCTATGTGCATCCTTATTCTATGTGAATAACATATATATTATTTTATTTTTGATTATGTAGCTATATGCATATCATAGAATTATAGATTCATAGAATATTTTAGGTAGGAAGCAAGCTTAAAAATTATCAGTTTTAAACACACTACCATTGCAGGGTTGCACCCACTAGATCAGATGGGTCTAGACATAAATATTTATCTATGTAAAGGTTCAAATTAAAAGATAATTTTCTCTGAGAAGTCTCATCAGTGTAAAACATTGCACGGTCTTCTACTAACAGGTGATTGACCAGACCAAAGGGAATTTATATTTTAATTAGATAAGTCATAATATTAGGAAAAAGGAGACTTGGTAACCTCATTGCTACCTTTCACTATAGAGGGAGCAGGTCCAAGAATAGCTGGATATCTGGAGGTAGATATTTCAACTGCTACCATTCAATCATCCCAGTACTTTTCATCCATCCCAGTACTTTTCATTCACCATTTTATTTCCACTATAGCATTTGCTGTTCAATACAATGGAGAAGATTAAGACCTTTGGTAATGTTACGGGGCTTTTTGTCTGGATTGGTTTAGTTTATTTAAATGGTGTTTACATTACAGGAAAGAAAACATTTATCCCAAAAGTAATCCGGATCAAAATTCTTGGAGTCACCATGACCCCTCAGTAATGAATAGAGGCTTTGTTGATATTCTCAGGGTCAACATTGAATCTGAAAAGTGAGAGTTCAGATCAGTTTTTTGTTTTTTCCCCTCTTTAAGAAACAGAGGAGAATTAAGTCAGACTAACCAGACATCTCAGCACATTTTACTCCACATTCAAACATGTCTTCAGTCACCTCAGTTCATATGATCAACCTTGAAATTCAAAGTACAAATGAATTTTCCATATGTAACAAAGGCAGTGGGTAGGTCTGTCAATAAGTATATACAGAAGCTGTTGTGTCAATACAAGATCATCTAACTGTCACAAGCACTTCATTTGCTTGTGTATTTGCTTAAAACGTCTTACTTAGACCTTTGCTTTCACTAGGAAGCACAAAAGATATTACTGACAGACTTCAGCTCACCATCAGCGTCTCTTCAATTTCTCATTTCCATATTTATCTTTTACATAATCTATTCTGAGATCATATACTTTTTCTTGTTTTTAATTTAAAAAAGCAGGTAATTCTGCCTGCCTTTCATAATTGGATTATTTTAGCATCCCATCTGAGAGATTTTATTTTCCAGAGAGTAAAGTGTTTAATTTACCCGTAGCACAATTTAATTTCTTATAAATCCTTGAGGATTTTAGTGCTTTTATGAATCTTATCTAGAGAAGATACATCAATCAGTATGGCATCACTAACTAGACTGATATTTTTAAAATATTATTAGTGGTCAGGGAAATCAAATGCTCTCTAGCTATTTTTTTAAGGGCACCCCATTTTCTATTAGGAATATCGTTAGGTTTATTAAATGGCTTCTCCAAACTTTTGACATAAAGAATGTCCTTCATTAAGAAAGGGTTAGAGTGTCCTTTATCAGGGGAAGCATGGTATTGCAGATGATACAATAAATATTGCAGGCCATCTAACCATGTTTAATGACCAAAACTGTCTTTGGCTTAAAGAAGTATCTTTTTCTATAGCTCAGAAATACTCAGTTCTTAGGTAAACATTAGAAGATTGATTCATTCATGTTTCAAAGAGTTATTTCAGCAAAAGATTGGCGTGTAGAAAGGGTGTCGTTATAGAAAGTACAGTAAACAAAATCTTGTCATTAAGAAAAGTTACATTAAATTTCAGTAAAGCTGGCTTTGACTGGAAAAGTTTCATACTTAATAGAGAAGCACAACTTCTAATAATGCTTCTACAGGGGCAACTTTTCTAAACTCTGGAAGAAAAAATATTTCTGAATTATTGTTTAGTAAATTCCTTGTTTGTCTAATGAATTCTTAACATAAAAAGTATAAAAATTTTCCCTGTTCATTGCAGGAAATTTGGACTAGGTGACCCCTTCTAACTCAAATGATTTCTGGTTAGCATGTCAAAGTCCTTTACAAGATCTCACCCAAAATCATAATTTGCTCTGCATTGTACAGGAACGTCCCACTCAGACAGCAGTGGATTAAGCTGAATTTTCAAACTCAAGAGAAACATTTGATTACTGAACAAGCAATCTGCCCCTCAAGGTCAGATTTCATCAGGGAGATTTATCTCTGTATCTTTAGCAACTGATAGTGTAGATCTCTCCACTGGAGATAGTCAGTCCGGGTTCCTCCAGGGGAGAATCAAAATGGTATAAAAACATGATTCACTTGAACAATTTTACACATTTTTGTTTTGGTTAAGTGAAAACACTTTCTAGAATTGCTTATTTTTTCCCCATTGACTATAAAGTAGTTCTATCAATTTTAGTTCTTGCAAGCTGAATAAACATCTAAAAACAGAAGCCTGCATTTTCCCATGAGATATACAAGAGCCGCAGCATCTCTTTTTCATTCTCTTATAGTGTTTGCTTGATAGTAGAGCAGTTGTGCAATACCATTTGCATAAATTCATATCTCACATTCTCACCGGTAGACTTATAATTTGCAGAAATGAGTTAGGATATTCTTGGCAGACAACACCAAGCAAAGATTTTATGGACATCTGTGTTCCAAATCAAAGAAAGGAAAAAAAGTATTACTACAACAGAAACACATACTACATATTTTAGATTTCCAGTAATATCATAGGAAGTGAGAAAGGAACTGCGAATCCAAACTCAAAATCCTTGTGTACCTTATCGTAGTTAAATGATCATACTGTATATTTGAGACACTTTCCATTAAATATGGAAATAAATTAAAAAGATATGAATTTGGAATGGAAGCAGAATGAGGTCAGTATTAGAAGTTCATGGCTTTTCTAACCGATACAGGGTACCCCCGAAGAAAGACGTTTCTCTGTATTAAGTGATCTTCCCATTTAGTTCCTAATGCTTCCCATCAAACCATAACTTTTAAACGAATTCATTGTCATTGACTTTGATTTCTGCATGCTGAAGTTTTTGTTTTAATTTTGCTTCTCTCTGTAACGCCAAATTTGCTATTCTTCCATCAGTTGACAATAAACAGCTTTGAAGCAATTGCACAACAAAGACAGAGTATTGAAAGAAAGCATCTTAAAAGCAAAAGTTCTGCAAAGAATGATCTCTGATAATAGAAACAAGTACTGGAAGCAATTAAAAGCTGAAAGCATTTGGGAAAAAGCAAATTAACTGAGCTTCTAGAGTGAACAGACGTGATCTTTGGAGTTTAGAAATATGATTTCCCCCTTCTCACTCCCTAATGAAATACAGAGGCAGGACACTATTGCCTAATATTTTCCACATCTTTTGTTCTGAGCTTTATATCAAAGTTACTGAAGGCCTTATGCAGAACAACAACAACAATAATAATAAAATAGAACATTCTGAGCACTCATGACATGAACAGGAGTAAAACTCAAAAAAAAGTATTTTTGGATCATTTTCATTAATTTGAAATGGAATACAGTGATTAGAGAGAGTGTACAAAAGTGGAGAATGACATAAACTGAGTGAAAATATTTTCACTAGCTGCTCGGTTATAATCTTCTCATCAAATATTTTCATCAACTGAAGTGTTTTAGCTGACTCATCTTTTGCAAGCCTGATACAAATGTTGATCTTGAGGACATATTTGAAGCCAAGGAGAAAATGGGGTGGAACTCCTTAACCTGGAGGTAGAAATTGTTTATATTCTTGCCTTCAGCTAAGCCTTAGAAATTCAGTATGTAGTACAAGCTCAGAGCAAAAGGTCACGATAACTCTCAAATCTTAGTAACCTGTATTTGGAAAAAGAATAAGTGAACATTCATGAAGTTAGAAGTCATAAAAACTAAGGGAGATCAAGGTTACATGTTCAGTAATGAATGGCTTGGATTGAAAGGGATCTTGAAAATCATCTAGTTCCAACCCCTCAGCTGACAGCAGGGCTGCCAAACACTAAATCAGGCCAGGGTCTGATCTAACCTGGCCTTAAACACCTCCAGGGACGGGGCATCCAGAAATTTTCTGGGCATTCATTCCAATGTCACACCACTCTGAGTAAAAAAAATTCTTCCTAATATCCAAATCTCCCCTCTTTTTGTTTAAATTTTTTCCCCATTGCTCTATCACAATCAGTCTGTGTAAAAGGTCAGTTTCTGTCCTGTTTATAAACTCCATCCAAGTACTGAAAGGCCACAATGAGGTTTCCCTGGATTATTCTCTTGGATGAACAAGCTCAGCTGCTTCCTTTCTTCATAAAAGAGATGCTCCAGTCCTTTGATCATCTTGGTAGCCCTACTTTGGATCTGCTCCAACAGCTCCACATCAGTCTTGAACTTGGCCTTGTTGAATCTCATTAGGTTCACATTAAAGAAATAGTTTGTCATGTCCCTAGCAGAAGAAGCCTTCAAGATCTGAAATGTAGTCAGTCATCAGTACCAAGACTAAGAATGAAAATACGTCAATATAAAATTATAGGGTAATCCTTAGAGCCTTATATCTTTATTTTAGTGCTCTAACACTTGGCTCCAAAAAACCTAATGACTATAAAAAGAATTTATTTGAACTTAGCTAAAATGATTCTTCTTGATGGTCCTTTCTGCAGTTGCTGGCACTTGGAACTCCATCTCCACTTAAGCACATGAAATAGATAATAACTTACACAGAAAATGTTAGAAATTGAGTTAACAAGAAGACAGGACAATCTACACACAGAACACAGTATATGGCCAGATACAGTTATTGACAAGCCCTGTTTGCACATAACCAACTTTTTTATCTTTGTATTCCTCTGATTTTGCACCACTGTTCTTCCTCATACTGGGGAACAGACAAGGGGGAATGGTTTAATAAGTCAAAGGGAAATTAATCTAAAGTAAAAGAGGGGAGATGACACCAAGCTGAGTGTTGCAGTTGACACAGTGGAAGGAAGGGATGCCATTCAGAGGGACTTCAACAGACATGAAAGGTGGGCCCATGTGAATCTAGTGAGGTTCAACACAGCAAAGTGTAAGGTTTTGCACTTGGGCTGGAGGAATCCCAGGCATCCATACAGACTGGAAGGAACAGTCCTTGAGAGCAGCCCTGCAGGGACAGGGAGGTGATTGTCCTTCTCTATTCTGCCCTTATGAGGCCCCATCTGTAGTACTGTGTCCAGGCCTGGAGCCCCCAGTACAAGAAAGACAGAGAGCTGTGGGAGAGGGTCCAGAGGAGGGCCACAAAGATGATCAGGGGACTGAAGCACTTCCCCAATGAAGACAGGCTGAGGGAGCTGGGCTTGTTCAGCCTGGAGAAAAGAAGGCTGCGGGGTGACCTCATTGCAGCCTTTCAATAACTAAAGGGAGCCTACAAACAGGAGGGGAGTGAACTCTTTGAAAGGGTAGATTACTGCAGGACAAGGGAAAATGGCTTTAAGTTGAGGGAGGGAAGATTTAGGTTGGTTGTCAGGAGGAAGTTCTTTACTATGAGATTTGTGAGGTGCTGGAACAGCTGCCCAGAGAGGTTTGGGATGCCCCGTTCCTGGAGGTGTTCAAGTCCAGACTGGATGGGGCCCTAGGCAGTCTGGTCTAGTATTAAATGTGGAGGTTGGTGGCAGGAGGTTGGAGATTCATGATCCTTGAGGTCCCTTCCAACCCAGGCCATTCTGTGATTCTGTGATTTAGATTATATGTTAGTTAATTTTTTCACTCACAGGCTTCCAGAGAAGCCGTGGATACCCCATCCCTGGGGGTGCTCAAGGCCAGGTTGGATGGAGCACTGAGCAGACTGATCTGGTAACTGGTTGAGTGGCTGGCAACCCTGGTGTCAGCAGAAGGGCTGGAACTAAATGATCTCTAAGGCATTTTTCAGCTCAAACCATTGAAAGATTCTATGATTTTATGATTCGGTTCCATGATTCTATGATAGTCTAAAGCCCTCTGTATGGTTCATTCTCAAAGTACCACACAACAAAATGTGTAATCCTACAATGCTCTTTCCAGCACCCCACAATCCATTTCACTGCAATCCCATCCCTACACACTTCATAAAGTGCCCTTCCATTGACCCACAGAGCTGAATGTCACCTCTGGCCCACAGTTCCCATGAGAGAGCCCTGGTGGGGTCATACCTATGAAGGGGTTATTCAGGTTCTCCCATATGCTCTCTGTACTCTTTCACATGTGTGGAGATGTACCTTTGATCTAGTAACCTTACAATATGTTTTTTGCAAGTGAGAGCTAGAAGTGTGTAATTTATTATCCAAACTTCTGCAGGCTTTTCCTAAATAACACACAAAATCTAAGGGCTAGATCCCAAGCTAATACAAATTAGAGCAGCTCTCCTCTGGCCTTTAATAATTCCAGCATGTCATCACTTTAAATGTGCCTGTTTCATCGGCTTTGCCACATTATTAAACTTTCATTTTTTATTCCATTTTTCAAGCATTAGACATGGCTACGTGGCAACATTGTCAATATATATAAAACTGTGTGAGAGTTATTTCTTCTTTACTCACTTGTTAAAAACTTTCTGAAACACTGCAAAGCAAAGTATCTACACTAATGTTAGGTTAGATACATTATATTGTCATGTAGCATCCATAAGGTGTTTGAAGGTTTTTTAATATTTTTCCCCAGTATTTCACAATAAAGAATACACTTTTGTTTCAGATTCCCATGAGATCACAAAAGATAGAGTAAAAGGCATGCTTTTTTATGAAAAGACAATAAAATTTGTCTGGAAATCTTCAATCCTTACTATTTTTTTGTCAGGCTTTGTCTTTTCTTTTTTACCTTCCATTTACCAACAGTTCAATGCATTACTTCTAAAGATGACATTTCTTTCTTCCCCACCAAACAAATCTGAAGCACCTACATCATAAGTTTATTTTTCTTCTTATCTTGAACTTCACTTGAAACTTTGCTGTCTCAGAGTTGTGCCTCCCTCATCGACGATTATTTTGTGGCATTGCTTTACAGCTGACTTTGTTCTAACACATAAGATCAGAAAACCCTGAGCTTAAATACGTAAGTCACAAATTTTAAATGTATTTTAGTTCAAATGCTTCCTGAAGACTGTTCTCCATTTTGTGATTTGTAGATGTTGTGATTGTTTTTTTTTCCCCAGTGTTATTACATTGCCCTCTAGAAGTGCTGACAAAGACTGGCTGCATGAGTTCAGCCCGTGTCAGCCTTTCATACTCTTCTAAGCTGAAATGTTTCTGTTGTCATTACCAAGAAAGATTCAACATATGTAGATGCATATTCTGCACACTATTATGCTTTCTGCAGCCAAAACACTTCTTTTGTTATGCTGTCAGATTTCTCATCCACTGGGAAGTACCACTCTTTGTGTGTAAGACCCAAATTCACACGTGCTTGATACAGGCTACAGGGAGAAGGGCTTCCCAGACCCCAGAGCGTTCGTAGCTGCTGAGAGCTGATTTCACTGGTGTACCTGCAACTTGAATACTGTGTTCGGTTTGGGGCCCCTCACTACAATAAAAACATTGAAGTGTGAAGTATTTCCAGAGAAGAGCAATGAAGTTACAAGGGGTCTGGAGCACAAGTCTTATTAGGAGTGGCTGTGGCATCTGGGATTGTTGTCTGGAGAAGAAGTTCAGGGGAGACTTTGTTGCTCTTTACAGTTCCCTGAAAAGAGTCTGTGGCATCTGTGGGGTTTGGCTTCTTCGGCCAGCTCACAATCATAGCATAAGAGGTAATGGCCTTAAATTGAAGTAGGAGATGTTCACTTTGGATATTAGGAGAAATTTCTACACAGAAAGAGTGGCAATGCGTTGGAATAGGCTGCCCAGGGAGGTGTAAAGTCACCGTCCCTGGAGATATTAAAAAAATGTGCATATGTGGCACTGAGGGACGTGGTTTAGTAAACGTGATGGGGATGGGTCAGTGTTTGAATTAGTGATCTTTTCCAACCGTAATGATTCTCTGATTCTAAGATTCACATTTTATAAAATGAGGGTATGATGTGTAATTTCTTGAATTGGGCTTACACGACAAAGTTTTGATAGTGAAGGGGAGCAGAGGGTGTTATGTTTGTACCCTCTGTGAGAAGTGTCCAGAACTCCCCCACATCAAATCAGAGCAGCTCCAGTTGCTCCAACAGGGACCCACCACCAGACAAGCGGAAGGAAATGTACAGGAGACCTTAACATTTTAATAAATGAATTAATAAAATGAATGAAAAGGGTAACGTAAGAAGAGGTAAGCCAAGAGAAAGGGATACTGAATACTCAGATAGAGGAACACATTGTCTTTTTTGAAATAATTTTTGAAAACTGAAGAAATGGAAGATGTGGACAGGAGTGTCTGCCAGCTGACTGTTAGAAGTAAGAAGTAATCTTAATATGCATATTATATCTATTTGTGATGTGGTAGCAGGCAAGAGCATCACTGAGAATCAGTTACTGTCTGATGCTATGAATAATGCAGATAATGTAATAAAACAGGCAGAGATGCCATAGATAGCTCCAGACTGGCCAAGGTACACCAAGAGAACATAACAAATGAAACTAAGAGACTTGAGCAGGAAAGCAGCAGTCACAGCTGCTTGTGTATCCAGTGACTCAGAGAGAAATTCTGTTCATTCTGGGAAAACTTTCACAGGAAGTTGTATAAATGGATGTTGTGTTACCTTATCCTGCTTACTTCTAATAGTCTAGCTTCCCTTCTCTTACCTCTTTTAGAGCTACAGACCATCTGTTAATTAATGGCAGAACTTCTATTTAACATATTAATTTCTGAACCATAACTGAAAAGAGTAAAAACTTTTGATGACTTTGTAACAACCCAGCTGATTTCCCAAGCAAGTAGTTTTTGCCATCTCTGACAGAGGTATTTGACTACTCGTTCAAGTTCTTATTCAAGTTCTTATTGTGCTACAAGGTACACTTCATTTTCATGGAGAATACTGGTTTCATTTTATTTCTTTTTAAGTATTTCTGTACTCCTGAAGGAATGAAAGTATATGAGGTGTCAGGCATTTTCAGCTCCATAAAGAGATTCCTACATTTCCACATACCTGAAGTCAGAAAATAATTATTTGCACAAATCTGATTTGTGTGAAAATAGGATGAAATATTTACAGGTTTTACAGAATTCTGCATTTAATTTAAGATCATTTCTTTTCATTTTCAAATGCTGAAATCATGGAGGCAAAAACTATCCCCTCCGGACATCACAAACAGAAATCTTTTATCCACTCATGTTATTAGCCATTAAAAGCAGTAAATTAAAATTGGGGCAGCATTTTACAAGAGGGAGATACTGCTTCTATTGTCACCTAATGTACCATTTAAACCAACTAATTCTTGCCACTGCTCATGACATTGCTTCTGAGCAACTGATCCCCATGCCTGAATTTGCAGCCTGGCACATTAACCTTAGACCTCATTTTACCTCAGAGGATCTTCTTCATTTTCACTAAAAAAGTATAGAAACCTTTTAAGGCCACTCACTCTCATAATCTCATTTTCCTTTGTAAAGATGAATGCATGAAAACTGTTTATACTGTGGAGACTGAAATAGTTTTTCCAAGAGGTATCATCGAAAGCTCGTGGAGATCAATGTCTTTTCTTTATGATAGCACATTGAGGCAGATTCTTAGATGATGTTTGAATGTTTGAATGTCTGAAAGTGACTGTTTGAATGTCAAGGTTTACCACACATAAAGCTAGTCAAGTATCCTTCATTTCTATTAATATGAAGAAAAAAGAAAAAAGAAAAAGAATGTCATAGGATCATAGAATGATAGAATCACAGAATGGTTTGGGTTGGAAGGGAGCTTCAGGATCATCTAGTTCCAACCCCCCTGCTGTAGGCAGGTACACCTCCCTCTACACCAGGTTGCTCAAAGACTCTAGTTGTCTAAATATTTACAGACCATGATTGTTTATTACCTTGAATCTGGAGCAACTGCCTGACTTTTGAATTCAAAAACACAATTTCCTGACAGCTGAGGCACTGCTTCCAGTTAGGTTTCTTTGGTATCAAAATGCTCTCTCATAGGTCGAGTCTTCATACTTGACAATTAAACCAGTGTAATTGGTTTTCAGAATATATTGTAATGTAAACAGAAATGCAAGTTAGGTTTGAAGCCATGTGACAGAAGGAATCCTGTGATGATGAAGTGCTATATGTTTCACAGGGTCTGAAGTGGCACATTTGCAAAGGATCAGATTATGATCTAGTCCAGAGAGTGATACAATAAATGTTTTCTTCATTATCCGAAAGGCAGAAAGTATGATAATTTTTCTTTATTAAATTGGGAACAAAGCTGCTTACAAAGAGAGAAAAATTATTTCAATGCTTTTCAAATCCATGGTCAAGAATACCAGAGAAAGGGAGGATGATGCTGAGCAAGCTCTAGAAGATCAGCTAACATAAGTTATGAAGAATAGAGAAAATTTGCTCTGTTTATAGAAAAATGTGCCAAATTTGGAAAGTGGAAAATTTGATTGTCTGAGATAAGATACTAATATTACTGTCACAAGCAGCTAATCAATTACTGCCATCTACAGAGCTAACCTCACAGAACTGCACTCATGAGGAAGTTTTATAAATGTATTGGGGTTACTGTGCAGGTCAGATCTTGTTCCCTCAAATACCAGAGGGAGTCTTAACCAATGACTTTGAAAAACACAAGAACATCCTGCCAAATTTATGACCCATTACTCTGTCCCTGTACAAGAGAGTTAACCTGCTGTATCATTACTTTTCTATGCCAGAAATTCTCAAAGAAAGGTAAAAGGAAACTTCACATTTATACGTATCTTTATTTTAATTTAATAAAGAACATATTTACTCAGTTTTTTGTTGTTTTTTTGTTTGTTTGTTTTGTTTTGTTTTTTCAATCTTAACTTTCATTTTTAAGTAGAAAATACTAAGGGAATCACGCATAAAAAACACATCAACCAAAATACCCACACACTACCTGTGAATTCTCTTGAATTTTAAGAGAGTTTGGAGCAGTGCCTCTATTCGCTGTGTGTTGGTGAAGTGGTGGTGACAATAACATCAGTGTTACCATTTTTACAATCCACTAAAGCATGCAAGAAAGGCCTTAAATGATCTGAACTCGCATATGTATATTTTAAGTAAAATTGTTTGGGGAGGGGAGGGATTAAATTTAACTAACTTGCAGATGATGCAGAAATAAAATTGTATAATAAAACCTGTGCAAACTGAAAGATTGAAGACAGAGAGACAACATCATCATTTTCATTTTCTTCAAAGAAGCATATTCAAATATTTGGTAATGTGATTCCCATCAATATTAAATGCCTATAGTATATTTCCCCAGATGCTTGTAGTATATTGAAATGTATGGTATAGAAATGTAGCCACGTTTGGAGTGGAGCTGTCCTGATAGAATTACACAGAACAATGGCATTTTCTTCTCAGAAGTGGAGTTAACGTGTTATCTGCCAGCAACAACCTTTGACTAAGTCAAGGTTGGGAAGTGTGTCATGTAACTTCCAAAGCAGACATTTACTTAGGATGTTGGATCTGATGCTGCTGGAAAGCACTTAGTCAATTTTAGTTGCAGAGTAAAGGATTCTAGTACTGTTCCCTTTAGCATGGAAAATGTACTTCAGTCCGGAAGAAGGCAAGAGCAGCTGCTATTTCAGTGAGGGGGTATTGAGCACCTGACAACACAGCAGAGCGTATACTTCACCAACTGAGCGGTAGAAAACATAAAAGAGATAAAGGACCATAGTCCCCCTAACTCCCAGTTTTAAATCTACACGCAAAACTTTGCATTACTAAACCCAACAATATCACTTCTTCCCAAGAGTGAGCAGTTATTTGCACACTGAGGCAAAACAGTGTGAAAAATATGTATACCAGCACCATCTAGTGATGTCTGCCAAAGGACTGATGCCTTGATGCTCGGGACGCAGAAGAAAGCTCCTGGTTCTATGCATACTTGCACCAGCACATCCATGAACTAGATTACTTGAGATGTCTTTGAATTTCACATTGTAATAACATCTATACAAAACAAATTTGTTTTCAGTGAAGATCTTTCACAGAAATACAGGCAAAAAATATCTGAACTAACTGAAACATGATTGATGTGTTGATTATACAGCTTAAAATAGTATAGCATTGTACTCAACAATATAAAAGAGTTGGCTATGTATCTGTGAGGATTTTTTCTTGGAAGACAGTTATTGAAATATTTATTCATGTGTTATTCATTAGCAAAAGCCATTGAAATTTGTTTGAGGTTTATGATGTCCTTGAACATTCACACTGATCAATAATGAAATTTTGGACCTTTATTTTGTTTCACCTGACATTTATTTTACTCTCACAGCTGTGATATTGTATAGGCAACCTTCATTTATTTTATTCAGTAGTGATATTACATGAAAATAGTAGCCAGCCTCTATTTGCTCGGGCAGAGAAATATGAAGTATTTAAAAATATTGCCTTTTTGCAAACGGAGACACTGTATTCCACATTTTGGAAGGCTCAATGAGCGTGTTGCCAATAGGAGGTGAAATATGTAGATCAGACTGAATACAGTGTGACCATTGTATGCAAAAGTCTTCTGAGATATGCCGGTGTGGTAGAGAAAAATATTCAAATACAAGAACTTTGGGTATGAAAGAATACAGAAAGTGAAAGAACATTGTCACAACAGATGAAATACAAAGTTTTCTGAGATAGCATCATGAAAAAGCAGCTAGCCCAAATACAAGACATAACAAGACTACAGCAACACAGAAGAGAAAATAATGATATTTTTTATACCAAAATGGAGTCAAATGCTGGTTTATATTATATATTAGACAGCACTTATTTTAAAGTGGATTGAAGAGATCAGTGAGCTCTTGGTGGGCCTGGAACAAGGACAGAGAAAACTCACATCCAATCACAAGGTAAGTCATACTAGTCAGCAGAGATTACCACAATTTCTTTGCATATTTGTCTAATAGAAGCAGACATGGAACTCAATGATGTACTGTACTGATCTACTACAGCTGCTGCTATATGTATACATATTAGCTTTTTTCAGCCTTCATTCTTAAAAAGCTCACAACTGCATCAGAGCATAAACTCATAATTTCCACTGAAATCATGTAATGAAGGAAGCTTTATAATGTATTACCACTGACAAAAAAAACTCCCTTTGTGTCCAAATCTCCACTGTATCTGACTGTCTAGAGTTCCTTTCATATATGAATATTTTCCAAAAATCCACTCTCTTGTTGATTAGGGTATTGGTTGGGTGCTTAGTGTTTATAATCTTAGTGGATCAGTCTTACATTACAAACATCTTTCCAAATGCTGCAAGATATCCACCATGTGATTTACACTGAAAAAAAAAAAAAAAAAGTCAGGAGCAGCAGCTACATCCATCTGTGATGTCATATCCATTGATCATTTCTTCTTTTTATCTCATGGTTAATGTTCTATTTAACATAGTGCCTGACTTCAGTTACATAAACCATGGGAACTGATAACACCAACATAGACACATGAAATAAAGTATTTAGATTAGATGAAATGACAAGTCTGAGCTACTGCTATATATAAAGGGTGCCTGAGAAGTAAGATAAGAGAAGAAACCCCAGATATTGCCTGAATTGGCTCCTTTTTTAAGGATAAGCATGAGGAGACATAAGAACACGAGGAGCAGTAACTTGGGATATTTTTGCACATTACAGTTTGATATCACCATTACAGATTGTGATGCTGCCCACTAGCATTCTCTTTATTAATAGTGGTTTACCATCATAGCCTTTTCTTTCTAGAGCAATCCACGTGGTCATTAAGGTGATAAAAACCCATCTATATTTGCCACCTATGAAAGTATTCAAACCACCAAAATACAAATGTCAAAGTTATCCTGCTGAGATTTCTAATTCCCTGTACAATCAGCATTGACAGATACATTCCTGTGGAGGACAATTCAGAGCATGTAAATTAACTAGCTATGATAGAAACATAAATGTAGATGAAAATGAATGTCTATCAAATGGAGAATACTAAATCTATCTGAAAGGTAAGACTTACTCTCTAAATAAAATGAAGCTATAAAGCAAATACTTGAGACCAGCCTTTGAAGAGTAGGAGCAGTGATATAGGAGTCTGAAAGTTTCATCTACCCTTTACATATTTTATATAAATAGGCATGTAGCCATGAATCCCTTGGCTGTCCTAAAGAATACCAAAGAAGAAGACTATGACCCACTGTTCACCTTAGCTAGGTTTGAGTTTGTTCAGTTTACCCAACAAAGGGAGCATATATAGAGGACACATGTTGTGTGTACTCTAACCTTTTCTCTTATATGCAATAAGCATCATATTTTATTATTTGTTTCACTCTTGCACTTGTGTCTGTACATCATTTCTCCCCAAGTGCCTCCATCAAATGAGAAGCAAAAAGTTTTGTGGGGAGGAGTATCTCTAAATGACTAATATTACTACACATTCAGTCACTTTTGGGGATAGGTGAATGAGCTAGGTGGACTTATGGTCTGGTCCTGTAGACATATTCTCAGTATCACACCATCCCTGAGTCTCTTGCCCTTTCGTTCTGCATGAGGGAGTCAAAGAATTACATCTCCACCTATATGCTGGGGAAAGGAGAGGAGCTTCAGAATTTTTTAACTTCTTTCTCATTCTTTCTGTGAAAGTAATTCGAAACCAGATGGGATCATGAAGATAAAAGAATTCCCATTAAGTATCAGCACAGATGCTATTAGTATGCTAATGGACAGATGTTTTCTTAAAGAAAAGATAAAAGATATAAAAGGTGTCAAGAGAATAAATAGACCTTTTTTTTTTTTTTTTTTTTTTTTTTTCTCCTGTGCAGAATCCAACACAGAAATGACCAGTGTGAAAAAGCAATTCAGCAAAGAAAGAAGTTCATGAAGTCTTTTTAGAAGTCTTGGGAACACTGACTCAGGGATTACAAAAAAAAAGTTGCTATTAAATGTTTTTTTTAATAGCCCTATATGCCTATATATATAGCCCTATGCCCTAGCCCTATATATATAGGGCTATAGCTCTATATATAATGGTATAGCCCTATATATAATGGTATTCATGAGTGAAGAAGAGATGTTAGTTAGATAATGGTTTTGCACAATATAACTACATTCAAAAATTACAGCCAGTAAAGTAGTTTCCAAAAAATGAAGTGCACAATACTTCTTTTATGTTCAATCAGCAGAAAACAAATTTGGTGACTAATATCTTAAAACAGCTTCTTAAGTTACAAATAACAGTAAAATATACCTTTATAAAAGACATTCCTTAAAACCACATGTGCATTTATTTATTTTAATCCAGATATATGTCAAAAAGCCATTACCATGTCCGTATCTCAAGTCCTGAAATGCTGCCTGATCTTTCTGTTTGTTTTTAATTAAAACCACTCAAGTCTGAACTTGGGAAAAGCAAAGTCTTATTACCACAGAAAGGAACTTCCTATATATGAGGTGATAACTGTACCAAGATGAAGACACTCAGAGGATTTATAGGTTATTAAGCATAGCATTATTACTCTGTATGAAAGAAAAGGTGCTTTTTTCTCTCCTTGAGAGAGCAAGAAGCACCTTGTAACTGAGTGCCGAATGTCATGTAACTGCTTGGCTTTGATTCTGACTTTACAGATGCAGGTTGCACATTTTTGCTTTATTCTACCCACAGGAGTAGAGACCACGTGTCACATCATAGCATGTTCTCTGTAGTGAGTACACAGTGATAGTCTGTTGGCATGTATTAAAAGCCCATCAATAAAAGAGCATCTCTGAAAGTAATGCCTCGTACTATATGATGTTGGCCCATGATATCAGAGGCAGATGTTGGTGGTATGCAGGTAAAATTTGAACCTTCCTAGCAATATTCCATTACATTTTGTTCCCACATGACAGATGGCAGCAGAGGAGCAGCCTGACAAATGGCATCTGACATGGGAGTATGTTATGAAGCAAAGGTGTGTCACTGAATTACTCTATGCCAAAAAAATGGCACCTGTTGACATTCATCAACACTTGCTGAATGTTTATGGAGACTAAAGGGTGGCTATCAGCACAGTGAAGCAGTGGGTGATGTGTTTCAGTGGTGGCAACAGTGATGTGAAGGACAAGAAATGTTCTGGACAACCATGAAGATATTTATGAGCACAGAATGCACACCCTTGCTGGCAAAAATGCATAGCTAATAATGATGACTACATTGAAAAATAGCATTTTGTAGCTGAGAATTTGCTCTGGCAAATAGTGCTACTGTGCTTTTTATTGTGATTGTAGTTTTCCATGGAAATAAATGGGAGGCATTACTTCTGGAGCAAAGCATATAGCTCAGCAAAAGTAAGGATTGCACAGGAATCTACTGTTGAAGGTTCTACAAACTGATGGACACTATTTTCGAGATAAGAAAGCATGCATTGGGATGATCCCAAGGAATTCATAGATTCATATTACAGTTTTGTTCAAGAAGTACAAGGTATATCATTCTTTCTGATATTCAGCCATTGCCTTTGCAACACATTTAAGTCATTAACAATGATAAAATTTCTTTTTTTTTTTTCAACAAAATGCATATACTCACATTGTCTTACTGATATAACTCTCTAGGCATTTTATTTGAATGTGATCAAATATATAAGACTGGATCTCAGCAGTTCTTACTGGGCAAACACCAGATGAAAATAACGGTGTCAAAATAACTTACTCAGTAAGCTAAACTGGTGATATTTGGGAAATTTCTTTGACAGCATTTTTCAACTTTCAGTGGAGACAAGAGAAACAAAAAGGAATAAAAAATCTGATAAAAATTATCTGATAGTATTTTTTTCTGTTGTGTTCTGTTGAATTTACTACCTGGGCTCATAATCCTGCATTAATCCATCAGATGGAGACCCAGGCTACTTTGTGCCATTCACTGTAAACAGGATAGGCAGAGTTACAGAAATAGTCACTTGATATAGAGCTTTCAGTGACTTTAGACTTGATCTCTCTGGCAGATACCTCATAAAAGAAAAGAGAAGGAGGGGAAGTCAACTATGGAAAAAAAAGAAAAGGGGCATACTGGAGACTTTTTAAAATCATCCAATCAGGATTAAAGAAAAAAAAAAATCTATCTTGAAAAAAACCATTATCAGTAGAATTAGAGAATTTCTTTTATAAAGAAGATCTTTGTCTACTTCAGTATTTATACTAGTTCCCATGAGGATGGTATTTAAACACAACAGGGAACAGCAAAAACAAAGTTGGAAGAAACTCACGTTCCTCTGTGAAACTCAGAGGTATATTTCATGAACGAAAAAGGACAAAACAGAGGGAGGTGAGATAGCTCAGCTTGAAGGAAGAACAAAAACAGTGGCACAGCATCAGTTTATCTTTATATACTGACACTACTCACAGACAGAAATCAAGGGAAGGCAGGACTTCCTTGCAGAGATAAAAAGAGCTGCTGATGGTAGGGAATGATCAGTAACAGAATACCCTCATCAGCTCAGAGAAAAAAGGATTTGAACTGGCACATGTCAATGTGTACCAACACATACCAGTTCAGTGCAGAGAAACTACTAGCAGGAATATGAAAAATGCATCTTGATCTCTCTTTGCTAATTCCTAAAGGTCTACAATATCACTTCTCAAGTGAGTTCATTGCAATTGAGAAAATCCTAACAGCTGAAAATTCAATCCTGTTGTCAGTGGTGTGATAGCACAAGTAGAAATTTCTGATTTACCATTAGTGAGCATTGTGAATATAATAAAAAACAGGAAATAATATAGGTGTTGTTACATCCATCAGGCAGCTGGAGCCTACTGCGAAACATATCACCCACCTCAGGTCTAAGAGCACATGCAGTGTAGTAAAAAGTCTGTAAAAATATGTCCTGTGAGAAAGTAATGGGAACAGCTGAGTTACTTAACTCAAAGAGTGTGGAGCACACGTCAATAATCTTCAAATATGTAAAGGTTGTGCTGTATGTGTAGGGCAGCTGGGAGAAATGATGGTAATGTGTTTCTGCTACAGAAACTTAGTCCACAATAAAAGCAAAAAAGAATTCAAACAATAAAAAAGTTATGTATTGGCATAAGAGGATTGTACAATTTCTGTCACAAGTGGTTTATAAGGACAGTTAGGCTAAGTCTCTACTACATCCAAATATGAATTTCTAGTCAACCACATATAGAATTTTTGTCATAATTACTGCTTCAGTGTCAGACCAACTGAATTACACAATCTCAAAGGCCCATCTGAAGTTGGTAAATCTATGCATGACCAAATGTTATGACAGCTATATGAAATGCTGAAAAAATCACCTACAGCACAGTAGTAACTAGGGCTGTTCCTGCAAATTGGATCAAGCAGGAGCTACAAATTTAGATGCCAATTTTACTTTAATAAACCATAAAATACTCCTAGGTGCAAATATTCAATCAAGTCAATAGACCCTTTACTATCAGCAAATCAGTATCTTTTCTAGGAGGTACCATATTGGGAGTCACAGTAAATTTTTGCTGCAACATATTTAAAACTACTAAGTTATCTATAATAAATTCAAACAGTCCTGTGAATCATACAAACATCTACCTCTCAACATTCTTACGTGGGTCTGAAAATGATTTGGGGATACTGAGTTCCACTGTTAAATGCACTGCTCATTGAAGAAACATTTCTCCCAGAATGTAGCTTTTCTTACCTTCAAGTTGTGTTGTGCTATGCTTCCAATTGATTTTGTGACAAAGAGAGCAGGAACTTCTATCTTATTTTTAAACATATTTTCAGTAATATTGCATTCACTAAGTCACATTCTTCCAATGAAATCCATTTTCTTCCTACTTAAATAGGATATGGCTTTATCCCCAGAAAACCACTTAATTATCCTTATTGATTATCCAAATGCAGTCAAATTTTGAAATAAGGAAGCCTTATGGGAAATAGATATAATCTTTCATAAGATCTTTGTTCTGTCTTGCTCCAAGACTCCTTAACCAAAAAGATCTTTTCTAATTAACCATTTGGCATTCACTGACAGCACTGAATGGAAAGCCGTCTTTTTCAAATTCTTTCTTTCAAATGAACTTGGGTCACAGTAGTCCAGCTTTTATAAAAACACAAAATCAAGTATGGCCCCAGAGAGTCTGTGACAATCAGTATACAAGGCTCAGATGCTAGGTCGCCGGAGCTGGCTCGAGTTAACATTATTACACAGATTTGTGGTCAGCTGTGGTATCAATTGATTGCTAATATTCACAGCTCAACATAATCTAATCTGTCTTCTAATAGAAGGTTAGTTACAATCTGTAGTGCAGAGTGAGCAAATCTGCTTACAATAGCCATCAATAATTTATGAATCCTTTGTAATTCTCATACAAATGAAATCTTAAATAAAAGGTGACAAACTTGTCTATTAAAGAGTATAAAGAAGTATTGCAAAGAAATCTGTTTCCTAAGGTGTTAAGCAAGCACATAGACACAATTTCTGCATCATAACTTTGTCACTTATGTACATTGTAAAAGCATTTTTTAAACTCCATTTTCTAGGTAGAGGGCTGGGGTGCAAAGGGAAGCAAGATTCCATCTTCTGTTGTACCCACTGCAATAGTCTAGTGCCTAAAAAGCAGACAAGGTCAAGATAGACAACCAGGTCTTTCCATTAAAGAGCCATTTAAATCTTCAAATTTGCAACTGTGTTTCTTGGAAAGGAAGGAGCAAGAGGTTTGATTTCTATTCCTAATATTGGGCATTTTATCTAATCTCATTTAAATTCAAAGTACACAAATAAATAAGAGTAAAGCAAAAAATAGAGGATTTTCGTCATTTTCCATTCAATCTTGTTTGATCTTTGTCTTGCAATCTCTGCATTCTTTACTCAACAGCCACCCAACTTCCACTGAAAGCATTGAAATCTTGCTTTTGTCTTGCTCTTCCATCACAATCTGCTAGTCTAGTGACTGGAGCATTCCCCTGAAGAAATAGGGCTTTAATTCCAATTGGTCTCATGATGGGCATCTGAGCCCGTTTCTCACTTTTTTTTTCTAGGAATTGTAACCAGAGCTGCCAGCAGCAATGATCTGGGCAGCATGCTACCAGATTTACTAACAAATGGCTGCTGAACTTGGAACAGGAGGAACCTGCTGCTTCTGCAACTGACCATATTGACGGGTCCTTTCTAACAAGTAGAAGTTATGCTAATCAAGGTTGCTTGTAACACCGTTTTCCCTCTCGATGCATTTTTGAATGAAAATGACAAAGACTGATGTATACTGTATTCAACCTCGGTGCTTCTCCACGTTTCTATCCAAGTCCAAGTTTCTATCTTTTATATCCTTCTCTTCAAACACTAGCAACACAGAGTTGCGTAGAAGTGCCATGCGCTACTGACAGATAATTTGTGTTTGTATTTTTCACAGAGTAGAGAGAGGCAAAAATAATCACTGAATGCAAAATTGTGGATTTGATGATCCTCAGAGGTCCCTTCCAGCCCCTCCAATTCTGTGGTTCCATGATTCTTCCCTGCTCTCAAATTCTATTGCTCTCCAACAATTTTCAGTTGCCAAACACTGTCACAAACTTTTAAAAATAGTTGTATCTCAAAACCAAGAAGACAAAATCAGATCTTTGTAAACAATTAACTGGGGGGCAGTTGCTGCTGGATCTCCTACTAAAATATAGATAAGTGTATCTATATTGCATCAGCTAAATATTCTGTTTTATTCCAAATGACGTTCAGATACATATTTCAGATGGTTTCATTGTGATTTAGATAACTGAAATTCAATAAGCAATATGAAATTTGAGATTAGTGTATTTCCTAAAATGTCTAGACGAAATGGTATAAATTTGCTATTTAAAAACATTTTAACATGGAGCTCACAGATGTTTTTGAATTCTTTTAGAAAATAAAATATTTTATGAAAAGATCAGTTTGCTCTCAATATATGTTTTTATAAGAAGCACAAGAATTTATTCTTTATTTATCAAAAGCTGCCTTGAATATTATGAGAGTGTACTTATGGGAAGTCTAGAGTACAGAAACAGCAGAAATGGAGCCCTACTAAACCCATACTCACATTGTACCAGTGTCCAAGTCTCTGAATTTTAAACATTCCGTTTTGCAAATGTGTTTCCTTGTCTTTTAGTATAAATGACTTAAAAAATAATTCTATTAAGAATTAGATGGCAAATTAATTTAAATAAACTCTGTGGTCAAACTTGCTTGCATTCTATGTGTGTAGTACCAGCAAGACATGGTGGAGGTAGTTAAACCATATTTCAGCCATATATATAAACTAGTAAATGAAAGCATATCCTTGATAGATATCAGTAAAATTTATGACTTAAGTATATATAAATGTGTCCCAATTGATATCAAAGTCTCAAACCTCCTACAGCATTTGAAATATAACTATCAAACTTTTTATTTTCCCAGTGAACAGTAGGCTTCTTTTGTACAATTTTTTATTTGTTTGTCAAAGAATAGTACTCAGAGATGTTGAAAGTAAAATATTCACAAAGATGCATTTTTTGAAGTATGAATAATACTTTACTTTCACCAAGCATTTATTTTTTTACGTGTATATAGAGAGTCTGTTTTTAAAGATAGGCAAATCTTTAATAGAATAATGCTTAAGCTGAAATTCTGGTTGGAATATTTGTCTCTACACAAAAGGTCAGACTTATTTTATACTATTAAAATCTCACAGAACTAGAGTGTAAGCTCTAAATTGTCCTGGCTTCAACGTTCTCGTGTTCAAGAAACATTTAGATGTTACTAAGGGACATGGTTTAGTGGGGAAATCTGTGGTAGGCGGACAGTTGGACAAGTTGACCTTAGAAGCCCTTTCCAACCTTGGTGATTCTATGATTGTAAGATGCTTGCACAGATAAGTCTTTTTTGTCCTGCTGCTCATTTCAGACAAAGTACATCATTAACTGCAAGAGAAGACACTAAAAATGAGAAAACGTGGAAAGTTTAGACAGTGTTGTGTCAATTCTGCATTAATTAGCAATATAACGAGGAATTATGGACATTTTTCCGAATATACCATGGAAGGTGAAATTAAAAAGTGATTGTTCTACAAAAAAAAGTATTTTTTTGTTTGTTTGTTTAAAAAAAAAAAAAAAGGATTTTAAAACAAAGATTCCACTGGTAAACTGGAGCTATTACATCACATTTGATTTATGTACACACGTCACTTAGATGAAAGCATTCATGTTTCAGAGAGTATTGACATCATAGTCAATGGTCCTGTTTACCAAGAAGTACAGGACAATCTGTCTAAAAGAAGAATATTAAAAGCTTGATAATACTGAAGAGAAAGTAGAAAGATATCAGGAAGAGCCTGGAACTGCAAGACTCTGAGAATCAGTGGGAATCTGGAGAATTTTACAAGAGGCTTTCCAGTATATTAAAAATACGCATGGGACATTAACAAAACACGCATAGTGTACATTAAAGTAACCTTCCAAACTGAGATTTGTTTTGTATCACAATTTAGCTATCCATAGCACCAGAGAACTAACTCCCTAATCAGAAATTTTGTTCGTGTTAATCTATGAGATTCTATCTTGACAGGACCACTCAGCATCCCTGTGTTGAAACTGCTTAAGGCTCACCTTGATCTTAAGCATATGCCTATGTCTTGATAAAAACTAGACAGATTTAGATGTGAGCATAACTCATGGTTATACTGATATGGACTTAATGAACACAAGACTTATCTAACATGGATTGAGACAATACAAAGACCAATGTTGATTGAAATGGTTTGTAGGTCAGGTTCTAGATGCACCGCCATTTTTTCTTTTCACTTTTTATAGTCACTGCAGTACATTTTCATTTTGCCAAATGTATTCTATGTGCTTCAGAATAACCTCCTATGCTCTTTTTTTGCCAGCAAAGTCTCTCTGTATGCCAGCACAGGACTGAAAATATTAAATTCCTGTCAAGAGATTGAAACATATTATCAGTTTGGGATGAAGTTACTTTTCAGCAGACTCCAGAATTTACTGCTGTAGGTACAGATTGAATATTTTATTCTATTCCTCTATTTAAACCAATGTGATTGACATGATTAAATAGGCATAAAAGTACTTGACTTTATTAGGTAGGTGCTTACTGTATACCTAACTATGTATTTACATATGCACTAACCTACAATGTGTCTGTGATAAAAAGTGTTTTTATGAGGGCTTCAAACACTGAAAAGTAGTTTTTATTCTGGTAGTAACTTGAAACAAAAAACACATTAATTATATTGTATTTTCATATCCCCTATTTTTCACTGTGGAAGTCAACAGTAAATCCACAGAAAAAGAAAAGGTTAAAGGCCAAAAAGTCTTAAAATTACTGGGCCATTTTCCCTACTGAGTTGGTTTTGGGTGATGTTCTAAGTGCTGAATGTGCAATTGAATTCTGCACTGCAGAGGAACAATTTACACCCATGGACAGATTGAAAAAGAATGTTTTGGCATGAGTTTCTAATTAGTTTTCCTTGGGTCAAATTTGTTCTCAGTTGCACTCCTCATCAATTTTGCTGTTCTCAATTTATACTGGAGGAAGTGAAAGAGGAAATCTGCACTCTTAATTCTGTCCTCATTTTCATACTTTATTGACAAATAACCTGCAACAGTCTAGATGTTATCGAGCTTCCCTGCCTGTGATTTCCTGAGTTTTATTAGTAGCACTCTTTTTGTAGGAGTAGATTTGATTTCTTTCAGCATAAGTCTACCACTCTGAAACTCTGCGAAAGAAGGAAATCCCCTCAGAAGCAGTTGTTAGTTGTTCTTCTATGATGCTGAGTTCCCACAGAGATTTGAGAATGTATTTTCATCTTAGCCTTGCAACTCTACATCTCCTTGGAGTTGGGAAACATAGCAGGCTTCCACGAGACTTCTGCAACACTGAAATTTGCAGTGTGATTTAAGAACAGTTTTCATTTTAGACCTGCAGACTTAATACTCACAGGAATTAGGAAATATGGCAGGCCTAGCGCTATGTCTGCAGCTCCATCTCCCAGAGTTATTTATTTTGTTTGTTTGTTTTAGAGAAGTTTTTAACTTCTGCTCTTTGTGCATTTAGGATTTCCAAAAATATCAAGCACACAAACTTCCATTAAATGCTTTCATATTCATAATTAGTCCAGTGATGGAATTAGAGCTTCCATTCTAATTCCAAGGCTTGGAGATTTAAAGGCCATCAAAAGAGAAAATAAAAAAACTCTTTTGAAAAAATAATGTGGTAAGTGGATCGTGTCAGCCACAGGCAAGGAAAAGAATGGGGAGAAATTGTCGCTGGTGAAAAACTTGATGTGGCTACAAATAAAAGGGAAAACACAAGTCAGAAAGCATCAGAGGAAAAAAGCACTATGATTTCTATTTGTTTGTTTGTTGTTTGTTCTATTTATTTGGATGTGATAAACTCTTGAACTGAAAAATGCTTTACAACTGAAGGCAGTGAGCAAAATATTCATTGCTCCAGTTCAAGTAGAAACAAAAGAATGTGTTTGGTTTTATCTTCAACTAAAGCGCACAAGTCAGACACTTCATAGAACACAGGAGGAAAGGCCAGACCAGAAAATAAAATTGACCACAAGCTGTAGGCCCATGAAACTCCAAGAATCCCAGGCACAGTAGCACTGGAATTAGAGCAAATTTTTGGATGTTTCCTGATGCACTCTACACTCGAGCCTCAACAAGAAGCCAAACAAAGGAGACAAAAGTCCACTAGCAGTCTTGACAGCCATCATGCTAGGAGGTCTACCTCTGTTTAAATCCTCTGTCTTCATTCACCATACAAAAATTTTCCGTTAACTGTTTATTCATGCCACTTTTATTTGAAGCACTTACTATTAGTCATGGCTTCAAAGCGCAGAGGAATTCATGTCTCTACAAAGAGACATGGAGAGAGTCTGTTAACACTTCACTCATGTATTTTCTGGCCCTGCATTTGGGTTGTAGTTAAACAAGAAACCTATAAATTCTTTGCTTTCAAATACATGGTACAAGTCTGTATCCTTGAACCTATAGTAGCAGATTCATAGATTGGAAGGCACCTTTGGAGGCAATTCACTTCAAAATCCTGGATCAAAGTAGTGTCTACTTCATAGATCAGGCTGTTTGGGGCCTTGTTCAGTAAGATTCTAACTTTTCCAAGGACATGCAACCCACAGCATTTCTAAATAACCTCATATAAAATTTGACTACTCTCACAGTGGAGAATATCTTTGTAATCTAATCTGAATTTTCTGTTCTATTGCCAGTATAGGGTCTGATTCTATCTTCCCCCCAAAAAGAACTCATTATGAAATTGAAGACAGCAATTAAACATTCCTTCCTCATTCTCTTGTCTGTACTGAATGGATCTAAGTCCCTTTGTCTCCTCTCACATGCCATATGTTTTTGACTTAAAACTATCTTGTTTGTCATTCATCTGAATTCTCTCCAGTTTGTCAGCATCTTTCCTGTATTGCTGAGCCCCAGATCATACACAAAGCATGTCCAACCCATGACCCATGTGCCACACATGCAGCCTGGCATGGCTCACCCTCCCCCTTCCCTGCACTATAAAGGAGGCAGCCTTCACTTCAGACTGGCCCCAACCATGCACCCATCACTCAGAAACAATCAAATTGACTGAAACCAGGGCACAGAGAGGACAGTGCTGACTCAAGTAATAGCAAATAATTGCATTTATTTTAATACATTGGCTAAACACAGTGCTCTGAATAGTGAAGAATATGCAGCTGTGCTTTCCATTCTGGTAAAGGAATTTGAGAATATGTTTCAAGATTGCAAAAAAAAAATTCATCAATTGATGTTTGTGACACCATTTTTAGTCGATGTATTTACATTACCTGCAAATTTTCGAATGGAATGTATAGAGTTGCAAACAGATACTCAACTCAAAAATCTGATCTAGTCTGCGAGCCCACTGCTTGTGTTTTTGCATGTTTATTCCATATGAAATGTAAGTTCTTTTTCTTTTTTTTTTCTTTTTTTTTTTTTGTTATTAAAATTTCCACCATTTGTGGAAGCTCATTTCTCTAGAACACTGACATCCCTCTAGAAAGCAGCCCTGTCATCCAACAAGTTTATTTTTTCCCTAGTTTGAATTTGCTTTAGGTGAACTCCATTACAATTTCCAAGACATTAATGATCTGAAAACAAATCAACTCAGTATCAACTCCAGTGGAATGTCACTAGTGACTGGCTACCAGTAGGACTTCAAACCAATTCCTACTCCCTTAGTTTGGTAAAACAATTATTTTAACACAGTTTTTGTTCAACATATCTAGTATATGAACTAAACTTGGCCACCTGAATATAATAAAAGTTTGGATAACCAAGCTAAAGTGAAGTAAAATAACAAGAAATCACTGATTTCTTGTCTTCAACACAGTTAACTATTATACTGTAGAAGGCACAACTTGTCTTTGGTCAAACCATGCTGAATGTTCACAGGCACTTTGCAGTCCTTTACATTCCTGGATCTTCCAGGAGGATTTGGTCAGTAAGCTTCCCAAGGGCTAAAGTGAGATTCGTAGTTTCCCAGATCTTTCCTTTTGTCTTTTTTGATTATTGCTATCATACTTACATTTTTCCAGTTGTTATAAATCTGCTTTGACTACTTTTTTTTAACTACTTTAACAAGATGATAGAGAGAGACCTTGAAATGACATTGGTCTGCTCCCTCAGCATTCTTGGATGCACTTCATCTGGTTCAATTATCTGATTAATTTGAAGTCCTGAACTAGGACAGGCAGACTAATATCAGGTTGACATTTTCCTCAGTAGATCCACATCTATAAATTTAGCATATGACCTCAGCCTTCACCACATTGCTCTTCCTGAGCAGTATCTATTCCACCCTATTAATATGCTTCATTTTCTGTTCTTCTAGTTGTTTACATTTCTTCAAAATTGCCATTACCCGACCACTTGTTTAGAAGTAGGATTACTTACCAGGCTTTAGAAATGTGCAACTCATCTGAAAACGGGACTGGAAATTTCTATATTTTCTCTCCACATTGTAGCAAAGCTGCACGCTTGCAAATAACATAAACCACAGCAAAAACTCTTTCCCCTTCCTAGTCATATGGCTATGCCCTTTGTTGTCCTCTGAGGCCAAAAACACCATCTCATCTGCAGTTCACTAAGCCATTAAACTTCACAATCAGCGAGGCTCTGATTCTTTCCTTCCTTTATTTTAGCTGTTAATGCCACACCACAAATACACTTGCATTAGAGCTAAGCTTATTCACTCAAATGAAAAATCAATGTGTTCATTTTTAATTGACGAGTGTAATTTGACAATCATATATATCTAGTAATATCCCTTTTCATGTAGTATTTTCCACACCTGAATCTCAGCTTACTCCAGAAAAATCTTTAAAATCATCTTTACCTTCCAAATAGCTAACATGAGCCATAGATGCGTAATCAAGAAGAAAGGTGAGAATGGCAGGTCAGCTCAACTAAATACTCCATTCAATGCTGTTTCCCTAGACTACCTTCATGTAATTCTCCCTAAAACTTCTTCAAGGCACATAAGAAATTTTGACTTACAATCCAGATACTGTGAAGCAGATGGACATTGGTCCTTCTACATCAATTGCTAAAACTGACATTTGAAAGCTATTTGGGACAGTGTATCGCTATTCCTACTGTTTCCAAAGCACCTAGATAATCACTGGGCATTATACAATGAACTGGATGTGATAGGAGTAATAATCAACTGCCTTGAGAGTTGGACTTCCATTACCGGTGACCACCAGAATCAGGAAAAAAATATGAACATGGAACAAAACATTAACCAATGAATAAAAATATATTATTTCCATGACTGAAAAGTTTCCTTTTCTATAAGATTTGGGAACGTACAAAACACATTAACTTTAATTTAAACTACATTGCACGTTATACCGCAGACATATGTACTGTGATTTCCACTGTAGTTACTCTACTGTCATCTGTCAACTACAGAGGTAGGTAATCAAGACACCAAGAAAACTCTCAGACTTTAAAATGAGCAATGGCTTGTGAAATCCACACCTCTCCTGTGATTGGACAGTCGTAGCAGAAAAGTGACACACACTATCTACCTATAATTTTAGGACAGGATAAAAAGAACTGAAAGAGATAAGCCAATAAAATATTATCAGGACCAGCTCTAGGAAGACACGTGAAGTGGTAGGTGTTATGTGCTGTTTGCAAAGGCTAGGAACAAGAATGGATTGAAATCTACCATCAGAGAAAGTTGAGAAATAAAATAAAAGATATTGAAATTGAAAGCTTTATGTTACATTATTAATAAAATTACATCAGAATTAATGATTACGAGTCTTCAAGAATAAAAAATAAAATCCCATCCATGCATCCATGCTGCTGTGTCACTTGCTTGTATGGCAATATAAATTCCCTTTTTGCACATTTCATTGTGTTGCAGCTACATTTGCACCTCCTGTGGTACAAATCTGCTCAAGACCATTGATTCTTTATTACATATTAATCACATATCATGCCTTATTTTATTCAAAATGTTTCCAAGAAAAATAATCTTGAGATTTTCAAGCTAAATAGTCTGGAAATAATTAATTTATATATATATATATATATATATATGTGTGTTTTTGAGCAAAAACTGGGGACATGTCTGAGTGCTTCTCCTGAACGTGTGGAGAGTTTTATTTTTATTTTTTTTTACTTTTTTTTTTTTTTCCATTTTGTTTAGTGTCTAGTAAGCAGGAATTTGACAGCTATGAAAATACACCCTACAAATTAGACATATTAAAGGCTGGCCTAAATTTCACTGGCTGGTCTGCCTGTCTCTTTATTTGAGTGTTCATTCCCACTCATCTCATAATAACAGAGTATGTGAATTACTTTTGGAAGAGTTTATTGTGGAAGGTAATGAGACCATACATTTGCAAGCTGTTTGCTAAATTTCCTGGATGAAAAGGACTCAAACAACTGTCACTCTGACTATGCCACAAAAAAATGCCAAACTTTTGTCTCAGATTATATATCTGATTATGCCATAGATACTTGCAAATTTTATGTTAATGGTTATACACCTGCAAGATTTATATAAAAATTTTAATGTGAAAACTTAATGATAAATTATGTCCAATTCTTACTTAATCTGTATACAACTTAAAAAATTCTTTCTTACTAATGAATAATACTATTTCTTCTTTTAAATAAAACTGCCTTTGACGAGACTTTTACTTTGGTAGCTTTTTTTACTTCGATTTTTTCCTTTACATTTTTACTTACCTTGGATTAAAATTGTTGTATTCCCTGTGCCAAAATAGTCCTTTAAAAAGAAAACTGGGTGTTTTTTTCACCTTTCTAAATTATTTTAAATTCATAAGAGCTTTATTTGCTCCATTGAAAATGCAGCTTCAGAAAGAATGGCGGTGGTTTGTATTTTGGTTGTTTTTTTTTTTTTTTTTTTTTTTTTTTTTTGGAGTTTAGTAAAAGATCTCTCTTTTTGGATGTCATTTTTTCCTCCAGAGTAGCTGGGGTCCATAACCATTTGTTGTACATAGGTTATCCAGAAGTAATGCCTACTATTTATTTCCATGGAAACTAAAATAGATACAAGGAGCACAATAGGCTATTTGATAGAGCTACAAAACACTGTTTCTGAACATAGTCATCCCCAATAACTATGCATTTTCACAAGAAATAAACTAGAGTCTGCATGCCACACTCATAGAAATCTGCACCAGTGGAAGTGACCCATCATTTCACAGCTGCCATGACACTGCCATTACTGAAAGACACCACCCACAGCCTCACTGTGCTAAGATCCACTGTTTGGTTTCCATAAATGTCTAGTGAGCCATCTATGTCTTACCACAGTAACATTTAGTGCTACTGTGAATATTCATATGAGCATTAATGGTTCAATATCTGCGGAATTTTTCTCCATTCTTGCAGTTAGTATCTCTGGACACTTAATGAAGTGTGTACCACAGATGTCAGTCCAGACAAGGAGTACAGAGCCAGAACTGTCCTGTAGAATCTCAGATCACTCAAATTCTGCTTGGAGTTGTTTGGTTTTTTTTTTACACTTAGCGAAGATATCACAGGAGTCATCAGCTCTCAGGGACCCAATTCATTTAAGAGTAAGGTTTCAATCTAAGGTGCTGTCACATACATGAAGGATCTTATTAATTTCACCTTCAAAAACACTTCAACTTAAGTCCAGTCTAGGTCAGAAAGAAGAAAAATAATCTTATTTTTTTGTTCTGACCTCATCTGCCCTCCTTGTCTTTGGCCTGGCAACACAACCAGGCTTCCAGTAAGGTGTCAGATCCGTTTTACTGAAGAGGCCAAGGACTGAAAACAAAGTCCTGAATAACTTCCCATATTTGGTCACCCCTTCCAGATTTGTGCTGTGAAGCAACGAATAGGATGAAGATCTTCTACTGTCTTAGTGTATCTCTCTCTGCAGATAAAGAAATAATCTTGCTTTTCTGTACTATTGCACTGAATTAACTTCACAGGAGTGAATTAACTTCAGAGGAGTGTAAAACAAACTTTTGAATACAGCCTTTTTCAATGAACATTTCTATTCCCACAATATAGGCTCACATATATTTTTCTGAAATCACATATTTGATTTTAAAGTACAACTGAAATATGTAACTCACAGAAGGTGTTTAATCAGTTATTTGCACTTCATGGAGCATAGCATAAGAATCAGTGATAAAAGGTGGATGAGGGGAGAGGAAGGACCTTGTATCCTCAGTTGTCTCCAGTTAAAGAAAGCATATCTATTAATTCTGTCTACACATCTAGTCATCACATAGATAAAACAAAACATTATCACTGAAACTTGTTTCTAAATTTATTCCTCTAGATATTTAATATTACACCCCAGCGTTAAGTCAGTAGATTCTAAATTAATTAAAATGAATTGTTTAAAACCAGATAAATCTGTACTTAATAGATAGTCTTCAGGGCTGCTGCTAGTGACATTGACATATCTATTCTCAGGGATGCTATTAGCATGATTCCATATAAGAACTTTTTCCATTTTTGAAAGGACATATGTAGCACTGAGTCAAGATACTTTAAAAATATCCACAGACATCCAGTAGGCACATTTAACAATGATGTTTCACTTCCTTACAGTCCCAACTGTCCATGATGTTAGTTTACTTTACAAGAATAAAAAGTTAGGGGGCATTATGTGATTGCAGGTTAATAAATGATTGTGGCATTTCACACAAATGGACATGGCAATATTTGAAATGATCAGTGTGTACTGTACCAGCCACCAGAGGCATATACAAGTACAAGGAGAAATAAGTTGTTCCTGGAAGAACAACACATCTTAACTGATCACTCTTCTGTATTCCTTCCATACTGTGGGACTACTCAGAATGGATCACAAGATACAGCCTGGATGCTCACACAGATCACAAAGAGCTGTCAGATGTGTACAACCTCAGTTTCAGTTGTAATTCCTAACAAAAGCCTCTAGACATAATCTGAATATTAGTCTTTAATAAAGAACAGATTAACACTGATCAAAAGTCAAAAGGGATGTAATACACAGTGAATGAGCATTTTGAGGCCTACAGAGGAAGGTGACCTTCTACGTGGATGTGTATTTCTGTAGATGGAAATGTCCATGCAATACATGACTTTATGCTTTCAGTCTCTTTTTTTTTTTCATCTTCCTTCCAGATTCCAAATGTAACCAAATAACAACAAAAAAAATATTCTTTGCACTCAACCATATGTTGAGAAATACTTCAGTAACTCAGAAATTGTAATAGTTATATATCCAGCTAAAGTTAAACATGTGTTTTTCTACGACTGCATTGACCCATTTCTGCCAATTAGGCTCTGCTGGGTTTACAGCTGGATTCCCCAGCTGGTAAGAATCAAAGATGGCAACAGAAAGTAAAAAATAAATAAAAATCAAAACTAATCAAATCAAATTTGGTAATAAAGGTTAAAATTATCATTAGTCATGTTTTTTTTCATATTATCCTAGAAGAATATGTGAAAATCTTATATTTTAGCTTTTATTCAAATATAATGGAGATGTGATAACACTTGTATTATATGGAAGCTCATTCTTTCCTGTTACAGCAACTTTTGCTTAAACCTTTGATAGAGAGATTGAAGAAGCAAGAGCAATCATGGTACTTTGGAAGTTGTGGTGTTTCTTTCTTCCTTGATGAATAGCTGTTACAGCACTTTATGCCATTAAAATTGTTTAGTTAGTTTCTTAAATGCTGAAAGCAATTTTTGCAAGGAATTAATTGCCTCTTTAAAAGCTTTAATGATTTTTACTTACTTTACATTTCAGAAATACTTTCACCAGCTATGGACTAAAGATGATTCTTATAGTGTCAAAATTATACATTGACAGTGATAGGTCAGTAAAATTCTGCTTATTCAGCAAGATGAATTTCATTGCAATAGCTCTAATTTCTGTTAAAGGCATGCTTCTCTCTGTAGGGAGGAGAGTAATCAAGGTGGGACTGGGGAGGCAGAGGGGGAAGAAATCTAACCCTATCATCTCGTTGACGAAATTTACCTTTCTGAAGAGGAAGGATAGGATGATCAGCACAGTTTTTGTGATAGGATGAACCCATGAAGAGTTCATTAGCTGTGTTCTGCCACGATATATACCTGCTCTGAAAATGCTAGGGTGTGCTTTTCTGGGTCAAATAGAATCACAGTTTTGACCAGCTCTATTTTAGAAGAAACTTCTGTCTCATGCTTGAAGGAGTGTAATGATAAACTCTCTCTCCATTCAGCACAGTTCTTGGCAAGTTCACAGCAGTCCTCAAGGTCTCTTTTTTTAATTATCTGAGCTGAAGCAAATGTTTCCCTAGGAAGAAACTGGAAGAAACACCTGAGAAGTGAGATAAAATACAGATAAACTAGAAGCAAAACTCATATATTGTTCCATAATTATTTAAATTACAGTACTGCAGGACTTAGAAATTAAGAGTTAATATTCTCTTGTGAAAGATGCTATTTGAATACATTTCCTGCTCCTGAATGCATTGTAAAAGATACAAGATGGATTCAGACAAAAAGACATGCAGGAGGAAGCACCTCAGCAGCAGTGAAACTGTCCTACTAAGATCAATGGTAGGACTACTAAGTAGTCACAGTTTTAGTAGACACAATAGCAAATAAATTCCTTTACAAAAAATTAAACAGGAGCAAAAAGTTAGCTTTGAAATACCATCTTCCTCAAGTATGATAGGTTTATTATTAGGTAATAAACTGAAGATGAAGAAAAGTGTTATAGAAAAAAATAATGAGATATCAATTCAATCTTAAACAGCAAATCACAGAATCACAGAAGGGCCCTCAAGAGATCATCAAGTCCAACCCCCTTGCTAAAGCAGGTGCCCTACAATAGGTCGCACAGGTAGGCATCCAAACAGGTCTTGAATATCTCCAGAGGAGACTCCTCAATATCTCTAAACAACCTGTTCCAGTGGCCCATCACCCTTACTGTACAGAAGTTCATCTGCATGTTAGGGCACCCAGGTCCTTTTCCACAGAGCTCCCCTCCAAACAGGTCATCCCTCTAACCTGTACTGATTCATGTCATTATTACTCCCCAGGTGCAAGTCTCCACACTTGCTCTTGTTAAACTTCATCAGTTCTTCCCTGCCCTACTCTCCAGTCTATCCAGGTTTTGTTGATTGAAACCTTCTGATTTGCCAGCTACTCCAAGCTTTACAACATCAGCAAACTTGCTGAGGATGGACTCCATCCCTTCACCCAGGTCATTGATAAAGGTGTTGAACAAGACTGGACCCAGCACCAACTCCTGGGGATTACTGCTAGTTACAGATCTCCAACCACACTCTGCACTGCAGGTAACAACCATCTGAGCTCCACCAATCAGCAAGTTCTCAGTCTATCTCACCATCCACTCATCTATCGCTTCCTAAGTTTCATAGCAAGGATGCTGTGGGAGACAATGCCAAACACCTTGTTGAAGTCAAGGTACACAACATCCACTGCTTTCCCTCCATCTACCCAGCCAGTGATGACAAATCAGAGAAGATTAGCAGGAACAGCTATTGCTTATGAAGGGATCTGTGCAGGAATACATCTGCAGTCCCGTATTAAAGACTGCAGTTTAAAGAACTCAAGGTTTTTGTAAAAGAAATTATTATTAACTGGTTTTTGGCACAGAAAATATCCTCTGCTAAAAAAAAAAAAAAAAAAGGAAAAAAAAAAAGAAAAAAAAAAACCTAGGAGTAGGAGTAGATTCAAAAGGTTTACTGGAAACAGCTGGGAGAGAAGAATTATGTTCTAATGCTAAGTTCCACTAAGTATCTTGTGTAACCTTTCCTATAATTTTCATGTATCATTTCGCAATTGGCTGCCTGTTGTTAAACACATCTTCAGGATTTCAACGTAATTCTTCTACAAAATCCACTTGCTAGTAACTATTTGAAGAAAGGAAGAACTTGTATTCATCAATACATTCAGCTTGGACAGTGAGAAAAGGGCAGTAAAGTTCAATTTACATTTAAGAAATCCAGACATATCTCCCTAGATGTATAAGGCACACCTAAATTTGAAATATTGTCAACAAAGATCTCATTTGTCCAGCCTTGATATCTACAGAGCATACAGCTAACATGTACGGGAGTCATTTCCTTGCTTGTAGGCACTCTAGATGATCTATATCTCTTTAGACTACCGATATTAGAATAGCTAAGATGCTTCAACAGCCTGGGAAATGTTGCATAAGAACCACGGTAGACACAGATCCTTGACCTCAATTACACATCTGAGGTCTTTGCTTGAGTGAAAATCATAGAATCATAGACCATAGAATGGCTTGGATTGGAAGGGACCTCAAGGATCATCAGGTTCTTACCTCCATGCTGCAGGCGGGGTTGCCAGTCGCTAGGTCAAGTACAAGAGCCTGTAGCCCAGAGCCCCATCAAACCTGGTCTTGGGCACTTCCAGGTGCAGAGCATTCACAGCCTTTCTGGGCAACCTGTTGCTATTCTCCTTGAATTTCTTCTGCTTTTCTTTCCAACTTCAGCTGGACAAGGGTGAGCATTTAAGAAATTCAAATTCCCAGTGTTAAGAGCAAAGCTGGGGAATCAGTTCTGGAGAATTATTTTTGTACAATTACATGCTGTGCAGCCACTTGTGAAAGTGTAAAGTCAGCTTAAAGCAGAAAAATTGATATGTCACCATCTATTGATAGTGGCCTAATAGAAGGCAAAGGACAAAAATCAGATTTATGTAAATGTTACTATTATCATCTCAGATACAAAGTGAAACTGACACAACTTCATATTTATTTTTATTTTTATATTTATACTGAGTAAAATACCTTTGTCCCATATGGTCCAGAAAGTCCAGCTAAAAATGACAAAAATCAGGTAGTATCTTCAAATCAAATGCCTATTGATTATTCAGTTCATAAAAAGTTATTAATTAGCACAACTACAGACATACTTCTTTCCATCTCAGTGAATTTAATATCAAAGCAATTAGATTGCAGATTACTCTTTTTTTTTGTTAATTTTTTCAGTGATGAAATATTTAATTTATACCTCCCAAATGATGTGCAGTTTATCTCTCCAGGATACTTTGACTTCTTTTCTCACCTTGAAGAGTATATTACTTTATCAGTCGCCCACTGAAACAAAGAGGAATATAGGGCAGAGTTATTGCTATACACATCATAACTGTGTCCATTAATGTACAATATTCTGCAATACTTTTGGTAGTCAGCACTCTGAAAACATCGTTCTCCAGAGAGGTGAAACTGGCCACAATGTGAAACAGCAGTGTAAGGTCTAAATGTTATTTTGCTCCTTTTCATGGCACTCATTTTCTCTGTTAGTCTAATATTCCAGACAAGCATTCTCTTTTATTCTGAGAGTAAGAATGACGTAGCTACTAAAATTTCAGCACATTTATCTGTAAAATTTAGATCTAGTTAACCACTCAAGAACAAGGCAAGAAAAAACTATAATAGTATTCACAACAGCTGTTTGCATAAACCATTCTTTAAAATTCCAAATAATGCAGATTCTGTAACTTCTAATAACATTCTTGCAAACCATGGATGCCTCCGCAGGAGCAGCACTGTGAGGTGGAGCCATGTTGGAACATTGCTCAGCGAGCTGTGACCTGTGGGAAACCCATGTGGGATCAGTTGGGGGAGGACAGCGTCTCGTGGGACAGAGACACATGGAGCAGTGTGACGATGGAGGAGCAGCAGAGATGAAGCATTATGAGCTGGCCTCAACCCCCATTAACCATTCTTTCATGCTGCTCATGGGGTGGAGGTATGAGAGGATGGGTGAGGGAAAGGTGTAGTTTGATTTTTGTTCTCAATGCTCCAGACTGTTATCAGTGAGCTAACATTTAATATCTCATAATAATACAATAATTAGATGTTACATTTAATATCCTTTACACTGAGTCTCTTTTGCCTGTTAAAGTTATCACTGAGTGATTTCTCCGACTTTATTTCAACCTGTCAGCCCTTTTCCACCCCATTTTCTCCCCTCTTCTTTTGAAGAGAGGAGTGAGTAAATAGTTGTGCTGGAGTTTAGCTGCCCATCCGAGTGAAACAACTATAGGATCTTTTAGGTGCCTTCCAAACCAAGACATTCTATGATTCTGTGATTAGTCTGGTAACTGTTATTGGAATCACAGAATGTTTGGGGTTGAAAAGGACCTCTGGATGCATCTGTTCCTATCCCAGATCCAGCAGGGACACCAGACCATGTCCAGCCAGCTTTTGGACAAGAAGGAGACTTCACGACCTCTCTGCACAATCTGTGACAGTGCCCAGTCACCTGCACAGTACAGGAGTGTCCCTGATGTTCAGGGTTAACATCTTGTTTCCTATTTTCTACTCATGGTCTCTTGTGGGCATTGCTGGAAAGAGCAATGTTCTCAATGTACCCTTTGTTACAATTTCCCCAAGACTCCTCCAGGCTGAAGAAATCCAGCTCTTTCTGCTTTTCCTAATAGGGGAGATGCTCTAGTTAACTGATGATTGTGGCCCTTTCCAATATGCTCAGATTTTCTTGTGCCCCAGAACTGGGTGTAGTACTCCGGGTATGACATTACCAATGCCAAGTAGAGAGGAAGCATTTTGCTTCATTAACACTTAATTCAAGCTGAGATACACTATATAACATGATATTTTTCTCTAAAGCTCTTTTCTTAACAATACTCCTCTGCTTTATTACATTTCAGAGAAAGAATTTGGCTAAAAAATTTGCAGTTCTTGAATTATAATTTTAGTAACTGTATTCTCCTGTTTGTTATCCAAGTCAATAAACAAAAATGTTGGAAAATACTGGAAAAAAAAAAAAAAAAAAAAAAAAACACCCTAGAAACCATATAAGGTTCTATTATATTCCAAGAAGTTAATTACAGCTGCTTTTATCTGTTCACCTTAGTAGCTATATTTCTTTTACATTGCTCTAACTTAAAGCTGATAACATAGTATGAAGCAGAATCTACAGCGTAAAATTATACTTTAGATTGCACCTATATGTAGATCTTGATTTGCAACTGCTACTTATTCTGAGACGGTCACTATCAGCTAGCTGTGCATTGGCAGCTGGCCTATAGAATGACGAAACTTCCCTAAAGTCCAAAAAATAATTTCTTTGTGTGCAAGAAATAAATATTCCTAATAGCTATCAGATTTCTTTGGATTTGGATCAAGAAATTAAAGATAATGCCAGTTTCAAATCTGACTAACTACTTTAATTAATGCTTCCCCTGCACACAAATCTGATGCAGATGTGCTGGTCTTGAACTATAATGTATATATGCAGAGGTGATACAACTGATCACCACTAAAAGTGAGATTTATATAAATTCTGTGCAACTGTTACTGAGTAGATGGCATTAATTTGTCAGAAACGTCTGAAATGTCCTTTTAAAAGCCAATTAAATATCCTTTTGATATGTCCATTTAATTAGAAGCTGAAAAATTTTATCCTTAAACCATTGTGTGGAGCATATTGCATGCAGGGATTGGAATTTATTTGATAGGCTGCTCAATGTGTAGCTTCACTTCAAGGAACAAATCTACAGCACAGATAATTGGTGCCCTGCAGCTTTCCCCACTGAAAATCAATTGAATTTCCATTACATTTCAATTGTCTTGCAGTGGGAAACCTACAGGGTTTCATTGGTTGGTGTTTTTTTATTACCTTCTTCACTAGAGAATAAAAGTTTTTAACGCTTTTCCCTAGGTTATCTACTGGCAACATAAGAAAATAATCAATTCAAACACTCTGCTCTCCATGAAACTTGCTTCCCAAAAGTACAAGTAATCTTCTCCCATATTGTACTAATTTTCTCATACTTCTAAACCTGATGTCAGTCACCATGGTCTGAAATTATTTTTGCACTCGCTTATCAACTAGCACTTCATCTGTAAATGTTTTTAAAGAATCAGAGAATGGCTGAAGTTGAAAGGGACTTCTAAGACCATCTGTTCCAATCCCTGCTCAAACAGGGTCACCCGGAGTAGAGCGTCCAGCATCATGTCCAGGCGACTTTTGAAGATCTCCAAGAAGCAAGCTCCACAGCTTCTCTGGTCATCCTGTGCCACTGCTATAACACACCAGTAAAGAAGTGTTTCCTGATGTTCAGAGAGAATTTCTTATGCTCCAGGTTGTGCTCATCTCTCTTGTCCTGGCACTGGGCACCACTGGAAAGAGCCTGGCTCCATCCTCTTTATATCCTCCCATAAAAAACAAACAAACAAACAAACAAAAACAACAAAAAGAAAAGTCACTCAGAGCCTTTTTTCCAGTCTGAACAGTCCCAGCTCATTCTGCCTCTGCCCTTACGAGAAGTTCTCCAGGCCCTTGATCATCCTTGCAGCCCTTCCTTGGATTCTCTCCAATGTGTCCATGTCTCTCTTACAGGGCTCACTGCTGACTAATGTTCAACTCCCTGTCCACCAGGATGCCCAAGTCCTTTCTGCAAAGCTGCTTTCTAGCTGGACATGATCTTGCTGCTAAGAAGGCTAAGGGTATCTTGGACTGCATTAGGCAAAGTATTGTCAGCAGGTGGAGGAAAGTGATCCTTCCCCTCTACTCAATATTGGTGAGTCCAAGTGCTCCCGTGTCCAGTTCTGGGCCCACCAGTATGAAAGAGACCTGGACATACTGGAGAGAGTCCAGTAGAGGGACACCAAAATGATAAGGGACTGGAGCAGTCTCCTATGCTTACTCTGATATTGCTACATGAGCTCAGAAAAGAAAGCATTATTTCAAGCTGTAGTTAGGTGCAGAGCTGAAGAATCACACAAAAAAGTATGTAATCTTGACAGCAAAAATTCAAAAAATTTGGTTCTGAAACTTTCAGTTTATTTTTGATGTTCACTTGTTCAACATAGATTTGATACATAAAATCCTTCAATTTACATGAAATTCATAACCTTAGCTTTTTTCTAAGAAGCATTCTTTTTTAACTTGTTCACTGATTGAGTTTATTATTTGATGTGTCGCTGAATGTTGGTATTTTAGGAGAATATAGACTTGCATTATTTACAAACTCTAAACAATTTTTACATTTCAAACAACACAGTCTTGAGAAGCTAGAAACCTTCTCAGCCCTTCTATGAAATCACAGAATCACAGAATCACAGAATTGTAGGGGTTGGAAGGGACCTCCTGAGATCATCGAGTCCAACCCCCCTGCCAAAGCAGGTTCCCTACACCAGGTAGCACAGGTAGGCATCCAGGCAGGTCTTGAACATCTCCAGAGAAGGAGACTCCACCACCTCCCTGGGCAGCCTGTTCCAGTGCTCCGTCACCCTCACTGTAAAGAAGTTCTTGCGCATGTTTGTGCGGAACTTCCTATGCTGCAGTTTCTGGCCATTTCCCCTTGTCCTGTCTCCACTCACCACTGAAAAGAGTCCGGCCTCGCCATTCTGCCCCCCACACCTTAGATATTTATAGACCTGGATCAGGTCCCCTCTCAGTCTCCTTTTCTCAAGGCTGAACAGACCCAGTTCACTCAGCCTTTCCTCACAGGGGAGATGCTCCAGGCCCTTCACCATCTTCGTGGCCCTCCGCTGGACTCTTTCCAAGAGATCCCTGTCTTTTTTGTACTGGGGAGCCCAGAACTGGACGCAGTACTCCAGATGAGGTCTTACCAGGGCAGAGTAGAGGGGGAGGATCACCTCCTTTGACCTGCTGGCCACGCTCTTTTTAATGCACCCCAGTAAGCCATTGGCCTTTTTGGCCACAAGGGCACACTGCTGGCTCATGGCCAACCTGTCATCCACCAGGACACCCAGGTCCCTTTCCGCAGAGCTCCCCTCCAGCAGCTCATCCCCCAACCTGTACTGGTGCATGGAATTATTCCTCCCCAGATGCAAGACTCTACACTTGCTTTTGTTAAACCTCATCCGGTTTTTTTCTGCCCAGCTCTCCAGCCTATCCAGGTCTTGCTGAATGGCAACACAGCCTTCAGGCGTGTCAGCCAATCCTCCCAACTTCGTATCATCAGCAAACTTGCTGAGGGTGGCCATTATCCCCTCATCAAGGTCATTGATGAAGATGTTGAACAAGACCGGACCCAGCACAGACCCCTGAGGAACACCGCTAGTTACAGGCCTCCAACCAGACTCTGCACCACCAACAACGACCCTCTGTGCTCTGCCAGTCAGCCAGTTCTCAACCCACCTCACTGTCCACTCATCTATCCCACACTTCCTCAGCTTTGTTATAAGGACGTCATGGGGGACAGTATCAAATGCCTTGCTGAAATCAAGGTAGACTACATCCACTGCTCTCCCCCTATCCACCCAGACAGAGACAACATCATAGAAGGCTACCAGGTTGGTCAAGCACGACCTCCCCCTTGTGAACCCGTGCTGACTACTCCTGATAACCTCCTCTTCTTCCAGTTGTCTGGAGATGACATCCAGTACAAGCTGTTCCATCACCTTTCCAGGGACAGAGGTGAGGCTGACTGGCCTATAATTGCCTGGGAAATACTGGAAATACTGGGAAATACTGCTCAAAGTACTTGGGTACAAACACCTGTCAACCTACCATTGTTTTCCAATATAAAGAGACACTATCTGTGATTCTAAAAACTGTACGTAATATTTTCATGTTGAAAGCTGTTCTAAATTATTTTTTCCCATGTAATGCTGAATATTTTGAACAAACATTTGCTTCCATAGACTTCAGTTATGCGCCAAAATCCAAATTTAATTCACATAGTGTAACCAATGACATACTAATGGATGGTACATTAATATAACTATAGAAACAACATTACATTAATTAGAACTTTGTAACTGCTGCAATTAAGATATTCAGTGACAGCTGCCTTTCGTGTCCCCTAGCTTCACCAAGAAATCTCTCAGCACTACTTACTTTGGAATCATCAGCTGTGCGGATGCAGGAAGAGCCATCTGTTGGCATTTTTTAAATGTTAACTGACAGAGGTTCCAAAAAATCTTCTAACAGTAAAAAATAATAATAATAAAAAAAATAATAAAAAAATCTAAAGTGTCATTATTAAAAAAAAAATTTTTTTTGAATCTGATTTTGGCAAAATTTGTGTCATTAGTGCTCAAAAATGTATGCATCTTTGGCTTCAGATCTGAGCAATTTACTCTTTTAACTTTATAGTTCCCAATCTAGGATCAGAATAATGTTAGCGCTTTACTATGTGCAGACAAGGTACTTTGATGTTTCACCCTTGGTCACGTCAGGGAAGTATTTTACCCATTGGAGATACAGGCATCTACTGAATGTATACAAAGTTACTCTGTGGATACTTGTTCTTCCTCTTTATCAAGATTTCTATTTCCTTACATCTGGGACTTCCATGGGTCCCAGATGAATTCATTCAGAGATCTTTTGGATACCAGCCTTACACTATCTCTCTGTCTTCTCTCTTACTTTAATATCTCCTTAACCAGGCTATTCTTTCACTTAGTAAAATGGGAAATGCAGAAAGTTTACAACACATAGAATCATAGAATCATAGAATCATAGAATCACCAAGGTTGGAAAAGACCTAAAAGATCATCCAGTCCAACCGTTCACCTATTCCCAATAGCTCCCACTAAACCATGTCCCTCAACACCTTTGCAATGTTGCAATTTTTGCTTTCATATTCCAATTTTTTACTGATATCAATGGACTTTTGCAAGAATACTTGCTTTTCAGCACATCCCACATCCCCTCAAATGTTGTAGTAAACCTGCTTTAGCAGGGGGTTGGACTTAATGACCTCTAGATGTCCCTTCCAATACATATGATTCTGTGAATCTGTGAAATCTAGCTAGCATTTCTTTGTGAATAACATTTCTCCTTCCTTCATGTTTACACCTTCTAAACAATCTGTTGCTGTTATCAGACCTGAAGAAATAATGAATTCATTGAATTACACATTTTTCCCTGTGTCAGCAAGCAGATGGCAAAATTCTCAAACTCATTCATCATTTGAAATTATACTGGAAGAGGCTTCATTTTGCTGTGTGAGTGCTACATGAATGACAGACATTCTGCGTATCCACATTATCAAGTAAGTTGAAGCCACAGTTAACTCCTGTGTATCAGCTCACTAGTCACTGACAGTATATCAATTTTCTCCAGAAATATTTTGCAGAGTAAACTAGCTCTCCCCTAGGTAAAACCATGGTTAGTTTTGTAATAGTTTATTTCAAGGACAACTTGCAAATGCCAGATATGGACAAGATGGCACTTGATTTACTACACCCTACCTGGAAGAAAATTCAAGGCTGTGTGGTTTAAGGCAGATGTGTCTGCAAACCTATTAAGTTTACAATTTCAAGCAGAGTGAAAACAACTCTGCAACACTTCACCTTGAGTGAAAGCATTTAATATTGTAGCCAATAAGCCTCAAAGACAAGAATCTTTTCACTCATCCAGGGAAACATTCTGTTTAATTTGTCAGTGCAGCTCCTCAGGTGGAACAAGAGCTACTTCCCTGGCTCTTCCACTGGCAGTAAGTGGTTGGGACACGACTGAAATCCTGGATAGAGGTCTAGGCAATGATTTGCACTTTCGTTCTTCCAGAAACAAAAGAATTAGGGCAAACTCATACTTTCTAAGGTAAATTCTGAGTCAGTACAGTTGGTTAAGACTGTGTCCAAAGATTCAGCAAAGTCTTTAGGAAAATTCATAAAATATAAATAAAACATAAAGAAATCACCATCAGGTAATACTACTACAGCTACTTTGCATGTCTAAGGATGTAGCAAATTGCTTGCAAATGTGATGCTATGGTGTTTATAGTAATCCCTGATTTCTAGCCTGGGCACTCTAGCAAAAGGTTTTTTAAGGAGGCTAGAAGCTAGAACTGAGAAGAGATCAATACTTCCCTGAGCCTAAATTTTCAGTCTCAGCTCCTGTCCTGTAAACTCAAATCATAAATTGTGAAATAGTGAGGTTCTCAAAAAAGCATGAAGAAATTTCTTCACTCTAAAGTGAAGGCTCTAAAGTGATTAAGAGTAATATTTAATGACAATTATCAGAGCTTGTGATTGAGCATGAATCAACTGAAAAAAAACTCCAGTTCTGATCATGAGCAAATTAACTGAATCCTTCTCTTTTCCATTAACATTCAATGTATCAACAGCATTGTATTCAAACTACACAGGAATGCAAAAATGTTTTAATCACCCCAATGATCTCTTTGGAAGTTAGAGACTTAAAAATTCATTTTAAAAAATTCCTAGAAATAAGTCCTGTGTTCTATGGCATGTATCTCTCATTAGCAGCATTACAAATACACACAAAAACCATCATAAAATTACTTGCCTTTGTATCAAAATAGTAAATCAATAAACCACTGTGTTAAAAAGGAGAAAATTCGTCAGTGAAATTTATGTCAAAGAGTCAGCAATGTTTCCATCAAAACAAGCAATGAAATGAACATAACAAATATACCACAAGCTTTATGAGCTTCCATTTGCAACTGATTTATTCAAGTTTAAAAATGGAGTTTTGCTATATAACTCCATTATGCCCTAAAAGGTATTCGTAAATCAACAATTTGCAGTAGTAATAAAAGCAAAGATTTTATCTATTTGAGAAACTTTTCTGATGAGTTTTAACATAGTTTTTAAACTTTTGGTTTTCACACTTTCTGCCCCTCTAAATTCTAAGTATCAGGAAAAGAAAATCAATGTCATTAATATATATATATAATTTTTTCCTGGTCAATAGCATAACAAGGAAAGAGAAGTGTAATTTAATGGGAAAATTCAGTGCCCAATCAATTAAAGGAATTCAGAAAAGTCTGAGCATAAATGTAAACTTATTAACACTAACACAATCTAATCATTAGGTGTTGACCTGTCTGAGTATTTTTCTGCAGGATGGTTTGGGGTTTAAGCTTGGAAAGGTTTATAAACAGCACAAAAAAAAAAAAAAAAAAAAAAAAAAAAAAAAAAAAAAAAAAAGCTGGAAACTTCTTCCTGCTGAGAAATTCTTCCATACAGGAGAAAGAAATGCTTGTTTGATGAGGTTTTTAAATTCTGTATTTTCACACACCTTCATGATGTTCTCAGAGGTCTAAATCTCCCTACCCTGTTTCCTTGCAGAAACTGGTTATCTTGGAACTGAACCTGAAAATAATATTCTCTAATTGTCCTCTTCTGACTTTGTTCCTCAGAGGAAACCCGAGGACATCAGCACTGATGAAAGAGATTAAATATGTTCAGTTCAACTTAGCATAGCAACTGTCAGGGATTCCAGGTTTTACTGTTGATATTAAACATATTCCAATGAAACAAGAAGGTGACAGATCATTGTCCTTGAGGGATTAACGGATACTTTCAGAATAATTATCCTTCCAATTCACAAGGGTGAAGAAAAAAAACATCTTTTAATCAAATAAGGAGAACATGATTAGTTATTTAATAATGTTCTCTGTTGGTTTAGGACAAACTGCAATCTGTAATAATAAAATACTACAATGTGAAATGCACCCAAGATCAATGTAATCCAGAATCCTTGTTTTGACTGCAGCCAGAAGCAAGCAGTTAAATTTCCACAAAATGACCTAAAATAGAGAGCTGTTTGTCCCAGGAAAACTGCATTTAATCTCTTGTTCTCCAGTTCAGTGATACTTGCAAGTCTTATCCAATCATATCATTCCTCAGGGGAAGATGTAAGAGAGCATATAGCTTTTACAACTCTCATACTCCAACATATAAGTTGAAAGGATATGAAGCATGGCAAGCTGAATTCCAGTTTCACTGTCAGTGAGATTAAAAACTCTTCAGGTACAAATGCATTTAGCTATATACAGTGCCTGCTAGAACAGTGATGGTATAATAGGAGCAAGCATGTACTATTAAAATGATAACTAAAAGAGGGAGATAAACAGTTGTGATATCTGAGAACATACAATACTTTATAAAATAAACTTCTGAAGTCTGGGAGGTAAAAACGTCACTCAGATCTGGTCAAAGATCTGAAGATAAAATTTAAAAAAAAATTTTTTGAAAAACAAAATGTTTTCATAGAAAGAAAATCTGGAAAAGAGCAAACAAATGCTACTCCAGGGAAAGATAACTGCTTTATTTCACTGTGTTTTGTCTTATTATTTCAGCATTCTATGTGACCTACAAGAATGCTTTTCTATTGCCTTTCCTTTAGATAGGCCATAAGTCAAAAAGACATTCTTTACGAACATTTCTCTTATTTCTGTAAAACTGATACTCTGAGAAAATGTTTTGCCATTCTTCTTACAATGGAAAAGTCTTCTATTAGAAAATTTCATCAGCTTTACTTAATCTGTTTTTAATAATTGACACAAAACTGCTCTGCTAGACTGAATTAAACCCTTACTTACTACACATTTTTATATTTTGCTTCTTTCTGCTTGTTTGTTTTAATTCTTTAACTATAATAGGGAACTTCTATGAGGAAAATCAGTAAACTTTATTTTTTCTAAATTGCTTGATGCATCTTCTGATTTTGAATTCAATGATTTGCTTTCCCCTTTTTTTTCTTTCTGAAATTCTTTGGTAAAAGTGACAAGAAATAAATACTGCACTTTTTCCTCAAGGCAGATGTTGTATACTTCTCAATGCATTTGGGTCAGAGGTTTCAAGAGGTTTCAGCTCTTTCCATCACAGAAAATCAAACTGCTTGAGTTTTCAGTAGTAAATGAATACTCAAAATGACATGAATACTCAAAATGACAATTAGTGCTACAATTGCCATTCAACTTAATTGTGGTTGTCAAATAGTTAACACAAATCCAAAGGCCTTTCGGTTGAAAATCAGTAATCCTACTCCAGGCAGCTCAAAATTCTATGAATACGCAGATTGCACCATAAGCTAAAGGGTTCTTTTACAATTCAGGAAATGAATATTGTATAGGAAGCTATGTTGTACTAGGGAGAGATGAGGAGGAACCTTTACTTGCTCCTAATTTAACATAGCCCCCGCTCAGCTCTGAATCCCTACCAACAACTGGGAGAGGCAGAAAAATTAAGTACAGTTACTTTTGCTTCCCATTTTAAAGATACACCAATCATAGCTAATGCCCAAAAGAGAAAGTGTTTCCCCAATTAGCTGGGCCTCCAACCCAATAAAATGAAGAAAGCAGAATCCATCCATTGTCGTGCTGAAGGGTTCATAAAGTTCATGGCTCACATTTAGACACCAGTGCCTAACCACATTTAAAATTTTTGATCTCCATTTCTTTAGAGCTCAATTACTGTCGCTAAAGATGGGTTAAGTCTGATCTTAAATATATATTGGAATAAATGTATAATGATTGTAAGGTCTCTGGACACGGTGATAATGAAATCTGTAAAAATATGGAGTCCACATAAGGGACTCTTTGCTATTTTCTTTCCTAACCGAACTTCATTAATAAATATTAATGCTATTTTAATACTTAAATGTGTTCCACTATGTATTCCACATACTTTTTACTTTGGTACCTAAGCTTCCCATGAGAAATTACAACGAATTTCTAAAGACTTTCTCAGCATATCCTCTGAGACCAAGCAAACTATCATTATTTCCTATTTTACTCTTCCTTATTCTGAGTTGGTAATAGCCATCTACACCATTCTAAATACAGGTGATTGACAGGTGATTCTCTCATTTAAAGGAGTGCAGTTATCTGAATGATATTTTATAATTCTCTCTCACTGAACAGCAAGCTGCAAAATAGAAAAATATTTTTTTTATGTATTCCTATAAAACTAACAACCTATTCCTTAGAATTTATAGATCCTATTGATTTCTGGAAGCTGCTTTCACTAAACAACTCTTAAGACCTTTCACTTTACAGAATGACCTGAAAACTATTTTTTCTTATCAATTAGTTAGTTTCTAACAGTTTGAAAATTTTACTGCCTGTTTCTGTTTACTGTTTCTGAAGTATTATAAAAAATGCAAGGTCCCATTTCCATCTTGGCGTGAGCATGTACATAGATAAAATAAATGTGTTCTTAGAAAACTTTATCTGTGTTCATTATGTTACAGATATTTTTAACAAACGTTTATTTATTTGAATAAGTAATTATGATAGCCCAGCTGTTCAAGGATTTAGCTTGTTTAATGCAGGGATAATGTTACAATAGTTTCTTTTGCATACATAAAAATTCTACTGTAACTGTCATTTGTTATTGAGCATTCTGAGTCTCTCCATTCTTTATAATTCCTATTGACACAGGTAGTCTACTACAGAAGAGAGTTAAATCTTCCACATATTGACAATATGAGATATATATTCCATACACACATATCTCGTAGATTATAACAATGTGAACTTTGGTAGACACTTGCTTCTCTTCCATCCACTGGAAGTAAGCACCTTCCTGATGCAACTATACAAGTAAATAACACAGGAAAATGCATAGAAACTAAATTTGGGAGATGAAAGAATTATCCAGGAAACACATTTATTATACAAGATAGGTAGTAGCACTACTGAACTGCAGGAAGTCTTCCTCTGCCTCCTTGCAAAGGACAGATGCATTCTTCCATAACTCCCTGAAAAATAATTTACAGATACTTGCAGTTCCCAAGTACTGAAGAACTGTAATCCAAGAGTTCAACCCAACATACACAGAACTGAAAACTGCCTAATCATGAGGAAAATATAATCAGAGATCTCAGAACAGAACAAAATAAAGAAAAATCTGACTTGAGATCCAGGATGAGGACGTATAGTCACAGGAAATTTGGCCAGAAAGTCCTGAATTAATACAAAATAAAAGAAGCACAATGGCAAAGAGTAACAGACAAGAAATTAGCAGGCAATTTATTTGAACAAATTAAAAAGCTTTTTCCATGATGAAAGCTGATCATTATATACAGGTTTTGAAGATCTCAATTATCAGCAGTGAAGAAGAGCAAAATGACATAGTCATCATAGATTTAAAGAATGGCTTAAGTTAGAAAAGACCTTAAAGTCCATCTAGCTCCAACCATCCTGCCATGGGTAAGGACTCTTTTGTACCTCCTCAATTTAGAGATAAGAATGTGATGTGGGACCACATCCATTCACTCCAGTCTGGTTGGATTGATCTACTTTTTCTGTTAAATGATCTAAAGAAAATGAGTACGAGCAGGATGCATAATACTGAACTGAAGCAGGGCAAATTGTTTTCAAAATACTGCAAGTAAAGCTGAAAGCAAAGGTAATGGATAATCTAACGTAAAAACACAGTTTAGGGTAGATGTCCAAATGAAAACAGCCTGGATGGGCTTCTAAAATATCTCCAAGTCTGAGGATGTGTTTCATTTTTTTGTTAGAAAAAAATGTCATTTAAAGAAGATGCTCAGAATCAAATCAACGGTCATAAAGAATATACAAGTGAATAAGAGATTGAGTGAAATACACAGAACCTTAAGGCAGAGCTGGAAGCATCTGGGGAATTCTATGACTGAGCCTGCCCAAAACAGCACTATACCTATCTGTTCGCCATGAACCACCAGTGCTAGATACTTAAAAAAACACAGAAAAGCAAAGGCTGGGATTCTAGTAGTAGCTCACATGTCATCTAGAACCAATGCAACCTGACAGTGAGCATCAGAGGATGAAAAAACAGCAATTTCTTACCTTGAAGAAGAGATGGAAGAAAAAATCAGGAAGCATGTGGTCTAAAATCCTAAAACCACCAGAAGTTTGTGACTTTCCTCAGGACTAGTAGCAAAGTACTAGGATTTAGCTTCAAGGGTAGATTTATCATGAGGGAACGTAACTAATGGTCCATAGCACCTCTTTCATTATATATTCATATGTAGTATAGTGCATAACTTCTAGCAGAGCACTCACCATACAATCTTTTTGTCCTTATTACAGACAGCCTTCCTATGCATCTCTAAAATGATTAAATGCTATCTTTTTTCAGGTGTCTCTACTGAAATCTATTAGTTCTTTTTCAGGACACAGGGGATATAAGAAAACAGTTATTTCTTTTAGGTCTGAATATATCAGATAGAACTTGTTATTTATCTGTAGATTTTGCTTATGTGACTGTAGAGGGAAAAACAGTCTCATTTCAGAGAGCTTTTACTGAACTGAATTATTTTTAGCCTTAAAAAAAAAAAAATAAAACACACATACACTCAAAAACAACTAGTTACTGATAGGAGTATCGGGAAAAATAAAATTTAAGTAATTAAATAAATGCTTAAGGAAACATCGTTTCACAGAATCATGGAATCATAGAATTGTAGGGGTTGGAAGACACCTCTGGAGACCATCTAGTCCAATCCCTCTGCTAAAGCAGGTTCTCTAGTGTATTTTACAATGTATCTAAGCAGGTTTTGAATATCTTCAGAGAAGGAAATATTTTCCTTCACCAGGTTCAACTCAAGTCCAACTTTTATTCTCCCTCTTCCAAGCTTAAACTTTCCTCTTTTTTTTTGCTGTGAGTTGCATTCAACACAACTCAACCCCTTTGGTGATATGGTGGCTTGTGCAGGAGGTTATGATCAAGTGAATAATGGTTTCTTTCTGTTGATCTCTAGTTCTTCGCAACTTTCCTCTGCTCTGTCTTGTGCTGTCATGGTTTTCCTCTTCTAATTCTGCTTCTCAGTGTTCCATTCCCAGCATGGGTTACCCAAGGCTCAAAGCTGTCCCTTCTTGGGAAGCTGCAGGCTTTTCCAACATACCAAAATGCTGTCTTCGTGTAGAATGAGTCCTGTTTTGACCAGTACTTGACATAGAGCATACAAATACTGTCATTTAGAGATTAATGATAACAAAAACTGAAACCAAAACCTTGTTTCCTTCTCCCAAGTCACAAAAATAAAATAAAATAAAATAAAATAAAATAAAATAAAAATATAAGAGTCTGAACATAAGCAGAATAGTAATCCAAGGCTGAAGTGAATCCAGAACAAGGCAAGGCTTTAATCACCTCCAAAAATATCTGAACCCTCAAGAATGTATATAAGAAGCTAAACAAGAAGCTACTCTTCTCATACATATTATTCTGTGCCTGGTTACTCTGTTATTTCATATAATTTGACAATGAATCAACATATCTTACATGATGTGCCTACTCAAAGGGAGGATGAATGGTTACCAGTCCTTTCAGTCTCAATATGTCTTTATGAAACTTAAAAGACTGAGTGGTACAGACAAATTAGAGCTTCTGCTGATATTTTATTATTTATATTAAAGTACAACATTCCAAATAATGGGCCACATTATTGTTGCTTGGGTATTGTGTTGCCAGTGCAATTCACTGGGATCAATTTCATTTTCACTCAGTTTTCACTTTTGCTGGAGTACTTCACTGACTTCAGAAGCAATGATGTCTCACATAGACAAGAAAGGAGATTTATGCCTTTGGGTTCCTACTCCAGATGATTTGCAGTACTGAGGAGATAGAAAAGTAGAGAGAAATCTGTTCTAAGAAAACTCCTGGGAGGCCTAGTGTAAGAGTGATTGAGTCACACTGCTTGGTTCTACATAGTGGGAAGTTAGCAGCTAACTCCCTAATCTAATATATTAAATTCCTAGAGCATTGGAAATAAATAAGGAACAGCACTACTTTGACACACTCACAACTTCAGCTAACCAGAAGCTGAGAAGAGTGCCACTGGAGGCTGAGTCCATCATTGATAGATCTTGAAATACAGAGAAATTTCAAAATACAACCATAGATTAAAAATTCTTTAAAGAGCAGCTAGATTCTTAGCGGTCTTTTGTTCTTCTGGGAATTGGAGTGAGTCAATAAAATGCATTTATAATTCAGGTACCTTGAGTACGAGTCATATTTTCTCTTACTCTACCAATTTTTGCTCAATTTTTAATAACTCGTTGGACTTTGATCAATTTCAAGGTCATTCCTCTCAAATAGTCTGAACATTTTGCCACCAGCTTTTCTGGGCGTCATTATATTAGCCTCAGAAACAGCACATGAAATGCTAAGTATCATTCAAATATTCAGGATCTTGTGCATTCAGAATGATTTGTGTTGGATTAAATTGCTCTCCCAGAGAGAGAACCATTAGAAAAGGTCGTGTTCATGTGACTTTTCTAACTCCTGGCACTTTTGAGCTACATTCCTCCGCAGTTTCTGTGACATTGAGTATGAGACACAAAGGAAGAATGTGCAGGTTCACTTAGTATAATGCTAGAAGACATCAAATACCACATTTAAGTAGCATCCAGAAACAGTTTGAACTAAGCAGCTTGATGCCATTCAGCAAGGAGTACACATGACCAAGGAATTAAAGAGAAGAGCTTTTCAGATCTTTATTCTTTCTGCTACTATAGAAGACTTCATGAAATTCTAAAATGAACTTCAAGTATAGTTCTAAGAGTTGTTTTCACAAAGAGTTAACTTCCTTGCAAAAGTCAACATTAAAAAAATATAATAGGAACTCACAGTGGAGTGTGACTCCAGTATTTTGAACAACTGGCACATGACATAAAGTCTGTCAGAGAAGTCCTGCACTGTAAGTAGCCCTATTGCTGACATAATCATGGTTTTGAGTGTATGAGTCCAGTGAAATCCCACATAGAACTATATGTAAACATAATCTGCTTCCTCTCTCCCAAATGGGTATGTACAGAAAGCAAGCTAGGAAGCAGGTCAGAATAGAGTAGTGTTGTGTGTGTCAGCAAATTCTCATACCCATTTGTCAGAAGATTAGAAACTTCAGATGCTCTTATATGTGGAACTTTATCTAAGTCAAGACATGACCCTCTTATAACACTGTATTTTTATTGACCCATTAGCATAGATGACAGTAAAGATCAAACACCAAGTAAAGGAAAGGCAGATCAAAGTGAATTTGCATTCAGTTTCTTCACTGTTAATATAGGAATGTAATTGGTATCCTGGGCTGCATCAAAAGAAGCATGGCCAGCAAGTCAAGGGAGGCGATTCTGCCCCTCAGCTCTGTGTGTGAGACCTCACTTGGAATGCTGTGTCCAAAGGTAGAGTCCCCAGTACAGGAGAGACATAGATCTGTTGGAGCATATCCAGAGGAGGGCCATAAAAATGACTCAAGGGATGGGACAGCTCTGCTCTGAGGACAGTCTGAGAGAGCTGAGGCTGTTCAGCTTGGAGAAGAGAAGGCTCTGGGGAGACCTGATAGCTCTCTTTCAGTATCTACAGGAAAGAAGGGGACAGACTCTTTAGCAGGGTCTGTTCTGATAGGACAAAAGGAAAAGGTTTCAATCTAAAAGAGGGGAGATGTAGACTGGATATAAGGAAAAAATGTTTAACAATAAAGTTAGTGAAGCACTGGCACAGGTTGCCCATAGAGGTGGTGGAAGTGCCATCCTTAGGGACATTCAAGGTTAGGGTGGACAAAGCTCTATGTACCTTGATCTAGCCGTAGATCACAGAACAGTAGAATGTTTTACATTGGAAGAGATATTCAAGACCATCCACCTCCAAATCCCTTGCCATGGGTTGGTTGCTATCCACCAGCTCAAACTGTTCAGGACCCCATCTCATCTGGTCTTGACTGCCTCCAGGGATAGGGCATCCACACCTTCTTTGGGCAACCCATTCAAACGTCTCATCACCTACTGAGTAAATAATTTTTCCCTAACATCTAACCTAAATTTCCCCTCTCTTAAAGTTTAAAGCAATTCCTCATTGAAGGTGCCCATGTTCATTGCAGAGAAACTGGACTAGATGACCTTTAAAAGTCCCTTCAAACTCAGACAATTCTACAAAGGTTCACAGGACAGCCACTAAATATCACAATCCCTGATATTTTCTTTCAGATTATCTGATTTTTATTTTCTGATTCTAAACAGTATGATTTCATTCAGGACAAGAAATGAATTAGATGCAATATCCACCTTCTGGTTTCTAGATAACTCACAGAAAATAATCTGGCAAGTTTTCCACGCTTTTCAGATGACAGAGAAACAATTGATTAAGAATCCATTCTTTTTTTGTGTGCTTTTCAAATGTATACTCCATAACCATGGTTACATTCTTATCAATCTTTCTCTATTATTATTCAGATTTCTAGTAGAATATGTCTAATTTGACTTACTCAGAGCTGTGCTTCTCACAAGAACCAAGGAGATCTGAGCCTAAAAGCTCAATGCTCTAGTATTTCAAAATAAAATGCCTCAGTGAATTGTGCCTACTTTCGTCTCAAGGATATGCATTCTGCCTCAAAGACATAGAAAAGGAAATTAATGCACTGCCATGATTTCCAACATCTTTGTCCATTAATTAGGGTTGCTGACAAATTAAATACCTTGCTAAGAAATATAGTACAAAGCTCTTCCTAAAATAAATCTTCCCCCTCGCCCCCCCCCCCCCCCCCCCACACACACACATAGTGATGCATTGCTTTATTGACCAAAATGTGTTACACTCCAAAGCCTAACTGTTTTCTTCAGGACACAGAGTTCTGGCAAACATTCAGAGAAAATTAACTCCATGTTCAGAATTTCCCTCACACTTAGTGGTTCATTTGCTCTTCAGAACATCCTTTTTATACATTTTTCTTTCATCTCCCCCCAATTAACCCCAGAAGAGGGAAATTAAGTTCAATGAACTAATGAATTGAACCTCACAATTCCACATAATCCTGAAGTTCCCATTTGAGAGTATCAATTTTATGCTTTATCTATAGATAGATATCACTATCCTCAGCAGTGCAATAACTTCATACTTCTGTTTTTTGAAGACAAATTGTGTTAAGAAAGTGAAAGATCCAGGAAATAATTTGGTTGCTTAGCATTGAACACAAGTACCCAAATTCAGATAATTGTTGAAATTATGAGGCTGAAAATCTTGAGAGAATCTTAAGCAGTTCTTAAACATGGATGCATTCGAACTCAGAAGGAGACTCCAGGTTTAGCTTAATATTTCTATTAGTTTTCAAAATACTATTTATGCTCATACTCAGAAATACTTCATTATTGCTCTTGTTGATCGAGTTGCTTGTCTCCTCATACCTAAACTAAGGATTAGGGAACAAAATTACTTATTCCAGTTCCCCGAAAAGAACTATTTAAAATATATGGTCTATAAATCACATCTTGCTAGGAACAGGTTATTCAGCAGTGTGATGCTTGAAGTCCCTTTCAGCCCAAGCCATTCTATAATTCTATGATCCTATGATCTGCTTTTTTGGAAATAACATATGATATGTCATGCTATCTTTCCACTCATTAAACAGCAATTTATTTTTGCAGACTGCTATGGAAAAACTGCTTTAAAATGTTTTCTTTACATGACAATTTTGCAAATATTTGTCTATAGAGGGAAAATAGGAAGACAGCCATTCTATTAATGGTGATATTAATGTATTTTGTGCTAAGCAATATATACTTAACATTTTTCAGTGATCTGTAGTAGACAAGAACCTACCACAAACATTCCAGGAGGAATAATTTATGCACATACTTAAGTAATCAAATGTTTGAATCAGAAATCCCTGAAAGATGATGTTTTCTCCCTCCATCTATACTGCTGGTAACTGCCTTCTGTTTAACAGTGTAACATCCTCTTCTGTTAATTGTATCAAAGTTTCCAATGTAAGCCCAAAATGTTGTCCTCATATTAAGAGCAAGATACAGCAAATGCTGTGTGTATTAGTACAATCCATAGCATAAATAGTATGCTTGCATTTAAATTGAAAGATTATGGAACAACTGAGGTTGGAAGACACCTCTGGATTTATCTAGACAAATTCTGTTCTATCAGGGACACCCGGAGCAGGATGCCCAGCACTTTGGTGCTCCTCCAAAAAAGAGATTATCACTCAAAATTTTGATGTACTAATCAGAGATAATTACCTTATACATAAGGCTCCTTAAACAACCTTAGAAAAATCTTAACAATGTACGCATGCTATAGGTATGGGATGTACCAGAGAGCTTGGCTATGCAGCTATTACACTAAAGCAGAAACGAGAGTATGCTTACACATACCCATTCATTGCTTATGAAACTCCAGCAAAGTGGATCTCCAAAAGAGATCCCCCTCCCCACACTTGTAGTCAGCGATTAAATGGGATCTAGGAGAGATAGAGCCAGGCTCCTCCCCTTCCAGCCTTCACCTGTGCTCCCATGGCTGCCTCATTGCTCGCCTCAGGTGATCAATCAGAGGTTCAGGCCGTGACTCAGCAGTTCCCATACACAACAATAACTGATTTGAATAGATAACTATTTAAGTGCAAAAATGTGTTTTATTTCTAGCGTAACCATAGGAGCAGTGAATCATTAAGATAAATAGATCTAGCATTCTGTTCTTGTCTCCGTAGCCTACAGAGCTGTACATACAGTGGAGACATGTGATGACAATGAATGGTAGTTTTTGCTGTGAATATGTCAGTACAGTTGAAAGTAATGTTTTAAGTTGACTTAAAATGATTGACAGTCTTTATCCAAATTGAGTTTTTAATTTCATCAAGATTGCAAATGAATTATACATCTCCACCTGCATAAATTCTAGTTTTCTTATGCCTCAAACGTCTCCATAATATTTTTAGAAGCACTGTTAAAAACCCATAAATGGCTGATTAAGTATAGTGTCTTCTATTGGGGATAATAACTGTTGATAAAGACAGTAAAAATTTGGGGGAATCTGAGAACAAATCTCCATTTTACAGATATCACGGTCGAGATAAGGTCTATGTTATAATGAATAATAAAGTCATTATAACAAATGTCTTTACTAAAATAGAAAATATCTCAAGGTGAAAAAACAGAGAATTTACAATATTTATTGCGTGAAAAATTTTGAGATATAAACCATATTTGATAACCCTTTCAAATGGAGAACAATCCTTCTAGAGTTGTGGCATGGTGCTAATGTTGTGACAGCTGAGTTATTTAAATATCTTTTCTAAGAAACAGAACTGATTCTGAAATTCTTGAACCCTGAGCAAAAACATGAATCAGTTCTTTAAAATAATAGAATCACAGAATCATAGAATGGCCTGGGTTGAAAAGAACATCAAAGATCATCTAGTTTCAATCCCTCTACTATGTACAGGGTTGCCAACCACCAGACCAGGCTGCCCTGAGCTACATCCAGCCTAGCCTTGAATGCCTCCAGGGATGGAGCATCCACAGCCTCCTTGGGCAACCTGTTCCAGTGTGTCACCACCCTTTCTGTGAAAATGCTTTATATATATATATTTTTTTTTTTTGAGAGCTATGGTCCTAAAAATGGTTCTAGCAATTAGAGGTAAGAATATTCATTGACTTTTTTTTCTTAGTTTTAAGCAGTTTGAATTATAGTTTTGATAAATGCCCTACGAAATTATTTAAAAATTGGTCACTTAAATTATTGGTTCACCATAGTAGTATCTAAGTAATTAAGTCTAAAATAGAATATAACTGGAATCCATAATACACCACTGTATTGAAATGTAAAAATAGTAGGCAATATATAAAATACTTAAGAGGATATATTAATTTTTAAAATCAAGAGAATAACCATATCTGAAATTTTATTAGTGTTATAAAACCAAGTTACATCTCATTAGTAATAAATTTTAAGTCTATGGTTTATCTACAGAGTATTAAAATGATGCAGAGAAACTAAACTTCTGAAAGTTACTATGAGTAATAAATCTAATTTGTCTGTGAAAATCTGAGTAAAGCTATCAAAGAGGAAAGATGATATCACTGAAATAATTCTTAAGAGTAAGAGAAACCTGAAAGAACATCTGGTTTTTCACTTAAACCAGAATTGATGAGAATCCCAGGTGGACGGGATATTACTAATCGGAAGGGCTTCAAATGGAAAGTTTCTGCAGTGAAAGACTAAAGAAGCCCGCTCCAAAAGAAGTGTAAGAGACAACCTGTTTAAGGTCTGCACTTGTCGTGTAGGAATATGTTTTTTTAATTGCTGTTTTCAAACCATCATTACAATTTAACCATGAAAAAACTGCCGTGACTCAAAAAGGATTCTACTCTAATTTGAAATGTATAAAAAAATTGGTTATATCTCAAAATTTTCATGCAATAAATGTAGCAGATGTAGCATCCTGGCAGAGAACATTCAGGAGAAAGGGGCAAGGAGAACAGTTGGAAAAAGGCAGGGAAACCTTACTGTGAGAAGAAGCCAGTCCATACCATACCCTACCATACAAGATGTCATATTAGCTTTAATATGATGTCAGTTATAATCCTTCCTTTTTGTTCTAACATCTACAAATATAAACTCATCTGATTGTTTTTCACATTTATTTTTCAGTATCGTGCACTTTTTTTTTCCTAGAAAAATCCTGTTTTTAGAAGTTCTACATCCTAATTTTACTCTCATAATTATTCCCTCTGAATCTTAAATATTCCAGCCATTTGCAAATACAAAAATGAAACTATTTTTGAAGATTCTTCACAAGGGGGAATTTTAAATCCTTCAAATAACATTCCCTGTATTAATACAAATTTGAAACTCTAGTAATGAGAGTGAAAGACAAACACACAAACTAAAATGGTAGTCAGGACAAATCTAACACTGATACTGAAATTCGCGCTTAGGTGCTAAAACAAGGGCTAAAGTCAGCATTTTTTTAAAGGTAACTAGACTTTCACCAGGGAAAAACTAAATAATCCAATTTTAACCTACACTTTTTTCTTCAATCTATGGGAAGATGGAGCACTTTGCAAATAATAATAACGAAAAAACACAGGACTATGAAAGCAAAATTTTCCTTTGTATTCATAAATATGGACTGAAGGGCAAAAAGAAGCATGTTTTCAAAACTGCTAAATGAATTTTTTTCTTTGCAACTCACCCATAAAAACGTGCCCATAGTTATCTACAAAAGGGTACTCATGGGTGTTTTCAAAATATTTAGGAATGTCCAGAATATTCTACTCAAGGATGAATTAATTACTTCCACTTTAAAACTAACATTTCAGGGACAATGTGTTGTTTAAATAAAAAAAAAAGTATCACTTCAATGTCAGTGTCACTGTAATGTCTTTAAGGATTCAAGATTATTTCTTAATCTTGCCCTGGTCTTGCAAAATCAGACATACATAAAAGTGAACAGACATACTTGAAATACTACCAATTAACAGAGAACACCTTTTCCAAATGGGGAATGTTACCAATTCATAATTCTTAAGTTAATATAGACTTTATATTAATTGTTTCAAGGAAGTACTGTATTGCCTGAAATATAGAATGTGCTTTGAACTGTTGTTTCTTTGACCAGTAGTGACTGTAATATGCAATAATCTCTAATATTTACTCATGATGAGTACAATTTGATAATATACTTTAACTTTGCAATGCCATGTGTTAATGGTTTTTGCCTTTATAGAACTGCTCCAAATTTCATTTTAAATAGTGCAGAATAGAGAGAATTTCTCATGATGTAAAAGTGCAGGAGTCAATAACCCACTTGGCTTTTTTTTGCTTTTTTTTTTGTTGTTGTTGTTGTTGTTTGTTTTGATTTGGTTTGGTTGCTTAAAAAAAATAGCATTTGCTAGGAAGATTGCCTTACTGGTCTCAGTAGATCACTGGAATATGGATTCCAGCTTAAATTAAAGAGGTATTTCTTTAAAAGCATATTAGTTCACCAAACTCTAAAATAAATTCCCTGTGAGCACTGAAGCACCTGGCAAAGTGCAGAAGATGACTTGAAAATAATTAGCCTTTTCTTTGCACACAGTTTATTGTGTTAGGCTATATTTCTTAATGTCTTTAATAACACACTCGTTCAAATGAGAACAGATCTTGCAGATATTAGTGAGCAGCTTAATCTTGACCTTGTTGAGAACTGGATGTTCACAGGCCAATATCACATGTCTTGTTTTCTTACCCCTTTACAAGATTTGTTGCTTTTCTCTGGACACACTCAAGTAACTCCATACCATTCTCTTAGTGAAGAGCAGGGACACTTCCCACTAGAGCAGGTTGCTCAAAGACCCAACCAGTCTAGCCTTGAATACTTCCTGGAATGGAGTATCCACAGCTTCTCTGGGCAACCTGTACCTGTCCCTCACCACCTTTGTAGTGAAATTGTTTGGGTTTTTTTTTTCTGATATCTTAGGTAAATCTAACTTCTTTTACCTCAAAACTATTACCTCTTATCGCTACAGTTCCCTGATAAAAATTCCCTCTTGTATGTATAAAGTCTCCCCAAGGTATTCTTTTCTCCAGACTGAACAACTCCAATTCTCGGAGCTTCTGTTCATAGGAGAGGTGCTCCAGTCCTCTGGACCATCCTCATGGTCTCCTCTGAATTTTCTCCAGCAGATTCATGTTCATTTCTCATTTGGAGACCCCAGAGCAGAATGCAATACTCTTGGTGAACCTAGGAATTAAATGTTGCTGTTAAGTACTGCTGTGAATCTGAAACCCACAGCCTGCACCCACTTTTTGTCATTGGACTTCTTGTTAGTATGTTATCCTTTTCTTCATCCTGAAAGACTTCCCAGTAGAAAGACCACAGGTGAGGTGGGATTCCTCTTTAGAAAATATCTCCTTTTAGAAGTTTTCCTGTTATTTTTTTTTTTAATTTTCATATCAATGAACATGCTTCTGCATTTTTCAGTCTTGTCATTTAAATATCAATCAGTTCCAAATGGAATTGCCTAATGTGCAAGAAATATGCTGTATTATGTTAATTCATGACACGATTCAGTAGGTAGGTGTATGCTAATACAACATCACCACTGATTATTTGCTAAGCTATTCCAGTATAATACATTTAGTACATAAACAACCACTGTCATTATATATCAAATTGGCAAGATTTCACCAATTTGGTCAAGAAAAGTGAAGAAAGTTATTTAAAGATTAGGCTTTTTAAGACTAAATTAAATGATTTTGCAGTATTATTCTATGACCATCATACAGAACATAGTCATTCAATTCTTCCAAGCAGCTTTTCATTTCTTCCAAGCATTGTTTGGTTATGCATGTAGTTGCATATCACTGTGGTTATGGGACAAAGAACATCCACATTCTGAATTAGCTTGTTCAGCAAATCTAAGTTAAACTTAAAAACATGGACAGAGATACATACAGTGATCATCTTGAAATATTCTCCTTTATTTAGCTTCTGGAACCTAACACCCTAAAACCTTGCTAGCATACTCCAAGGAACAATTTCAACTCAAAGCAACACTTGTATTTCATTCAAAATTCATTTACAAGCGATACTATACACTTGCATAAAACAGCTCAGCAACCAAAGTACTCAGCCTGGAACCTTATTATGTTTTGGGTCCATCTTCTTCTCAGTTTGATAAGATCCATGTGTACTTCCTCCTTTTGCCCACCAGTATCCAAAACTTCTAAAGAATTGCAACTCTAAGAAAAAAAAAATACAAGGCTTGTGATTGTGACAAAGAGTACAAAGTAAAAATACCATAGGGAATCAAGTCAAAGGACTGAGTCAAACCAACCCCAAGAACAGCAACGTACACTTAGAAAATAGAAACTATGTATGTAGAAGGAGACTGTAGACTCCATCCTCCTACTTACCAACAACAGCATCTGATACTCCTCATGGAAGACAATGCCCATGTGGGGGGATTTTCAGAACTTCTTCAGATGGTCAGTTGCACAGTTCATTCATTTTTCACTTTTGTGAAAAATTAAAAAAAAAATAAAAAAACAACACAAAAACGGTAAGGATTCAGATACATATCTTCTTAAGCTGGTAAATTCAGATGTCTGAACAATATGTTGACTGCTGTAAATGCCTTCCTGAAGTGATTAATTACTCCCATACATTGTGTATTCCCACGCAAGTCAATCATCGCAGGAAACAAAATTCTGATATTTCCAGCTAAGAAGTAATAGCAATTGATACACCCACATCTGACTGTAGGTTTTCCCAAAAGCTACACAAGATGTAGCAGAACATCAAGTCAAATACAAAATATCTGAGAGGAGTAGACTAAGGTTGTACGGGAACATGTGTAAAAAGCAGTGCAAAAGGGATCCCCGGTTTAGGTAGCACTTGGCAATTTAGGCCATACACAGATTTAGCAATTTTTGAACTTAAACCCTTTATTCATTAATTTCTATAATATGAATAATTGCTTCAGAAAAGCATTTCCCATGAGTGTAATGTTTTTGCTGTGACTGTGAATAAATCAGCAATGGAATAATCTTTAAAGGCAGTGCTAAAAAAACAAAACAAACCAACCAAACAAACAAAAACAAAAACGTGTCTGAGGAGGGAAAACTGAAGAAACTAAACATAAATAATAGAGAAAAGTTTACAAAAACTACACCACAAACTCATTAGAAATGCATTTATATTATATGAAAAAAAAAAGTGTTGAAAACTGTATTACCTATGCTTACCATTGCAGATCTGACATTCAGTGTATTGATCAAAACCCTGTTTTGTCAGGGAAATGTTTAAAAACACCATTTTCACATAAACTCAGTAAGCAAAGGGACACAAGGAAATCTTTAAAGTGTAACTTGCAATTTTGAGGCTTTAATCAAGAAAGGAATGATGATGAACAGATTGTTGAGTGACTAATAATTTAGCATATTTTATTTTCTGTTTTACTTTTAAAGGGAGCCACTGGAGGAAAAGAAACAGTCCTCATTTTCAAAAAACATTCCAAAGCTCCTAGTTAGGATACTACAATGTGGCACCACAAATCAAGATGTAACACTGCTCCTTTGCCTTAAACGATCCCTCAAGGATATGAAGGCATGTTCTCATAAAAAGATAATCACAAGTTAAAAACAGAGAAAAGATGTCCCTGCTCATGGTAGAGCTTTTGAAACTCGATGATCTTTAAGATCCTTTCTAACCAAAGCCATTCTGCGATTCTATGCTTAAAACAATTTAGCATTCCTTGTTGTAAGAACCTTGTTTTAATTGTTTATAACTACCTCACACTTTAAGCAGTTGACAGGCTCAAATTTGTTGGATTCCTTTTGTTTTGCTTTCTTTGGCATTCAAAGTTATCTCATGGGGGGATTTTATTTTCTGTTTCAGAAGAGCCAAGATGGCTGAAAAAATGTTTTGGAGAAAAATTCTATTGGCAAATATTGTTTTGCCTACTCTAACAAAACTTTAGAGACATTTTCTTTGAGATGTCCTTTCACAGTTCTTGCTATATCAATAACCTGTCACACAGAATCACAGAATCATAGGGGTTGGAAGGGACCTCCAGAGATCATCGAGTCCAACCCCCCTGCCAAAGCAGGTTCCCTACAGTAGGTCGCACAGGTAGGCATCCAGGCAGGTCTTGAACATCTCCAGAGAAAGAGACTCCACAACCTCCCTGGGCAGCCTGTTCCAGTGCTCCGTCACCTCACTGTAAAAAAGTTCCTTTGCACATTTGTGTGGAACTTCCTATGCTGCAGTTTCCTGCCGTTTCCCCTTGTCCTGTCTCCACTCACCACTGAAAAGAGTCCGGCCTCGCCATTCTGCCCCCCACACCTTAGATATTTATAGACCTGGATCAGGTCCCCTCTCAGTCTCCTTTTCTCAAGGCTGAACAGACCCAGTTCACTCAGCCTTTCCTCATAGGGGAGATGCTCCAGGCCCTTCACCATCTTGGTGGCCCTCCGCTGGACTCTTTCCAAGAGATCCCTGTCTTTTTTGTACTGGGGAGCCCAGAACTGGACACAGTACTCCAGATGAGGTCTTACCAGGGCAGAGTAGAGGGGGAGGATCACCTCCTTTGACCTGCTGGCCACGCTCTTTTTAATGCACCCCAGTAAGCCATTGGCCTTTTTGGCCACAAGGGCACACTGCTGGCTCATGGCCAACCTGTCATCCACCAGGACACCCAGGTCCCTTTCCGTAGAGCTCCCCTCCAGCAGGTCATCCCCCAACCTGTACTGGTGCATGGAATTATTCCTCCCCAGATGCAAGACTCTACACTTGCTTTTGTTAAACCTCATCCGGTTTTTTTCTGCCCAGCTCTCCAGCCTATCCAGGTCTTGCTGAATGGCAACACAGCCTTCAGGCGTGTCAGCCAATCCTCCCAACTTCGTATCATCAGCAAACTTGCTGAGGGTGGCCATTATCCCCTCATCAAGGTCATTGATGAAGATGTTGAACAAGACCGGACCCAGCACAGACCCCTGAGGAACACTGCTACTTACAGGTCACCAACCAGACTCTGCACTGCCAATGACAACCCTCTGTGCTCTGCCAGTCAGCCAGTTCTCAACCCACCTCACTGTCCACTCATCTATCCCACACTTCCTCAGCTTTGTTATAAGGATGTTGTGGGAGACAGTATCAAATGCCTTGCTGTCATTTCCTCCCTCCATGAATATCCAGATACATTAGGTTCTTTGGGGACTTACTCAAGCATCTGATACTGAACTACACATCTTTAGTGTCCCAATTGAACTCCAGAGCTCTTTCCTGACCACTTCTACTCTCCCTTGCTACTATATAGTCTACCTATATGATGTTCTCTCAATGATACATACTATTTAATATGAGCATTGTCCATCCCCAAGCACTGAGGAATCTTTAATAGAAGAAAGACATCATTGTTATATAAACATGAGAGAAAAGAAGGTACAACTAATTGGCCAGGCAAACTTATTCCTGAAACATCTTAACGTCTGAGAACAGGACTGCTCAATGTTAGTTCTAATTTTACAGCTCTTGCTGCAGCATATTTTATATGTGCATGTTTATGGATCATGTGCACCATAAGACACAAAGTGAAGTGAGGTGGTTGCCAATCATTTCATCTGAACTACACTTTTTACCAATAATAAAGGCTGAATATGAGATGTAATTATGTTTTCATATCATACATATTTGCATGGAGCATATTAGCCTTCAAACATTTGGAACAAAATTGTATAAGTTGAGAAAGACTTTTACTTTATGTCTGGCAGTGAAAATGTTCAGTTTGTTTATGTTTGATATTAATTATGAAAAGGTGGATATCAGATTAGTTTTAATTAGCAGTATTCTGGCAATCACAAGTCTTTTTGGGCACAACTTCATTTCTGTAGTAAAGAAAAAGAAGCCTCCTAACGGTGTTTTCTGATAAGCACACATAAACTATAAAGGGTGTGGGAGACAGATCAATGAAATAAATATTTACAAAGGATTAAGGCCTGTAAATTATGTATCTTTCAAAGAATGAAAGAATGTAACTTTCCTGTCAAATATCTTATTGATTTTTTTTTTTTTTTTTTGGCTCTTTAACACTTCTTCATCTCTGATTAATGAAAAAATAATATATTGCTAAGTTTCAGAGATAACTGACCTCTTCAGCTACTGTTTCACTTCTGTATAGATATCAAGGAGAACTTGAAAAAATGCATAAAAATGTAGGAGTGACAATACTTATACTATTCTAAATACATCTGGAGTGGTCAGTCTTACTGATGCTCTAGCCCAAGTACAAAACTCATTATATAACCAAGAGCTATAAGATTCATACTGTATGCTTTGGGAAGGTGAAAAAACAGTTCTGGACAACATTTACAAATACAAGAACACTCCCAATGGTCTCATCATTACATTGCAGAATGAGTTTCAAATGGCTGTACAAACCAAGAGATCTAGTAAAGTCAGCTTTCCCTGTTGACCCAATATAATGCAAGGATGTCTTAATTTCCCCAAACTTGGCCAACAGCAGATATTAAGGAAGAATAAGAAGAGATCAAATACCTATAATACTTTTTCAGAAGGTCCTGGCTCCTGCGAAGAATATAAATGGGACTGGGAACATGTACTGAAGAAAGAATATAATCCTCTTTCCACTTAAGCTTACAGGAAAACATGGATGTTTTCAGGACTCAGTAGCTAATTAATAGCAGAAAATGTTTAAATAGGTTAAGTTGCTGTACATGCTTTGAAATTCAATGAAACAGAAAAATCTAATAAGCAAAATCAGGCTCTTTTATGTAAACTAATCACTTATGGTTAAGCTCTCTTTGTAACATCTTCACTGCATTATTCCACAGACAATAAATTACTCCTTTCAGTGAAGGCAATATTTCTCAACTCTTACTCAGCATAAATCATGTTTTCTTCTCAATCTGACATGCCAGTTTTATTTTAAACAATTGCAGTGAAGAGTGTGCCTCAATTCACATGCCATATATTACCTTCTATCAATTTAACTGCCACAATCATTGCTTTACAGTTTCAGTTTCATATTTATGTATCTTGTCAGCTGGGAAAACAAATATCTTGAATTCAGTTGTACACCCCAAGAAAAGCAGAATATTATATTGGATAAGGCTGTCAGTAGCACCTGGAGATTTTCAACATTATTTTGATAGGCCAGCACTTACACAGTTGTTAATGATTTTGATAACTAGTAATAGATCACATTTCTGAGGCCTAAGGAAATGTATTTATTTATTATTACACACTGTTTACTTTGAAATACTTTGAAGCAATTGCTGTTAAAACAGATAACTGGATGCTGAATGTTTTATGATGGAGTGTTCTCGTTTCCAGAGCACAATTTTGATTAGTTTGATATCCCTGAGAATTAAAAAAAAAAAAAAAGAAAAAAGAAAAAAAAAAGAAAAAAGAAAAATAATTGTTTTAATTACATTAATTGCTCAGTATTATAGTTCAAAAAGCTGTAATTGCTAAGCAGTTCCATATGTTATACATGAGAAAAATGACTGGGCCTTCAAAACTAATGATCAGCCATGCTCAGTTTTCAAGCTGAAATCAAGAACTCACTTTTCTTGAACTCCAATAAAAATGTTCTCCATGAGGCAATAAGGACAAACCTTAACTGTTAATGCTGCAGGAAGGTAGGGAGGCTTGCCCTATTGCTGTATGTTATACACGGAGCGTAAAGAGGATCACAAGGGAAATAGTTTTATTATCATTAAGTCATATACGGGAACAACAAAGTTTAGCAGCAGTCAGTTCTCTGAGGAACTAAAAGTATAATTTTCATATTTTGGCCTGCACAGAAGTTGTATGAATAACACCAGGACCTTTTGTCCTAGTGGACAAAAGCTTGGCCATGAACCACCAGTGTGCCATTGTAGCAAAGAAGGCCAGTAGTATCCTAGGCCGCATTTCAAGGGAAGTGATCCTCCCACTCTACTCTGCCCTGTTGAAGCCACATCTGGATTACTGTGTCCAGTTCCAGGCTACTGACTCCAAGAAGGACAGAGAACTGCTGGAGAGAGTCCAGCAGAAGGTTACAGAGATGATGAAGGTCCTGAAGCATCTAAGCATCTCTCTTGAAAAAGCTGATTGATCTGGGGCTGTTCAGATGGAAACAAAACCAAAACCAAAACAAACAAACAAACAAAAAAAAAACAAAAACAAAAAAAAGGAAGACTGAAAGGGGAACTTATCAATGTTTATGAATATCTAAAGATTGGGTGTCAAGTGGACGAAGTCAGGCTCTTATTGGTGGTGGTGCCCTGTGACAGGAAAAGGGGAAATAGGCACAAACTGGAACACAGGAAAGTCATGTGAGCATGAGAAAAAACTTCTTTCCTTTGAAGAAGTAAAGACTGCTCCAGAATACTGGCATAGGCTGCCCAGAGAGGCTGTGGAATCTCTTTCTATGAAGATATTCACATCCTGCCTGGACGCTTTTCAGTGCAACTTACTGTAGGAGACCTACTTTAGCAGGGAGATTGACTCAATAATCTACAGAGACCTCTTCCAAGCCCTACAATTCTGTAATCTTGTGATTTGGCCATTCATTTTTTACCAATGGTTAATTGATGGAAATCAGAACTGTAAACAAATACAGGCCATGATAGTATGATCATGATTTCATCTGGCCGTAAGTGCTATATGCTCTTCACCCCTAGTTCTTAAAGAACAGGATTCCTTGACATAAAGAGGTGACATGAATCTAAACGGATAAAGCGTAAACTTTATGATCCTTCAATTTGCATCTTACTACTTCTGATACTTTTAAGTATCAAGTCATAACTGGTTTATTAATAAACAGATGTCTTGAAGGTGTGCTAGATGAGTATGCTTAATGATCTGTGTATGGGAACTGCTGAATCACAGCCTGAACCTCTGATTGATCACTGAGGCGAGCAATGAGACAGCCACGGGAGCACAGGTGAAGGCAATTCACCTAGCAGTGGGAAAGGATCTCTTCTGGAGATCCCTCATTGAGAGTTTTGTAGCAAGCCCAGGACATGGGTAAGGTTTCTATCTATTCTCTTTTTGTTATTATAATCTGCTTTGCCAAACTCTTGTTTATTTCATAATTAGAACATCTCTATATTCACTGACTATACAATCTGATAGTTCTTTAATACCTCTGCTTCAAAAGTCACGAAAAATTGGTCTAAATAGCTGTAGATTAGAGGTACCTACTGTTGTACCACTTCAGTTGAAAAGTTGCTCTTTGAAGTCTGCATTTTTTCTTCTTTTGACACAGATCAAACACTAACTCATTGTTTACAAATTTACTATTAAAACGTCCATTATGAAAATGATGAGTGACAAAATACTGTCACAATTCTTCAGAAAGAACATACCTATTAAAAATGCAAGGTGCAACATCACTAATGGAACTCCCCGTCCTTGGAAATCCTCTTAGAAATATAGCAAAGTCTAAGTCCCAAGGAAACAAAACTTCTTCCTAATGGAGTATCAGTATTCACCTATATTATTTTTTCATTTGTATATAAAGAAACTGAATTCTCTATATAAGTATTCAAAGTGAAGGTGAATGGTCAGTTTCCTATGATAATGTCTTCCCATGATTATTTACTCTCAGTGTGATCCTACATTTTCTTTCAGTGTGAAAGTTTCTGGCTCCAGCTTTCAGTCACTGGAACTGAAAGACTGTTCAAATCATATCTAAAATTTTGTAAATAGTAATGATAATACTTGGTACTTGGTACACAGTACACTGTACACACATAAACTGTTTGTGTTATTCCTTTCTCAATCTCAATTTATTTTCAGCTCTGATATGTCTGTAAAAGTCTGTGAACAAAACTGAATGTCATCTCCAGTATTAGTCTCACACATATGTCATACAAAAGTAACATTACCTACAACATGGTGCTCCTCATTTTATAACAGGAATTCACATTCTTTCTGACAGTTTATACCCTGGCTTTTGGTGGATCAGTTTTCTGTAAAATAAAGGAGGATATGCAGCTAAATTTTCCTCCCTGAAGCAGCACAGAAGAACAAAATAAACATCCCAGGGCACCTGGCTGCTTGGCTTTCTAGTGAAAGTGGGAAGGGATACAACAGGACCTTATTTCATAAGATATCTGTGGAGGTGGAATACTATCCCAGTGTAATAGAAAATCTTGTCATACTTTTTTCAATTTTTTCTTTAAAAAAAAAAATGTTTGAAGAAGAAAGTTCAAAGAATACAGAGATTCTGTAGAGCAGAATAAAGGTTAGCAGATAGAAAAGGTGACTTTTAGTTGAGTGTCGGAGTGATCTTGTAAATTACCCACATAAAATAAGAAAAAAAATGTGTGCAACCTTGAGAGCAAGGAACATTGTCACAGTGTCTCTCTTAAGCAAATGCATTGTGTCCTATCTAGTCCAGCACCTTTTTCAAAGCAAGGTCAACTTGACAAGGTTGCCCTGGAATGTGTCTAAACAGATTTTGAATATCTCCAAAATGGAAATCACAGCTTCTCTCTTTGAGTGCTTGATTGCTCTTATAGTAAATTAAACAAATAAAAGAAACTGGTTTTCTGATCTTTAAATGTAATTTCATGTATTCCCACTTGTGACTATCACCTCTTTCCTTCCAACGACTACAGTGAAATGGCTCAGTCCATCTTTATACACCAATAAGATCTGTCCTGAGTGTTCTTCATGCTAAAATTCCCAGCTCTCTCAGTCTCTTTTTGTATGGTATCTGCTTCAGTCCATCTCATTAATCCACAAGCTCAATGATCCTAGTGATGTCAGGTATCCAGGTAGTACCTTCTGGTTCTGTGCTGGACCTGACAGAACCCATATTTGGTCATGCATCTGGTCCAGCATGTCCTTATCAAAATAAGCAGTGGCAGCTCTGAAGTCAGTGCTGAATACATGAACTCATTGACTGTTGGGGGAAGTGTTTTTCAAGCTTCACTGGAAAAAAAAAAAGAAAAAAAAAAAGAATCTTAAAGCCCTGGAACTGATTTATACGTCCACCAGATATTCAGTGTTATTTGGTATAGCAGGTAACAGCAGATGTAAATCCCCATCCAGTGAATCACACACTCTCCCCCCGCAGGCTGAGGGACAGAGTTGGAAGGGTTAAGGTGAGAAAATTGTGGATCAAGACAAAGACAGTTTAAGAAGCACAGGAAAGAAAAAGAAGGAGAAGGAAAAAAAAAAATAGAACAAGGTAAAGCAATTAAGTGATTCAAAGGCAATCACATGGAACACACTACCAACATTCTAGACCAATGCCAAGCCAGTTTCCAAGCAACTACTACTTACTCAAAAAGAAACCTAGTCCCTGTTTTTATTGCTGATTATAACATTATATAACATCAAATATATCTTCTTACAGTGTGAGTCAGTTGCCCTGGTTGTGTCCCTTGTACAGCTGCAGCTTTCTCTTAGAGAAGCAGTGAGAAACAGAGAAGGCCTTGAGACTGCACAAATATGGTTCAACAAAAATTAAAACACTGTTTTATCAACACTGTTTTCAACATAAATCTAAAACATAGCAGCATGGAGGATGTTATGAATAAAATTAAATCCATCCCACATAGATGCAGTACAGGAAGCCTCTGAGCTTTGACAGTTCTCAAGAGCTCAGACATAGATGTTCAAGAAAGACTTTTATCTTTAGAAACTGACTTTAAAAATATTTTCCAGTAAATAAATTCTGGATTTCTGCAAATTAGTTCCCTTGAAGATGCCTCAAATTTTAGAACAGAATATCTCTTCCCTTCCAAAAATCTTCAAAAAAACAAAACAAAACAAAACAAAACAAAAAAAAAAAAAAAACAAACCAGCATATGCAAAATGACTAGCTGTTTTCAAAAATCTGATTCTCATCCACTAAGTGCACAGTTATGTGAGCAGACTGAAAATCCAGCAAAACTTTCATATAAAAATAAAATAATAAAAATTTGTAATTAAATAAAATTAAAAAATTAAAAAATTAAATTTACCATTAATGAATTTCTTTCTTAGGAAAGACCATTTAGAGGCTAATATCCCACATACATCTTACTTAGGCTTCATTCTGCAATTCTGCACAAGATAAATTTCACTCATTATTGCAATTTTATCAATTACTTCTGCTCTTAATTATTACATTACGAGTTTACAGAGCTAAACATATGAGCCAAAAAGAAAAAAACAATTTTGAATGTCAAATTGGTTGCAGTATTAAGCATGTTGCAATATTATGCTGTATTTATAAAAGGCACAGGGGATTTTAGCCAGTAAGAGCCGACAATGGAAGGATTGTAAAAAAAAAAAAAAAAAAAAAATTAAAAAAAAGCATATTTTTATATCTAGAGTATTAAAAGCCTCTTTAAATATTACTAAATTCAGCTAGAAGGCCATAATCCAACAATTCTCTTGCTAAAAGACCAGTCTTGCACATCCTGCCAAATCAAGAACTTAGAAAGCCATGTCCCTTCCTAAAGAGGTCTCCAAAACTGAATACACAGGCACTACGAAAAGAAAAATGAAAAGTCAAGACCCATACAAGTAGCCTTTTGTAAAGGCTCTAAAGTAGTTATCCATTTACAATCATTCTCTCATTCACAGAGAATATATGCAAATATATTCACAGAGTTTGCATATATTGACTGGTCCAGTAAGAACGGCCACACAAAACATTACTTCTCACCAGTTTCCAATAGGGAAACTCCAAAGATGACCCTAATGGAGTATATCTTGTTGTTGTTGTTTTTTTTTCTTTATCATAATAAGGACTTTCCCCATTTTGCTTTTTCCTTTTTCATTTCATTCTTTATTACTTTACTTTTTTTTTTGGGAGCCCACAACTCTGAACTATATATCTACTTCAAGCCAAGGTAAATCCTCAGGTTCCATTAAAAAACAGCCTATTGAAGATAATGATAACAATTCTTCATTTACATCAAAAGTTGTCATAGTTACATCAAAGTTGCATGTTCTCCCCACTGCAGTACTTAAAGAAGAGGAACCACAAACAAGTCAAATCATGTCCATGTAGAATCTAGATGGTTCTTAGAGAGAGTTTTCTAGAACTCCTACCAAAGTTTTGTTCCAAATAGAACATGACCCACATCCCAGACAAGCTGGGATTTCACCACAGTTTTTTTTACCAAGATTAACAGTTCTACCAGAAAGTATCTTCATAACTTACATATAAAAACAATTGCTAAGTCTTGTCATATTCAGAACTTTCTGGAAAATATTTTTCATCCTATTGTGGTCAAAAACGCTCATTTGGGAGAAATAATTTTGCTTGTATTTTTAATAATCAAATAATATGTACACTTCTTGACCTCTTCAGGTCACAGTTAATTTATTATCACGATTAATGCAGACAGTATTGCCTTCCTTCTACGCACTCCTGAGATTTACCACATGAGGTATTTTTAAGTATAAATCCCTTAACATCTGCCTTAATTTAGTAGATAAGATCATTAACAGCCATTATATCTAATCAACATCTAATCCTTGTAGAAGGGATTCATTAGCAGGATGAAAAGGGAGCAGAAGCCCACTAATGATAAATGTTTATTTTCCTTGAATAAATTTCCACAAGGGAAGAACTGGAAACACTTTAAAAAACTCTTCCAGAACAACACTGAGCTGCAGATTGAGCTATCACCCTCAAGCAGCAGGTCATTAAGAACACGGTGCTTGCTTTTATATCTGTAATCACAAAAGAGGTTTTTCACAAAATGGAGAAACAGGTTGAATTTAACAAAGTATCGTTAGAACAATATTTTGCTTCTGTACTCACTGAAGTACAAAACTCTTCCCTGAGAGAAGGTAATATCATCATGCTCTCCAAAGCTTTTCACTGTATGGGGAGATATACAACAGCATATCACAGCAACAAAATTTCTGAGGTCTATATGAGAAGAAAAGGAGTGTGACTGTTATTAAAATTATCCTCATCCTAAATCCAAAATGCAGCACCATGCTAGCTATTAGGAAGAAAAATAATTCTATCCCAGTCAAAACCAGAACAATGTGGAAGGCCAGAGTGATTTGAGAGCATTCAGTATCTGAGGGGGAACACAGTGATTACATACATTCCTGCCTACAGACCTCAAAATCTTTTTGTAATATTTTTTCCTTTTGGATACTAAAGAATACTGCAGGGTTTTAAACTAGTAGTCCCAATAAAATCTCTAAATAATTCAAATCTTGCTGACAAATGTTTTTTTTCAAGCCATTCTCCTCCTCCCCATATTTTTTTTTACAGGCAAATTCTGGCTGCACTCATAAATAGTAAAGCACCTCCAAATTATTTAAAAGGCTTTCAGTGTAGCATAAGAATTTGTTCAGATCCTAAATGGAGGATGTTCAAGTATTTATTTTTCATATGTTTGTCATACTACTTTTGTTGGTTTATACAAATGCAGAAATTAGTCTATTAACCATTTATATAAGCAATCCTCTGCCAAATCTTTATTCATCCTTTGGCTGAACGGAGAGGATTTGAAGAGTCTTAAAAACCTATTGATCCTCAAATAACCTATGTATTATTTCATGTTTTTTTTTCATGTTTAACCTCAAAGATACACTTAGAGACTAGTGCCATTTTATTTCTAGATTTCAGTTTATTTTTATATTAAAACTATATTGAATGAAACTCATGCAAATCATTGAAGATTGGGACAGAAATTCAGATATAATACTGTGCATTTCTTGAAAAGTATTTATATCTCTGTGTTACATAGCAAGGCTCTGATTCCTTTTCAACTTCTCCAGTGCAAGACTTCCGTGCTGTAGTAACAGATTTGACAGAATGTATATCATATTGACTCATCCTCACCTGACTACAGGTTGGTAGACTCTGGCTGAATCATGACCATGAACCATTCCATTCTAGAATGAACACAATTACAGTTTTGTAGCACGCGTTTTGTAACCATTAAGATGGTGTACTGAAGCCAGATTGAAGAAATGTGTGTAGCTGTAGTTGTTGTGTGATGTTCTGAACTTAAGACTTAGAATTTTCAGGTTCTCTTAGAAGACTTAGTAGGATGGTACTTTCAGTCAGTTTGTGTGCAGGTACAATAAGTGTGGGAAAACTGAATGGCACAGGGTAGGAAAAAATGAATCATCTTACAGCTCTGCAACAAGACATGTCTCAGGGTATCAGCAGGACAGGAGAATGGATTCTGAAGTACTGGCCAACACTTCCAATGAATTAATCCTAAACTCACATAGTCGTTGATCACTGAACTTGTCCCACTCAAGTTCATCAAAATATCCTAATTTTGAGAAATAATAACATTTGACTATTTTTAGAAAAAAATTCTTGACATTCAGCCCACAAAGCCTCTATAGTTCTGATCAACATGACCTCCAATCAGTGGCACTAGTGTTCTGTTCCTACTTAGTACCAGCTACACTAGTTGTCTATGTTCTGAATTCAAGGACAGTCCAACCATCTGGTATCTGTATTTTCTCATGTAAGCAGCTTGCTCCAACCTAAAAGTTCAGACTACCTACAAATTCCATCTGTCTTCATTGCAGGTTATGTCAAAACAAAATTTCTGCTCAACTTCCTGCCTGAGCTTGTCAATGTAAGACTTTATGGGTCTGCTTGAGGATGAAGGCAAAATGAGACACTTCGCATTGAGCATGATCAAGTGATCTTCCCAGGAGAATAAGCTAAGAGATACGAAAGCTAATTTATGATAGACAAGGAAGATAAGGGTTTTTGTTGTACTAAAAATGGCCCTGATGACACTGAACAGAACTGTAGACACCACGTTTGGTCCCATTCCAGGTTAGAATTTTATGACATATTTCTTTTCAGTAGATTTTTCAGAGTTCAACAACAGCAAATTAATATCAATCTACAGAATTCTGTAATGAAATCTACAAGAGAAACCTATTTAGTTTTTGCCCTTTGTATTTGTCCTTGTACATCGTCAGTTTACCTACATCTCTCATTTTGCATATGTTTTATTGTTGTTAAAATCTAAAATCCATACAGAAGTTTCACAGATGTGAGGTTTGACATACTCTAAGCTCTGTCAGTCTTGGGGATATTTTATTAATTTATTTTTTCAGCTGTGATAACACCCAAGAAACAAGATGAGCAGCCCCAGAGATAATTTTCATAGTGATATATGCAGCTACAGATAGGACTTAACACCAAGGTCAGGAAAATTCACACAATCTGTTTGAGAACATAATGTTGCAAAACTGAACTCATAAATAGACTTTGATGAAAAAAAAAATGAACGAAGATGAATAGTGAGAAGTGTGTGTTCATTTGTCACTAACCACCTACTTGATATTAACCCCTACCCAGAAAATACCTTTCTCAGCATATGAGATGAATCTCCATCAGATCGATCAGATTGTTCCATTTGAAATTTAGTGTCTGCTCTTTCCCCAAGCTAGAAGTAGTTCTCTATCTACACTGATTCTTGAAAGCTGAGTTAAAATCTTGTCAGTAAAGGGCAAACTAAATTTTTGCCACTTTCATAAGACTGCCCTAAAGTCTAAATGCTGGTGCACCATCAAACTTCCAGCCAGGCATGGGAGAGTACATAACACAGAAAAGGAGCAAGGGGAAAGAACCAGCAAGATTCACTCCCTCCAAGACAAAGTGAAAGATTCTAAATCAGAAGGCCTGAATGGACACTAACCAACATTTTCTTGAACATTACACCAGTGTCTGTGCAATGGTCATTATATTATCCAAACACCTACCATCTCCCATATTTAGTTTGTTAGTGGGTCATTAATGTGATTAATTCTACGCCATTTCACCAGAAAAAAACAGCAATAACAACAACAAAAACCTTACCACAGAGAATGGATGAGGAATCTCCTTCACTGTATTACCCAATACGTTTTTAATAAATCAGATTAACTGAAACAGACATATTTTTGGGATAGAAAACATTAGGCTTTAAGAAATATGTGATCTACATACACACTGAAATTGTCACTGGATACAAACATGCATTGTTGCCTCTCATCACAAGAGTCAGCTTCTACTGCTTCCTGTCTGAGATAGCTATTGCAACATGTGACAAATGGGTGTCTAACTCAAGCAGAAGGATTAACAAAGCCTAGATGAGGATTTATTTTAACAGATATTTTGAAATCTAAGCATGTTACCATTAATTTAATGTTACTTCCTTTTTCACATGTATTCCACATGGCTTTTATGTAACAACTGCATGCCCCTCAAGAAAACACCTACACCAGATGTTTATATTTGTCCAGAGACTGTGAAGGGATAAACATGCACCTATTTAACATTTATGTTGATATTCCAGCATATTAAATAGTAGGAATCCAAAGCCAGTAAGAGAACCACTGAAGATTTGGATGATTCTGAATAGGTTCCGGTCTGTTGTAATTGAGGATATCATGCCTTCTTTCCTAGACACAAAATAAGGATGCTTCAGGCTGGTCTAGTGGTTTAATTCTACATATCAAAGTTTCATGAGAAGAGACACAGACATATCCACAACATATTGAACTCTGAAACCCTGAATGTATCAGGGTGAAGAGAAAAAACTCTTAGTATTCATCAAGGCAGGATTTCACTCTAGGTAGAATACAGTGGATATTCCAGGCAGTGGATAGGACACTCACATGTAGTCACCAACTTCACTTCTGTACAATGTGTTCTGGGGTATATTAGTACATATTTCAACAATGAAATACAGCAGACATCTACATTTACAACAGGGAACACCCAAATCTGAACAAAGCCAACAGGGAAACCATGTGCTGTGACTTAAAAATAATAACAGGGAAAAGAAAAAACAATACACACTTTTAAAAAGTGTTAAGAGCAGGCTGTAAATTTAGCAAAAATAAGCAGCAAGTCAACATCATTTGGAGTATATTGAGAGCTTCAGTCATCACTTTCAGGGAGCTTCCTACCTCTTACCCATTTTATTTCATTCATGTTATACGGATAACAGGTTAATGCGCCGTATTGTTTTTGCACCTACTTCACTGTTCCACCAAATCAATTTCTGCCAGTGAGGTTTGTTTTGCTCTCATGCCTCCAGGTATTTACTTATACTTGGGATTTGTGCTTTGTGTTGTTATTGTTGTTTTTGCCCTGAGCAAGTTATTCTGGTTGCTTAAGCAATGCACCACTACACACACAGTGCTAAAACCCAGAATGCAGATGAAGGAACAGGTACACTGCATACTGCAAATCAAACATTAACATGAGTTCTGTGGGTACCTTTTATTTTCTGGAGAGGGTGGTGTAATTCAAGCAAAAACACTATTTTCTGCACACAAGTCCCAAAGTTCTGCCACCTTTATTCTTTTGGATCAAGTCTGATTAAGTACACAGGGTTCACCAAAGGAGGTAAGTTAGGTTATGCCTTTAGGCACAGCCCTGAGCAAAGAGTGCAAATGAGGGATCCAAAGGCTAAGAACTGCTCTGAGAAGGTTAATTATTTCTTTCACTCCCTCATTTGTTTCCTTCATTATTTTTAGTTTTTAAATAACTGTGGATAGCATAAAACACATCTATATTTTTACTGCAAAATTGAACAAGATGGAGTTAGAGGAAATAATTTTAATTCTGACATGTTGGGGGGACTTTGGCTGGCCACCAGACCCCAATCAGCCATTCTCTCACTCCCTCTCCTCAACAGGACATAAGGAGATAATAAGATGGAAAAGATGGAAAAGATGGAAAAGGACATGGGTAACAATAAGGACAGGGATAATGCATTTACAATCAACAGAAAACATAGTCAACATAGGGAAGATTAATTTAATTTGTAGTCAATTAAAAATAAAAGAGAATGTTGAGAAACAAAAACAAAACTAAAACCTGCCTCTCTCCATCCTCCTTGAAAGGCTCAGCTTCTCAACTCTTCTCCCTCCTCCACCAAGAGCAGTGCATGGGATGAGAAATACGGGTTGCAGTCAGTCTGTAACACTTAATCTTTGCCATACCTTCTTTCCTAGATTTTTCTCCTGCTTCATCAGTAGTCCCTCCCATGGGCTGCAGTACTTCAAGAACTGTTCCAGCATGTGTCTTTACCACAGGGTGAGAGACGCTGTAAGGAGAACATGGATGGCCCCATCATGCATTTGGTTTGGCCAGCTAGCACTCTGCCAGCCAATTCCAGCCCATAGCCAGGGCTTTAGCCTGTGTCAAGAACCATTACCAACAGCAGGTTTAATTGGAAATAGTATTGAAGGAAAAGAGTACTTAAAAGTACTATAAATAAACCAAATGGAGCCAGTTGGCCTCCATTCCAGAAACAAGTCCCAGGACAGGACAGTATAATTTATTAATATAAAACAATTATGGAGTCCCAGAATCACAGAATTGCTTGGGTTATAAGGAACATTAAAAATCATGTAGTTTTAACTCTCCATCCACTAGATTGGGTTGCATAAGGCAACTTCCAGCCATAGCTACTAACAAGTGAAAGAAGATAATGACTGAGTACATCTCTTGAATGGTTGGCCAGTCAAATGCATTTCATTCACAATGCTTTTCATCAACCAAAATCATCACAGCATTTTTACTGCTTTTCTCTCTGATTTTGTGGGAAATATGAAAATGTGTACTTCCTACGTTCAACTTACTCATAGAGATCTCTTCAGGAACCAGGGTATTCCATATCTTGTGCTTCCCTGGCTGCTCTTAAACAGGAAAAGGCAGAGCAGAAACTGGATACCTATAGCTTATATCATCAAGCTAACACTGCTGACATTGGTATATCTAGAAAACTCACCTGAGACCACTGCACAATTGAAGGTTTGGAAGCTGTCTTCAGCACATAAAACTTGCTGGTTAAGAAATGTCTCTGAGGCTGAAGAGAAGAAAGTAGGTCACGTAGGACTGATACAAACAGCCTTTTTTTCTACAGGGCTGGACGTGCTTAGCAGTCCTGAATTGTTCACAGCAATCCAATTTGAGAGAGATAAATTTGGGGCTCTGGCATTACAGCATTTAACACTTTTTGAACAGGAGTACATTCACTCTGTGTTTGCTCTCACCAGGATTTATAGGAATCCATGTTTAATTACTGCAGTACTGGCAGTCCTCCAGCTCACATTCCACACTATCCCACTTCCTACCATGCTGCTATTAACAGATATTTCCTAATATACAAAGAAAAGAATCACAACCTCTAAAGCTTAGTTCAACTATTTTAGCATATCTTGCACCAAAATAGATAAAATTATTTATACTCACATCATAGAAAATAATAATAATAAAAAAAACAATTCCTATTGCGTTGGATCACAGTCCAATTGTTAACTCCTAAACAGCACCTTTGCACTGTTTGAGAGAGCTGGTTAGCACCAAAGCCACGCAAGGCTCACAGACCATAAGGATGTCATGCAAACCATGTGTTCTGACATTAATGTTAATGCCATTTTAATATTAATATGTGTTAATGTAGATAAACTTCGCATAGTGGCCATCCATTCTCTAAGATGAAAACATACATGTGCATATACACATAAGTACTTTAAATTGTATAGTTGTATCTACATGTGGTATATTACCTTTCTAACACCCTCTTTTATGTTATTACTAAGAAGAGTCATAACAGATTTTCCTTATTACAAGCTACATGTAAATGATAAATGTCTCTATCAGAAGGGCATGCTACTTCTCAAGGTCACCACTTTCTTAGCAACAGAAGAAATGACAGCCTGGTTGCCCTCATGACATTCTGATTCCCAAATTGGATAAAAATGGATTTGATGGATGTACCACTCGTTGGATAAGGAATTGGCTGGATGGTCGCACTAGGAGAGTTGCAGGCAATGACTCAGTGTTCAAATGGAGACTGGTGATGAGAGGGGTTCCTCAAGGATTGGTGTTGCAATCTGTATTATTTAACATTTTTGTAGGCAATGTGGACAGTGGGATCAAGTGCACCCTCAGCAAGTCTGCAGATGACACCAAGCTGAGTGTGCAGACACACTAGAGGAAAGAAATGCCATCCAGAGGGACCTGGACAAGCTTGAGAAGTGGGCCCACGCCAACCTCATGGAGTTCAACAAGGCCAAATGCAAGGTCCTTTAGATTAATTTAGATTTAAATGCATTTAGAGAAGGACAACCCCAAGCACAGATACAAGTTGGGCAGAGAATGGCTTGAGAGCAGCCCTGAGGAGAATGATTTGGAGCTGCCAGTTGCTGAAAAATTCAACATGAGCTGACAGTGTGTATTTGCAGCCCAGAAGGCCAACTGTATCCTGGGTTGCATCAGGAGAAGTGTGACCAGCAGGTCGAGGGAGATGATTCTGCCCTTCTGCTCTGCTCTCATGAGACCTCATCTGGATTACTGTGTGCACTTCTGGAGTCCCCAACACAAGAAGGACATAGAGCTGCTGGAGCGGGTCCAGAGGAGGGTCATGAAGGGCAACAAGAACTAGCACATTCAACATATACGCAATGGAATGATTATCAGTGGCACTCAACATAACAGCATTGCAGGGGATCACTTTGGAGCAATCTTGTGAAGAATGCAGGAATGTTGAGAGATCTGCATATGTACACCAAAACTCCACGCTACAGGCACTATTCACTGTGCAGGAAGTGCTATTTTCTGTTACTCATGGGCAAAATGAACTGCGGAACGTGCTGGAAGAAAATTATCTAATGATAATCATGATTTCTAAGGAAGACTTTCTGAATTATCCCCCTTATGTGATTTGTACAGAACTACGATGTTCTCTTCTGATCAGAAAATTATACTTACTTCTAAAATGACTTTTTAGATTACATTTTTTTTTTTAAATCATTTTTCTTCCAGAGAGACCTGGGTCCTGTAAATTGCTCATTTTTGACATATTTGAGGATCTTTTAAAAAACCATTTTCTCAGTATACTTATATATGCTAAATGTTAATCATATCCTCAGTCTCAAGAAACGTACTTGACTATTTTAATCTTGGAAGAATGTTCTTATTCTCTTTGAGACAGAAAATTATAATTGCAAGTAAATTTCATTGCTGTCCAATGCCCTGCTACTCTTCCTTTGATTTAAACCTTTGGTGGAAAGGAAATAAATGTTACCAAATCCTAATTAAAGAAATTTACCTGCTAATATAGTCATTTGCCATTCTAATTTAAAAAAAAAAAAAAAAAAAAAAAAAAAAAAAA
>NW_024962254.1:3346304-3448843 GCF_019238085.1 Lagopus leucura
AAAAAAAAAAAAAAAAAAAAAAAAAAAAAAAAAAAGAAGTTTTATTAAGTAAGAGCTGATGATTTGAGGTAGCAGCACCTTTTTAATCACAATACAAAGCTGCAACTGCTTAGATAACTTGACTGTGCTTCTAAATTATACTTCTGGTAAAGAAGCAAGAACTGAAGGCTGACATTTTAAAACTCGAATTGTTAGATGCTTTCTTTACTAGCATTTTACTTGACTGCTTTTAATTCTGCAAAGTTGATTTATGATAGCAAAGTCGAGCACACAATAAATTTCACTCTGAGTGGATAGAGGTGCTGTCAAGTCTTATCATCTTTAGAATGAAGGCAGAAGACCCCGGCACAACTCACTTCTAATTAAATTTTACTCTCCATTGAACACTCTGCTGAAGTTCACAGTTGCTGGCAGCACAGGAGAACCCAGGGTTGTGGTGCTGTGTTTGGTACATCTACAGTTTTTTTCTGCATTTCTGTAAACATTCTTGTATTTTATCACCTCATCAAAGCTCCAAGCTTCATTCTTAATACACTAAGAGTAAAACAGGCATGTTGTATGTTTCTTCTGGATCTAGATAAATGTCGGGTGCAGAGTGAACCTTTATAAATCCAAGACTTATTTGCTTTAAATTATAGATGATGACAGAAAGCTTGAGGACAAATATATCAAATTAAAGATTTACACAACTCCCCCAGCTGCTATAAATAAATTTTTTAAAACTCTAATTTGTTCTATTTTTCAAAAATAAGAGAATATGCATCCCATCGAAAGGGCAAGGAAGAAGTAAATGTACTCCCCACAGGGAAGGAAGTGTAAAATAAACATTTACAAATCCTTCTACATCATGCTTTCTTAACATTCAGCTCTACTCTGATTGTGATAACTAAATAGGAAGTTGGCTGTGGTATTCTCAGCGTTCTTAATCATCTCACTGTTATACTGTGTTGCCATTGTCTTGTTCACCTGTTTTAATTTCATATTTATGTCGTATTTTATTCAGGACAGGAAATGTTGTACCTATGGATTTTGTGCAGCACCTTGAACAAACTGGTTATTTGACAAACAAATTGTCAGGGTTATTGCAAGTAACAAAACATGAGAAAGAACTGTTACTCATGACAAAGAAGCTGGCATGCTCCTTCCAGTTCATAGACAAGGGTCAAGTGTCCAGGAACAAATCATAATAAAGAACTCTAAACCATGAAGAAGATGACTGTTCTTCTGAATACAGAATAGGCAATGAATGGACAGTGGACAGATAGAAGCCCTACAGAAGACAGCATAGAGGGACTTGGATGATCAGCATGAGCTAGTAATGTGTACTTGCAGCCCGGAAGGACAACTGAATCCTGGGCTACATGAAAAGAAGTGTAGCTATCAGCTTGAGGGCTACATGAAAAGAAGTGTAGCTATCAGCTTGAGGAAGGCCAAAAAGTTTATTAAAGGGCAGGAGCATCTCTTCTGCAAAGATAAGTTGAGAGAGTTGATGTTGTTCAGACGGGAGAAGAGAAAGATCCATGGAAAGATCATATAGCAGCATTTCCAGTACCTGAAGAGTACCTACAGGGAAGCTGAGGAGGGTCTTTTTGTTAGTCAATGCAGTGACAGGACAAGGGGTAACAGTTTTAAGCTATAAGGAAGAAATGCATTACTACAAGGATGGTAAAGCAGTGGAACAGGCTTTCTGGAGCAGTGATGGCTGTCCCATCTCTGTCATTGCTCAAGGCCAGGATGTATGGAGCTTTGGGCAACCTGATCTAGTGGAAGATGACCCTGCCCATGGCAGGCAAGTTGGAACTAGATGATCTTTAAGGTTCCCTACAATGCAAACCATTCTATGATTCTATGAAGTGGGTACAGAATAATAATCTTTTGTATGAAATAGCTATCCTAGACCAGCATAACCATAGAATCCTTTGAGTCAGAAGGGACCCTTAAATGTGATGATAAAAATACTTTAAAGTTCTTACCAACAGGTTCCTTTCCTTCTCATTGGATATTGCTTTGTGACTGTCCTTTGAATTTTATCAACAAATACATGATTTGTTTCCACTACAAGTGTTCAATTTGCCTTACTCAGTAAAAGTAAGGCCTTAGGGCATGCTGTATATATCAATCAAGAATTTCTACATTATAAAATTGATGTTTTCCAGAGATGAAGAAGCCACTGGTTTTAGGATTTAAAAGTTTTATCCATCTCATTGAATGTATAAAATCTAGGGAATATAGTTTTCCACTTGCATGAAAACATGTATCAGCAGCATCAGACATGAAGCGCTGATTTGAAGAAAAAGTAAACTGATACATTCAACAGGTAAAGACTTTTTTGAGGGAATATTAGTTTTCACTTGTTTTTCTCACTGGTGATGTGAATACAATCTTCACCCCATAGCTTCTTATTTCCTTGCTCCCACTCTTTAAATGAAAACACAGTGCCTTCCCTGTGTATATACCTAATTTAAATTCACAGAAGAAATACATCCAAACAAGCTTCATTTTGAGTCCTGCCAGATGTTGAGGATTCTTAATTTCCATCAATGTCAATAGGACTCAAGGACAACTCAGTGTTTGGCAGCAAGTACTCAGCACCAACCAAAACTCTACTGTGCCTCTGGCACTACATGTTCAAATGCATTGTCTCCAAGGATATCATTAATGCTGGTGCACAGAGCCAGGAATTGTCCCATTCACCTCCAAAGCTTCATTTTGGCTGTATCAGTCACCATCCTGCCAAGTTCTGAGCTCCTTTCAAAGGAATTGGTTCTGGAAATCAGCATATGCAACTGGTGATCTGAGGGTTGTCAGATACCATCAATACATAGTCAGAGTTAAACCACAGATATGATGAGATTTTTTTAAAGTGTTATCATACACCAGCTGTTTGTTAAAAGTTTGGGTCATAGGATAAGTCCTTCACAGAGAAAATGTCATTAGTTCAAATGTCTTACTGAGACATGAAAGGAGCACGCACAAACAAAATAATATCAGAGTTTAAGATCAATAAGGGATTGGGACATTTTCTCCTATCCAAGAATATTTGTAGGATTAGAAGAATCTGCATTCTGCAAATAAAGACCTTTTCAAAATGTCACTACAATGAGACAGGCTCTTCAACCCTAGAACAGTCTAGCAATTTAACACATCAGTTTCCACGGCCCAGGAGAAGCTATTATCTACTGACATATGGAGCTGATCTCCCTTTAGCCCAAATACTTCGTGATTTGCGCAAAATGAAACAACCCCTGTAGGCAAGACTGGAAGGGAAGCCTGACAGACATGCAGAGTGTGTGTCACCCACTAGGACACGTTCCTTCAAATACAAGCAATGAAGAACTTTCTAAGGAAAATTCATGTCATAGAATCACAGAATGGCCCGGGTTGAAAAGGACCACAATGATCATCATCTAATTTCAACCCCCCTGCTACGTGTAGTTTTGCCAACCACTAGACCAGGCTGCCCAGACCCACACCATATATACTGAAAGTACTGCTGCAATCAAAGTCTGCTGATCATACAAGAAGAAAAAGGATGTTTCTAACAGGTCAGACAAAACACCAACTCAAATATAGCTAAATCTGCTACAGAAAAAGCAGGCTGTAGTTTAAAACATGAGCCAGCTGGTTAAGACGAAGACTTTGCAGAGGTCTGGAGTTTGCCTTTTTTTGTGAAATTATTAACATGTAAAATTTTTCATTAGGTCTAGGAAAACAGGCGATCATATATTTTTTTTTTCCCTTCTGAAGATGAAAACTTTTGAAGGAAAAACATTTTAAAAATTCAGAGCAAATATGGGTGTTATCAACTGCCAGTGTTTCCTGTACATTAGAGCATCTTGCTAAATTCAATACTTCGTATAAATATTTTTAGTCTATACATTACTGGACCATTTTTAAGTCATATTTACTCTCCAGACTTTCGTTTGTGGTGTGGTTTACTCAGAATATGTAGTGAACAATACTATTTTGGGAATTTTTCTTACAGCAGAAAGCTGATTTCATAAAGGAACTGTCACGTATCTGGAGCCTAAATAAGCATACAGCATTGCTAAATTTAACTTAGCTCTCCAGAGATTAAGTAGAGATCCATTAAGTTGCTGCACGCTTTTATCCATTCTCATTTTCCTGAAAGATTTCTCATTTATTAACATGGCTAATTGTTAATTAGGAAGCGCATACAAATGTGATAAGATTTAATTCACTCAAACAAATACAACTCAAATCTTTAATGAAAAGATTGGTTGTTCTTTTTTGTCTTTTTTCTACTTTTTTTTTTCTTTATTTTTCTCTCCCTGTTTTTGATTACCTGATAAAAAAGTTTTAGTCCAGATTCACAAGTCCTGTTTAACACCACAGTTACCATGGAGGTTTTAATCTCCAAGTTCACTAATTCAAAACATAAAACAAAGAAACAAAAAAGCAAAAGCAAAGAAACAAATGAAAATAACAACTCTGCTGGAAAAATTCTAACTGAAATCTTTCCAGTGTTCTTTCGACAAGAGAAATATATCATGAAGAAAAGTCAATATTTATGAAATTCTCTACAGGAAAAAAAAAAAGCAACAAAACTGTTCTATCCTGAAAATGCTGCAAATTTACTTTTCAAAGAAAACATTCAATTTCATAGTAATTTTATTTTAAATTAGTTTTGTTTTGTAGGCTGACTCAGCAGCAGACATGTTGTATCTGTCTCTGTCAAGAGAAGTTAGTATCAAATTTGCTCTCTGCTCCCACTGACTTCTGAATATTCCAGAACATGAAGGATCAGGATGCAAAATGGAGTACAGGCAATAGCATCTTAGCATTTGAGACTCAAAGCTCTCAGCTTACATTACTAGTAAATTCAATTTGCAAGGTGCAGCTACAGCCTGATTAATAGATTTTAAAAGTAACATTAAAGATAAATTACCATTTTAGTTAAGAGATAAAAATTCACAGTTATAACTCAGTGTACCATTTAGGCTTAAATGAATTTATGTGAAATCTGAGAAGCAGCAAAAATATATATATGTACGAATTTCCCATAAAATTTGAAGGGTTTTGAGAGACTTCGGATTGATGGATGCAATAAAATGAAAACTTCCATTATTCCACTCTGTTTAAATGAAAATTACTGATTCCTCCTGGCAGGTCTCAGATGATAGTCAGGAAGAGGTATATATTTTCTTTGTAACAGGGATCTTGAAAAATACTGTCGTGTGAAGGATTTACAGGAAAGTGTCTCAGAGTCTTTCATGGGTTTCTCTTTCTCATGGAATTTATTTATTTATTTGTTTGTTTATTGTGAAACTTATGGTGTATTAATTTTCCTGCATCTACCATTTAATAACTACAAAGTATATCCAAGTGCTCAGATTGTAAAAATATAGGAATGACTGCAAAATTAGGATTGCAAAATTATCCCAAGACTCAGTACTTGTCAGGCAGTGTTAGGGCAGCATTAGACATCTGCTGTTTTGTAGTACATTCTGAGAAAGAAAAGCAACAGGAAACAGTTAAATCCAAAATGGTAGCAGAGATTAGGCTCTGAAAAGCAAAGGGTGAGCAGCTCTGGGCTTTGCAGAGAGGTATTTATTCCTTGTAGACAGGCATTGTACCCAGAAATAGTTTTCAAATCTGTAAAGTGTGCCAATACTAGACCGAGAAGTGTAATATTTTCTGGTCATTTCCAGAGACCAAAGAAATGTCTTTTGTGCACTGATAACAACATAGAGAGACAGAAAAGGAAGAACAGCACAAGCCAAAACTGGGGTTCAATCTTCCATTATTTCCCATATACATTCCAATACTTCAATTTATGAATTCTGTTAAATGTCCACAACCACAGAGCTCTGTTGAAAAAATAAACTGGATTTGACACGTAGGCTTGAGGATAGGACTCCCCACTTTCAAGACAACTAATAGAACCCTACTGAACTCAGTTGTTCCAGGATATGTAACATCACAGGGCACCAGTACTTCACCAACTTTCAGGTAAAGGAAACAGGCTGAAAGATCATGCTTTAACAGAGGTGGCCACCCTCTTTAACAATCCTGTTGACATCCTCAACAGTGCCCTGGGTATGAAAGATTATCCTTTCTGCCTAGCTATAGTGTCATACACATTGCAATTGCAGCTCTGCTCTGACTAATATTGTATTCACACCTATTGCAGTCAGCATATCAGTTGTAAAATTATAAGGGATGTAAAAACACCCATATAAGCTCTCTCTTTCTTATACTCTCTTTAAAAGGTTATCCAGCAAATTTGTATAAGTTGCAGAAAAACAGAATTGAACTGCATGAAGAAACATATTTCCCCACTTACTGCTTTTCATGGGTCTCGAAAAACCATGGTGCTTTATGACCCTAATAACTAATGTGACTTTGAACACCATAATACAAAACATCTGTGTCCACTGCCACAGTGACCAATGAGAGCTAATTTTCTACAAGCAGGACAAATTATCATCTTCAAGGATGATAGCATTTGTCTCTGTGATGTATAAACACGTCTTCCCCTTTGGCCTAAGAAAAGATTCATCTAAGTAAGAGAGCAGGAACAGAGGCATTACTGTAAAAATACCCCTTGTAGAAAACCAGATGTTAACTATTTATCTTTGTAGGGCCAATGAGCCTTTATCCAACATACAGCTGTTCCTTCCTTTCCTCCTTATTAGCTGCACCTGTCTCAAGTAGATGAGTGTGATTGTTAAATGTTTTTTCTGAGTAATTAAAGTTTTATACCTGTTCCTAGTATATACCCTGACAGGTAGTAGTTTAAAGACATTGTTAATTTATCTTCACCATAAAAAAGAGACAGCCTTATTTTTATTTTCATAGGGATGAATGAATTAAATATTCCTTGTTTTTAAGGTATCACAAATTCAGGCGAGACAGCTACGTTCTCTCCCTCTGTGAATTCTTAATGCAGATGTAACATTATGTGACCTCAAAATCTTTATGGGGACTGAAATTTCCCAGAGGAAACACGTTTCTCTAAGCACATGTCACATAATTCTTCCTCTTTGCGTAAGATGCCACTAAACATTTAGTGGCCAGTTAGTCTAATTACAGTGCCATTTTTTCTTTCAGATTATGGCACTGGTTTTAGAAGCACAAAGACAGAAGTATATTTCCTACCCATTTATATGAAGTCTTCTAGTGGATACGTAATATTTTCACACTTTCTTCCCAACCTACCCTTCCAATCGTTTGAGTTAGAAGGGATCTTTAAAAATAATCTAGTCAAACGCCCCTGCAGTGAACAGGGACACCTACAGCTTGGTGAGGTGCTCAGAGCCCAATCCAGCCTGACCTTCAGTTTCTGTAAGGGTGGGGCATCTACCACACCACTGGGCAACCTATTCCAGTGTCACACCAACCTCACTGTGAAAGAATTCTTCCTTACATCAAATCTAAATCTCCCCTCTTTTAGTTTAAAACCATTTCCTTTTGTCCTATCACAACAAATCCTGCTAAAAAGTCTGTCTCTTTCTTTCCTGTTGCTCCCTTTTAGATACTGAAAGGCCACTCTCAGGTCACCTCTGATCCTTCTCTTCTCCAGGCTGAACAGCCCCAGATCTCTCAGCCCGTCCTCATTAGGGAAGGTGTTCTATCCCTTGGATCATTTTTGTCTCCCTCCTCTGGACAAGTTCCAATAGGTCTATGACTGTCCTGTTCTGAGAACTCCACATCTGGATGCAGTACTCCAGATGAGGTCTCACAGCACAGAGCAGAGGGGTAGGATCACTCACCCTGCTGGCCACGCTGCTTAGGATGCAGCCCAGGATATGGTTGGCTTTCTGGGCTGCAAGGGCACTTTGCTGATTCATGTCCAGCTGTCATCCACCAGTACCCCCAAGGCCTTTTTGACAGGGCTGAGCCCTATCCTTTCATATCTTATCTTGTACTAACAGTGGGGATTGCCATGACCTAGCCATAATACCTTGCACTTGGATTTATTGAACATTATGAGCTTCACCTGGGCCTACTGCTGGAAACTGTCTAGGTCCCCGTGCACGGCATCCTGTCCCTTAGGTATGTCAACTGCACCCCATAGCTTGGTATCATTTGCAAACAGCTGAGGGTGTACTCAACCCCACTGTAGATGTTGCTGATGAAGATACTAAAGAACATCGGTCCTAATACTTGCCCTTGAGAGATACCACCCTTCCTCTTAAGTATTCTTAATTCCATGCTTCTCTGCCATGAACACTCATATCATGTAGTCAATGTTCATGCAGAGTTAACTGAAGACCCCATCTGAAAACTTTTCTAAATTTTGCATATGAATATGAAATTGCAAGTTATGCAGAATGAATCTGAGAATGGACCAATCAGAGAATAGAACAAAGGCATCCCAAATTCCCAATTTGTGCCCTTTCTGCTGTTCTGTCTTATAAAAGACTGATGGGTTGGTGGTTGGACTAGATAATCTTAGTGATCTTTTCCAATCCTAATCATTCTATGAGTTATGATTGCAGTAACATTTACATCCAAAGCTATCAAATCACTTTTGGAAAAATGGCTGCAGAGAATCAAAAAAAGGTCTAATGCCACAAAATGCAAACTCACAGATACATTTTACAGTAATTTCATCTTTGTCTTGTCATTTGATCAGCAGCCACACAGTGTCTAAAATTTCATCCAGTATAGAATCATAGAAGAACAGAATGGCTTAGGTTGGAACAAAGCTTAAAGATTAACACTCTCCAACCCCCTGCCGTGGGCTGGTTGCCACAAACCAGCTCAGGCTGCCCAGGGCTCCATCCAACCTGGCACTGAGTATCTCCAGGGATGAGGCATGGCTGTCTAGAATTTGAGAGTAAGTGCACTGTAGTCAAAACTCATGTGACATGAAAGTTTCTCTCAGCTTGCAAGCAGATGAGTAAGAGAAGTCCCAGGACACAGCTGAGGTTTCCATTCTTTTTATGCCAGGCAAGTACATATCTGGTATATTCTCAAGCAGGGCTGCCCATAGTCACAGGCTGGAGATTATAGGACCTGGGCTTTGCACTGTGTCCTTGTTTTGGTGGGAGCAGAGAACTTTACTCAGAGTAGCGGAAGTGCCCATGAAATACAGCTTCCCTTCAGATACCATTTCTTTTTATCTGGGACACTCTGCTTGCCTGAGATCCCAAGAGCTGCAAGACTGCCCCTGTCTCTCACAAACTCCATTCATCTGCAGATGATTCCTGTTGTGTTCAGGAAAAAGATAAAATGATAATTGCAAATCATTCCAATAGATAAGCAGGTCAAATAAAGTAGTGTCTGCTAATTCATCTACCCCACTTCTTGGAATTATAAGGGCTTTCTTGTAGATTGAGAATAAATTAATCATGATTCTATAAACCAGAGAACACTAGTAAACTCAAAGAGAATAGCAAGTACATGACAGGAAGCAGAGCATATCATATGCAAGGATGTATTTGCTCATTAAGCACTACACATAAATATGCAACCTCCTATTCTGAAGGATGTGAAGGATGGGCTGTAGGTGGAAGGCACTAAGGAGTAACAAATAAAAATTAGCTCTTATTCAACCACTCTCATTCTTGTAAAAATTGATACATGAAGACAGACAGAAACAAAGCAAAAATGAGGGCAAAAAGATATGCAGAGCATATTCACAAAGATTTAAATAAAGAATGTTTGGCCTTTTGGGAGGTGGAGGTTATCTGAACTTCTTCTAATTGGGGAAGAATTTCAGTTCCAATTCAATTATTTAATGCAGTTTACATTTATTTTTCTGCAAGAGTAATTGCTAGGGAGAAGGGAGGAGGAAGATAAACTACTGATTTTCTTCCTTATACTGCTTGTCCACAATTATCTGGATGGAGTGCAGTAGGAGTCCTGAGTATGCCTTTTCTTTTTGGCCGTATACTAAAGCTTTATTATGAATTTTGTTCTTCCTGGCCATCTCCTGTATGTTGGCTCTCAGCACTGGGCTTGTTCCAGCATGCTTTTAGTGAGAAATATCTGAATGACATAATCTAGGCAGACTACCTTCTATACTGAGTTCGTTCTTATTCTCAAGAATAATCTGCTTCTTTTTTCATCAGCTGCTGAAGGTTGTGCGCTTGGCTTCCTGCAGTCTGAAACTGGTATCATTTTAGAGTCTGATGTAGGATTGAGTGACAATCAGCTAATGAGTTTATCTTCTCTAGAGCCTTGCTCATCTCTCCAGAGCCACAAAAGTATAATAGGTTGCAGAAGGTGGTTATGAAATCATTTGCTGTTCTACCTTCCTCTTGTGCAAATGAAAACCTCACTGTGCAGCAGCATAAAATGCTTATCAAAGTATTTTCTATTCTGAAGAGCAATGCAGCTTCTGGAAAATAAAAAGGCCCCAGCTATATGCCTCATTGTATAGGGTAAAGTATGTTTTTCTTCTCATTGCTGATGTTAATTAAAAGCCTTATAGAGTCTTTGGAGTCTGTTTTCCCATAGTCATCATCTCTTTGAGTCCTAGAGACCACAGTGCGATAGCAGAGTTGAAGTAGAAAATGCTTGATAAAACACAGCTGTTTCTTATTGTTTTAAGATACTCTGCCCCTATTGTTTCCAATCTAGGTTTCTTTAGATCAAAATTAAGCTTTCTAAAAGGGAAAACTGTAATGTCCACAGTTAAATGTGGACAATGTTGTTAAAATTCAACACAGTTAAAAGCAGCTTCAGCTTCTTGACTTCTCAAGCTCTGGTGAGTAGTGAACTCATCTCAGCAAGTTTCTTCAAGAGCCATCTATTTTTTATATCTCTTCCTGATATAATCTCTTGTAGCCTCCAGCAAATCTACCTGATTTGGATTCTATCTTCAGTTCTTTAGGGGGATATTGTTGAGAGAGTTGAGTTGAGAGGAGAGGAAACAGGAAAAGAATTAACAGAGTGTTTCTCCTGGTCTCCAAGCTCTTTCAAATGTATACATGGTGACTGCACTCACTGGACCAACTAAACTGTATGAAAAGCAATAGAATTTTTACAAAGATGTTGAGAAACAATCCAAGACTTATCTTTTCAAGTGGTTTGAATAAGATTTTTCTTATTCAGAGAACCATGCATAGTCTGAAAATCACTCAAGACTGTTTCCAACACACGAATGTCAGTCATCTGTGTTTAATTATGAGAAAATTTGTCATTTTATCATTTTAAGTATAAATTCAATATTTTATATCTATAATGTAATAGGTACGTTGCAACGCAGAGAAACAGAATATTTACTAGATCAGGCAGTCCTTGATTAACGTTTTATTCCTCTCAAGCCCATAAAGACAATAATTTAACTCATTTCAGTAGGGATATTGCTTTTCAGTTATCATCAATAAGGCAGCACTAACACCATTTACCCTAAAAATATATTTTCACAACCACTAGGAACAAAGAGCAAGCATAAAACTCACCAGCCTTCTTTGGGTTCAACGACATTTGTAACAGAGCAGAAGCATCTTTTTAAGTTGTAAACCAGAAGTATCCTGAGTGAAATCCACCTTGATATTGCATTGGGTTTACATGGCAAGGTTTTGTGGCTGCAGGGTCAACCAGTGTGAGCAGAGTCCAGCACTGACCCATGTCAGATCAGAGCCAGCTCCAGCTGCTCCAGCAGGGACTCTCTGCTGGGCAGAGCTGAGTCATGAGCAATTCTGGGTGCATGTAGAGGCAACATAAATACATGGACCAAAATGGCCTATATCATCCCTCACAAAAAGCTTGGCTATGCCAGAAAGAACAAAAATACAGCCATCCTGTTCACTTTCCACTTTCCCATATCAGGAGACACAGGGACCCAGAGGTAGAAATGTTCTTTGCAGAAAAAATTGGGACATTTGTTCCAGCATCTGGGAAATTTGGTTCTGAATATGATTCAAAAATTCATTCCATTGGATACTTTGGCTAACTGCTTATACCTCTGTTACACACACTGGAAGATTTAGAAGATCATGTTGCTTGTAGCTGATTTAATTGGTATTTGGGGAGTTTTATCTGGCAGGTTGCACAACTGCTTGCTAGGGGGAAATTCTCAATTAGCAGGATGCTAATGAATGCACAGAACCCATGTTTTCTTATTTTCACCTATTTCCCTTTCCCTAGTTTCAGAGGATAAAGCAGACCAGTTATTTTTGTTAGAACAGGATTAATAGCTTGAGTTCATACATTCACTGTAGAGCTGCTTTTGACATCTCATAGAATAGCAGTAAGGACAAATCATGTAGATACATGTCTAGTATTTCATATGTTTTAAACACTTGACTGTTATATTTTTTAATGCGTTATTGCATTTAGTACATTTTAGTAGATTCTTTTTGCTGATTCACTGTATAAGATTCATTTGTTCCTTACAAATCCAACTTTTTCTTTGGAAGAAAAAATTTTTCTTCCAGCTCTGCAAAACTAGCATATATGTCTGTGGAAATCATCATAGAATCACAGAATCATCTGAGTTGGAAGGAACCTTTAAAGGCCATCTGGTGCAACTCTACTGCAATGAACAGGGATATCTCCAGCTTGATCAAACGCTCAGAGAGCTACATCGAGCTACATCAGGTCGTTCAATCATCTTGCAAGTCAGAATAGGATTTTTTCTTATATCTCTTTTGTGTTTTTATTCTTCCAAAGTAATGTTTTAATGCATCAACAGGAAACACAAAAGAATTCACTCAGTTGGCTTAAATGCTACCACTGATAAAACTCAGCTGATTTTGGTTGTTGTGTTGGGCATCCGGAAATGCTGTATGCATTCTGTGTAAAATAATGCATACAGCAATAAATACGAGGTAGAAAAATGTTATACAATTGAATAACAGGCAGATTCTCCATGTCTCTCAGTAAAGCAAAAGTTGTGTTGTACAAGCCTTCTGTTCTTGCTCTTCTTGTTTTAATCTGGCATCCACTCTATGAACATGATGCTAGAGTCATTCATAATGCAAACAAATCTCCACTTAAATGGCATGAAGCTTATGAATATATTAGAAGGGGAGAGGGATGTTTCTTTTCCTTTCTCTACAGATATGAAATCCGCCACAGCAATAGAAATGATGAGACTAAAATTAATTTATTTCTCTGTTATGGACATACCAGGCTATTAAAAAAAAAAAAAAAAAAAAAAAAAAAAAAAAAAAACCTATAAAAATGGATTGTGGTCAAATATTATTTTCATGTAAGTGATATTTCAAGAAGCCACTTTCCTGCTTGTCTCGGTAGAAAATTATTATCCAAGGCCATTACTATAAAATTAATTGGAAAAAGAAAAAAAGATTACAAGAAAAAAGAACATCCTTGCCTGACTGACTATAAAGTGATGACTTATTTTTAACCTAAAAATGTTTGTCTTTGATGAACAATGAGCGCAGAAGCTGATGAACAATGTTTCTCTTCTGTTCCATTTTCCAAACAAGTTTCTCAAAGAAGCTTCCTGCTGTTTCAAAGTAATACAGAACATCAAACTAAATAATTACTAATAAAAAGTTAGTAACTATTTCTGCAACTACGGCATAATGTGTAAAAATTGTGAGGAAATTACACAGAGAAACTTGGATAAAAGTATAGAAGCTGGATTAGTGAAAAGGTTCAAAACAAAACAAACTCTATAGTTCCCTTTTATACATTTTTCTTCAGTGAATGTTTCATGTGCCCATTAGAATAGAGATATGTAAGAGTTAGGAACTATTAAGTGAAAATGAAAATCATTTTTTGTGCATGTAATGGTAATGGCAGAATTTTGTTCTTTTGGATTTTGGCATGAGTTTTGATTCACCTTATGACTTTTTCAAGCATTCCCAGCTTTCCACTTAGAAGGCATACATTATGCACACTTCACTCACAGGTTTTTCAGAGGAGAAAAATAGCTGCTGTTCACATCTGTGATTGCAAACCTCAACTAGGATTCATCTGAGAGTCACAGCCAAAGGAGAAATACACATCAGAGATTTGTCTGCATCTGTCCATGTACTAAATACCTTCTCGGTATGAAATAAATACTGTCAGAGTGTGTAAATAAAACAGCAAATGCAGCAGCCTGCAGGAAAACAGGATATACTCAAGTATTCTTAAAATTGGATGCTTGTGGTAAAGTACTGAAGATCCCCGTTTAAGCTATGAGAAATGAGTACACAGACAGCAAATGACTGAGGGCTCACAGACCAGTGGCACAGCTATCGAGTAAGTGATCCATATACAGCAATTCCTGAGGCCAGAACACTCAAAATCCCTGAGCCTTGCAGCTGGGAAAGAATAAAAACTGAATCAAAGGCTCCGTTTCATTCTTTTCATCACATCCCTGGACTGTCACCCTGGGCTTTTGGTTCCAGATAAAGACAGCAACTTCTGTGTTCTCTTTGCACTCATTAATTTTTAGTGGAATCTCTCTGCTGGAGGCCCTGCTTTGTGTCTAGCCAAACTCCAGTCGTGACTCAGCAGCTTTCCTGGAGATTCTGCTGGTCAGAACACAGTCAAATTGAGAGCTTCCTGTTCTACCAGCTGTACAGTCCATCTCAAAACACATATTATTTCATTCGCAGCAGTGAAATACTTCATATTTTGTTTGCATACCCTTGTCAGTATTGTTATCACACTAGCTGCAGTTTCTAGCCACATTTCATCTTTGCAGTGTATGAGAACCAGAAACACAGAGATAACATCACGTGCTGTGTTCAGTTTTGGGTCCCTCACTACAAGAAAGACTTCGAGGCCCTGGAATGAGTCCAGAGAAGGGCATCAAAGCTGTGAAGGTTCTGGAGCAGAAGTCTTTTGGGGAGCAGCTAAGGGAGCTGGGATTGATCAGTCTGGAGAAGAGGAGGCTCAGGAGTGACCTTATGGCTCTCTACAATGCCCTTAAAGGAGACTGTGGCAAGGTGGGAGCCACTTCTCCGCCTCTTCTCACAGGTCGCAACAGCAGGATGAGAGAGAATGGTATCACGGAATCACAGAGTCACAGAATGGTCAGGGTTGGAAAAGACCTCAAGGATCATGAATCTCCAACCCCCCTGCCACATGCAGGGCCACCAACCTCCACATTTAACACTAGACCAGGCTGCCAGGGCCCCATCCATCCTGGCCTTGAACACCTCTAGGGATAAGGCATCCACAACCTCTCTGGGCAACGTGTTCCAGCACCTCACCACTCTCATAGTAAATAACTTCCCCCTGACATCCAACATAAATCTTTCCTCCTTCAGCTTAAAACCATTTCCCCTTGTTCTGCTGTTTCAAGTTGCACCAAGGGAGATTAACTTTGGATACTAAGAAAAATTTCTTCTCCAAAAGAGTGGTGATGCTGATTGCAACAGGCTGCCCAGGGAGGAGGTGGTGTCACCATCAATGTCCTAGTGGCATTTAAGAAAAGCGTAGATGTGGCACTGAAGGACATGGCTTAGTGGGCATAGTGGCAATGGGTTGATGGTTGGAGTAGATGATCTTAGAGGTCTTTTCCAATCTTAATGATTCTATGATTCTATGAACTATGATTCAGCAGTTTGGGCTTAGAGCTTTTCTTCCCCAGCACAGTACAGCATGCTATATGACTACAGCTTGCATGCTGAATGAAGAAGAAAGAGAAAACAGGACTGTAGCCAGGGAAGCCATTTTAACTGAACAGACCTTTTAAAGCCCAACAGACTAGGGGTATTTTTACAACCTGCATGTTTGCTGGCACTTCATTTTAATTGACAAGTGGATGAACTTGTGTCAAGTTGTCTGAAGTCTATTCTTCATATGTGGGCTACTTTTTCTGCCACTTCTATGTAATGACCTTGGAAGCTCATAAAATTTTACACAAGTCCTTCTTTTCCTGACAGACCATAAAAATCTCTTCAACTAGATACAGCGAGGACACATCTTTGCATTTAGACTAAAGTTTAGGTATGCAGAATTAGTATTGGTCTTACTTAATCCTGTCTAATTAATGTGATTAGGTTTAGTGTGTGTTTTCCCTGTTAATTATAAAGTTTGTTCAGTTTTTATACCTTAGTTGCTTTCCTGATACTTTTATTTCAGTTATGAATACTTAGCATCTCATTGAAAGTCCTTTGCTGCTTTCACTGAGTAATTTTTTATCAATAATCTTATTGATCCTCATCAATACTTGCTCACCAAAGGGAGTAAGAGGACTTCTACACAATAACAATCTTTTCAAAGTTATTCATTTGTTAAGCAGCAGGGAACACATTCAGATATCCTGACACTGATGTTACAATCCTAGTTATCTACAGTGAAGAGAATATTTAACCTGAGTATTGGTATCAGAAAATGGTTCTTGATATGTCCAATGGTAACACAGGGATACCTGCCTTAGTGGAAAAAAAAAAAAAAAAAAAAAAAAAAAAAGGATGTTTTGAACTATATTCAGGTTTCAGAACCTCAATGGTTCCAGAAGGAAAAATCAAAACTGAAAGAGTAATTATCCCAGTTACATGGAGTAGAAACTCTGAAAGTCAGCAGATGTGATGTATCATTGTGCTCTGTACACAATCGGTCTGACTGTCTTGTAACTATTGTTCAGTTTTCCTTTCCATGAAGAGCAATTGCTTTCCTAGACTCTTGCAATTTCCTCCATAAAAGCAGGTGATTGCACAGAGAAACATCCTGGGGATTCAAAAACTTCTATGGAAAAGTCCATGCAAAAGCTTTCTGAAATCCTTGCTCTTCACTGATATGTCAAAGTTATTTAAGCTGACACACCAGGGTTGGGGACCTGTTGGCTCATGCCCTGAAGTAAAACATCTTCATGAACTGTGCATCTTCATAACAGATAGCTTGTAACTCACATCCCCACATGCACTACTAAAATATATTGGACTTGTTAGTGTACTTGGCACTTAGGATAGATCTGGTGTCTTTCAATCATCTGCAGCAAATACTAAAGGCTACACTTCTGTCCATTTCAATGACCAGTACACGACTGGTCAGCCTGAGCTATAACTTCAATACCTATCTTTTGATTTAATCTTTCTGCAGTTTGATCTTCCCTATGTTTTCTCCCCGTACTGAGTTTTTGGCTCAGCACAGTAATGTGACATTTTCCTCTGTCTGTTTAATGAGGTACTGCACATCCCTCCCTTGCTGACTGTTGTAAGGATGAACAAAGGGAAATTCTCTCACTGGACTCAAAAGGGCTGCAGTCATAAGTGGGAGTGGGCATGGGAAATGCCTCAAGAACTTCCACAGATATGGAGAAAGATTAACAGCATCTGGCAGTCTAATGTATTTCAAGCACCACTTAGAAGCAGCCCATAACCATTACTGAACATACTGAGTGATATTTTTACAGGAAGCAATTCACCTGTTTCCTAGTTTTTGTCTTTCTGAAGAACGGAAAAGAGGTTATAAAAGTCACTACGTAGGAGTGCACTACTTCAGAATAAAACACCCGCAAAACCACTCTCATCTTTCTATCAAATGACTCATATTGACGCAATTATATATTGACAAGTACCTTAAGCATGAGATGGGCTATCCAGATGGAATATTTAGATTGATAAGCAAACGAAGAAAACATCCTGATGGAATGGCATGTTTGTCTGTTTCAGTTGACACAGGAGATTTACTAGACTTGTGAAAAGCACACTGGAAACTACACTCAAAGGAGACTACACTCAAATGACACCAAAGTGTTCCACGTATCTAGCAGGAATTAGAGACTACTGAGGGACCTTCTGACTGAAGAAGGCAGATCAGAACTACCCCATGTCAATCAAGAAAAGATAGGGATAGTCAACCTTGGATTTTCTAAGGAAATTTCCCAGATATTCTAGTTTTGGTTGGTTTTTTGTTTGTTTGTTTTGTTTGTTTTGTTTGTTTGTTTTGTTTTGTTTGTTTTGTGGTGTTTTGGGGGGGGGTTTTGTGCAAAAAAAGTGTTGAATCTGAACACTGTAATCATTTTAAATTTTTTGGCATAACAATGTACTCATGAATTCACAGAATCATGGAATCATAGAATGGCTTTTCTTGGAAGGGACCCCAAGCATGACCAAATTCTAACCTCCTGACCACAGCAGGGCCACCAACCTCCATATCTGGTATTAGACCAGGTTTCCCAGAGCCCCATCCAAACTGGTCTTGAAGAGCTTCAGGAATGGTGCATCCACAGCGTCTCTGGGCAGCCTGCTCCAACACTGCACCACTCTCTCTTTGAAGAACTTCCCCCTGACATCTAATCTAAACCTTCCCTCCTTTAGCTTAAAATCATTCCCCCTTGTCATATCACTACCTACACTTGTAAAAAGTTGATTCCTTTCCTGTTTATAATCTCCATTCAAAACATATTTCCAGAGAACAGAAAAAATTGCCAATGGACTTGGAGATTTCTTATTAAAATAAAAATCACTACTTTGCAGGTCAACTTACATTTTAATTGCTCAAACATTCAAGCTTTTTGAAAATTAAGTTAGCAGAACTGAGCTGCATAGCTGAGGCATGTACATCTCAGCAGAGGTTGTCTAGGGAATCCACTTTCAAAAGCCAGAATTAATCCATTGGTATCATGCAAATTATAGAAACACAAACGGCAAAGGCTATTCATGGTTTATATAGCCAAGAATAGATATGAATTTATATTTGCGGGATATTAAGTTTTGAGACTATTTCTGTAGTGGATCTTCCTTATTTAATTATCTGTAGCTCTGGAGCAGCTCAAAAACTCCAAACATTTTTCAAAAAAAAAAAAATTTCTTCTGATTAGATGAATTTAAGAAGCAACAAACCTAACACTCATGTGTCATGGTTCTATGTTTTTTGTTTTTGTTTTGTTTTTTTTATGGTTTCAGTATTCCACATCAAAACATCATGTAGTGTACGGGGCATTAAAGTGTCACTGCCCCAATCCCAGCTACCTATCCCTGTACATTACAGCAGTCACGGGATCTGACCCTTCCGGGTGGGGGAGGCGCTCTCTTGCTGCCTGGCAGTGGATGCTGGAGGGTGCTTTCCTAGCCGTTCCAAGCTTTTTCAGGTTTGAATCGGTCCTGGGAACTCTCTCTCTCTCATCTTGTCTGATTTATTAATCTCAATTTCAATTAAATTGTATATATTGTGTTATCTTGTATTCCAATATTATAGTAAAATAAGTTTTCCTCCATAGATTGTTGCCGCTGTCTCTTTTCCTCCCTTCCTTCCTTCCTTCCCATTTTTGTGGGACTGGGGTGGGGGGGGAGGGCAGAGGCCTGTTGCCCCTGTCACGGACATAGATTGATCTGGTCAACTCCGTGACATCATGTTTTTCTGCACATTTGATCCTAGATGCTGACAGCAATGAAGCAGAGAAAATAACTACATATATGCATATATAGGGCATGCTGGTCCCAAGGTGGATCCCTGGGGAACACCTCTCACTATCAGCCCCCACCTGGACATAGAGCTGCTGGCCACTAGCCTTTGGCTGCAACCATCCTGCCGTTTCATCTGAATTTATAGTTCTTTTTTTTTTTCTTTCTCTCAAATTGAAAAGTCACCCATGAATTGGATGATTTTAAAATAAATAAATAAATAGAATATAAAATAATTCTGTCTGCTTTAGTGCATCAAAGGCAGATGATCAGGAGTCATCCACTCACATTCACATTCATGACTTTATTGTCCAAGCCTGTTGCAAATTACAGAAACACAGACTAACACCACTGCTAACTTCGCACCAGTGCCTGGGAAAGGAAGATCATGAGGCAAAGGGAATTCCCAGACAAGAACTGAGTTACCCAAATTAGTCTTTTTCTTCCCATCTGCCTTGCTTCATTCTGAGCCCTTAAAGGAAAATGTAAACATAATGGATTGCAGTGTCTTTTTAGAACAAAAAGTGGTCATGGCCAACCTGTGTGAAGCCTTTCTGGGGAAGCAATTGTCACAGCAGATGGTGTCCTTTTCATAATCCAGGTTGCAGAAATGGCAGTGCAGCAGTATGAATGTTGTGTAAAGGTTGTAAATGTCACAGCCTGTTACTGCCTGGGCACCTGTACAGAGCAGGTGTCAATGCTATTAAAGTTGTTCATCCTGTGAGGCTGCTCTGCTAAAGTGGGGAGGCGAGGTATGTACTGGAACTGAGTGCTGCTGCTTCTTTTGGTTACCTGGCTTGAGCTCACATCAGGCAATGGAGCAGTGAGGAAGGGTTAAACCATGCATCAAACCCAGCAGAGTGATACATGATTTTCTCACTAACAAGAGGCAGGAAATATATATATATATGCATATATATATATATATTAAAGGGTGTTTCTGGTGTGTTCAAGCCATGCCTCTAGCTCAGCTAAATAAAGTGCTTGAACTTCCTGCAAATAGTCCTGCTCCATGATACAAAACTGAATGAGCTGCTTGGCACTTGGTGAAGGGCTTTTTTACCTGTAGACAGAATGAGACAAGGGAGATAAACACAGGGCTGATTTAAAATGGCACAGATCTATCAAAGCCAATAAACCCTCAAAGATATTCATGAAGGGAAAACCACTCTTGAATATTCGTGAGTGCTCGTCATCGTGTTGTTGTCTTCACTAACAGCAGCAATGCTTAATAGTGCTATTGATATTCTATTTTTTGTAGTTAGTCTTTTTACATTTTTCATATATTCATATTTGGGAGATTATCTGCCAAAGATTTAGTTATTTTACAGGAAAAAAAAAAAAAAAAAGAAGTGCATTTTTAGGAAGCTTGAAGAAAAAAAACATAGTGAATGAGACCTGGCTGCAAATAAAATAGCATGCTATGGACAGGAGGGCAGTTCTCTTCTCTGTATTTTGGGTGCTGTAATGTAGAGATCAGCAGTTGGCTAATTAAGAGCTACACAAAACTGTGATCAGGTAATTAAAGACAATTCATGGCTTAAAGAATATGAACTATGCTAAGACAATTATTTTTGCCCTATTCTCAGCCACTAGGTGCCACTCTGTGCTATGGGAAGATCCTTGCAGCACAACTGGTGAACCAAAAAGGCAGTGGCTGGTTTCAAGCTATTTGGAATTCTTTCTTCCTATAGATACAGATACAGATCTTCTTTATGTTCTCCGTTATATTTTGCTATATATGTGTTCAGACAAACAGAATTAACTGTACAATGTTAAATTTGACTGGGCGTTTCTTGATTTTTTAAGAGTAATTTCTGCAGCCTTCAAGCCCTATTACTGTGGAAGAGTAAAGTGGGGAGAGGCATAAAATATATAAATGTAGCGTGCTTGCTAAGCATAGCATTACTAATTCAATACAATTATTTTTCAACTAAGCAGCTGAAAAAGATATGTAGGAACACTAAAAGTTAAATCAACATCGTATTGATATACAAAAGTGCTGATGGTGCAAGGGGAATACAAACCAATCAACAGACTAATTGTTATCCAGAAAAATACTAATAGCTTCTCATTATCACAACTACAACATATCTATTTGATAGAAAGGACTGTATCTCTGTCTTCACCAGCTCATTAGAATGGTGCCTCACTTATTAACATTCAATTAGTAGAAAACCTATTCTGTTTTGTGTAAAGTCTCCTCAAGAGCTGATAGTTATTTTCAAGGAGAGAATTCACTTTATAATGACATTCTGTCCTTCCACCACTGGAGAAAAATAAGAATAAAAAAAAAGAAAGAAAAAACAGAGCCCAAACAAGTGAACCCTCAAAACTCTGTTCATAATCCATTCTTGGCCTTTCTTCCAGCTCAGATGCTTCTGAGTTCATTCATTCCTGCAAGCTGATCACCCACACCATGGGTGCAAGAATGTCATTAAAACAAAGTACACTCAGTGTACTGCTATAGCAACACTGAGTCTTTGTTACTGAGGGTGGCTATATGATGTATTTCTTCCCTTTCTTCACAGTTTGTGCTGGGTAGAGGTAGGTTATTGGCATATCTACAGAATTAGGGGACAGCTAGGCCATGACTCTGTGACTCTGCTAATCATGCTCCTTGTTGGAAAGTGGAGGGTTTCTAGAGTGCATTAGATGAAACAGTACTGGATTCCTCAGCATTCATTTCTACTGAGAAACATCTGTCTCTGAATATACATTGTTTTGCTGATCTTTCTGCACCTGCCCTTACTGCAAACCTCTTTTTGAAAACAATAGAAACTCCAAGGTTTCTCACTGCCACCAAGCTCATACATATGAATGACCACCTGATGTGACTTATCCTGTTGTGAAAATGGATGGACTTACTGTCAAAAGAACCTCTACATTATACATTAGGCTGTGTTCTCAGAAAATTTTAAGTAGATCATGCTCCAATATTATCTTTGGACACTGCTTGAGAAGTCACATTTTCTGACTGATTACTTCTTGTATTCCAAGTCTTCATAGTCCAATTCAGCATCAACTAAAACAATGAATTGGAGATCCTAGTGAATAATCCCATTGCCTCTCTTGAAGCCAAATTGCTCCATTTCAGTGTATAGTTGCAACTGTTAATGAAGGTGTAAGTCTGATAAACATTCTAACAAAACTCTCACAGGTATCAGACTCAGAAGCCCTTACTGCAGTATGCTTGACTTTCTGGTGTTTCTTGTTTGGAGGTAATTTTTAGAATATTAGAAGCCCTGATATATTTTACCTTACTTAGAAGATCTTCTGGAGATAGAATACCAAATATAAATCTTAATCCAGGGGTAAATAATTTTTTTTTCATCCTTGGAGGAAGGAAAAAAATAAAAGGTACTACCTTCTTGCAGAAACCACTACTAAGAATTAGACAGAAAAATTACATGGCTGTTTTCAGTGGAAAGAGACAAATTCCAGTCATGGTCCTCCAACTTTCATATCAGCTATTGGCTATAAAGACACTTTTGAGATCTCAGAGCTGAATATGCTTCCTTTGTCTCCACCACTCATGCAAAACAAAAGGATGCCATGACAACCAAGAAAACATATTTCAGAGACTCTAGTGTATAAGCTGACTGATACTTGCAGAGCTTAGCACTACCTGTTGTAACCAGTATAATTTATTTCATTGTTTTTATAGCATTATGTTTACAATACACACACTGGTACTCCAGAAACCCATTATTCTTGTTCAGCTGGTTCCTCAGACTCAATAAATGTACAAAATGAGACATTTTACCAGGCTGCCTCATAATATCTGGGTTGGGCATTAGATTCTCTAGTCAAAAATCTCCAGCTGCTCTTTTCATTCCTCACCTAACACAGTTTAGTTTGAAGTAAATTCATATACAAAACTAGGTTACAGGTGTCTAACATCTGTCCTCTGCACAAGACCATATCTTGCATCTAAACCAGCTGCATGTGAAGTAAAAGTATTGGTCATAGATGTTAGAATTAGGCAAGTGAGGACTGTCCTCACTTTAAAACTTCACCAGAAGAAGCAAGATACAAATTATGTTCTTCTATCCACCTGCAGCATGCTAGGTTGTCACAGAGAAAGAAAACTCTTCAGACATACCAAGGAAAAGCGTGAGAACATTTTGTTCAATTTCAACAATTACAGTTCTTAAAACACGTGCTGTTACTTCGCCTATTTACAGATTGCTTATGATTAGTGAAGCATGAAAGGTCCCGCTAATGTCTTTTTCATTGTGATGACACATTCCTGTCTAGCTAGTCTGAGATTTCAATGAATACTTCGGTAGGGCTTTAGATGCTCAAAGAAGGGTACAGACACTAAACTCATTTGCTTGTAGAACTGTCTTCTTTTGCTTCTTTCAGAGTTCACAGCTGGCCAACTTGATCATCAGACTAGACGACAAGCATGAGAACATTCTAAAATACTCTCTGTCTTGAACACTAGCAAGAAACCCTACAGTTTCTGGGAGACATATTACTTTGATTAAGTGGAAATGGATACAAAAAGATGACACTGTTCTCATTGCATGGCAATAAACAATCATCTTCATGGGATGCTGATATCAAAATGAATCCTTTCTTCTCATAAAATATTTTTCTGAAATCCTTTAAATAGGCAGTGAGTTTGTAGTATGCAAATGGCTCTAAAAGATATGAAGACCACAAGAACTCTATTTGATAGAGCAAAGTCACAGCTGTGAAACACTAGTTTTAAACATAGTCACCACCATTATCTGTGCATTTCCAACAGCAATGAGTGCATGCTATGCTTGTAAAATTCTGCACCAGTGGAAGTGATCCACTGTTGCTGTCAGCCCTTCTGAAATACACCACTCACCGCCTCACTGTGCTCCCATTCACTGTTTGGTCTCCATAAACATTCAGTAAGCATTAATAAATGTCAATAAGTATAATTTTTTCCACATGGAGGAATTCAATGACACACCTTTGCTTCGTATGAACTTCCATGTCAAACATTGTTTTGTCAGACTGCCCCTCTTCTGCCATCTGTCACATGACAACAAAATATAATTGGAATATATCTGTCTCTGATATCACTGGCCAACTTCATAAAATAGGAGGCATTACTTTCAGAGCAGCTCTCATAAATGAAATCAGGCAAAAAGGAATATATTATTTAAAGCTGCAATGCTGAGACTTTATTACTGGATATAGCCTTCCTGTCAGCCTCTCCTGAAGCTGCCAAGTTATTCTCCAAGGAGCTATCTAGGGTGTTAAACTGCTTCATCAATCCTGAGTGTCTCCAACCCTCTGCAGAACACAGTAGAGCTACTGCAGTGAGTAATAATAATTCCCTAAAATGAACATCCATATTTAGAAAATTCTTCCGCACACACAACTTAACTTTTCCACACACATGGCTCTGCTTATGGACTTTGCTTATGACCATTAGCCAGGAACACACATCTCCATTTCCACTCCAAGAATCTAGAACACCCAGAAGGAGCACCCAAATATTTCATAATCAGAAAAAAAAAGCTGTGAAAAATTGGTTTCACCTTCAGTTGAAACAATCAAAGCAGAATTGAAAGGGCAAAACAAAAATTAAAACACCTTTAAACAACCAAAGCTAAACAATGTAAGGCATTCAAACTGGATATATTTATTCATGGCCATAGCCAATTTACATTCAGTTCTAAGCTTGATATAATTTGGATTCAGACTAGGATCATGAACAGAAACCACAGATGGAAGATTTTATAATTTCTATACATAAATGCATTTCCCTTGACATCTCTGGAAACTTCAGTAATTCAGTCTTGCCTGGAAAAGGTGATAGGCAGAAACCTGCTACAATTCCTAAAAATATTCATATTCTTCCTGTCATTTCTGATCAGCCCTTTCCCTGCAAGAATTGAGTTCTCCATGAGTGGAGTTACACAAGATCCACTTTTTCGTTTTTTAACATTCACCTGAAAGCACTGAGTTAACTACTGAGGAGATTTGAGCCCAAGTTCCATTCATGTATAGATAAAACACAGCTCCTATACTTCTCACCTGCAGGCTGTATGACCATTCCTGAAAAAGACCACTGGTTAAACGAGATCAGTGAGAACACATATTTGAGTGAAGACAAATCCCCATAAGAGGTTTGATACAGATGAGCATCTACAGCCATAACACAGCCTGTGATGCTATAAATGCATACCTGAAAATCAGCAAATTTGTTTAAAGGCCTGGAGCACACCTGGGTTCCTGACTGATATTATTTGTGCTATGAAGCTGCATATACACCCATATATTTCATCGGTTTTGTTATGTAAGAGATTCCCTGACACTGCAGCATGATGAGATAACAATTATTATTGCCATACTGTTTTTCTTGATGGCACTAAACTGATATGCTGAAATTAGACATGAATCTTTGAGCATTTCTAGAATCGTTAGCACTTCAGCTTCTCTTTAGAAAATGTCTGGTCAGTGTATGATTTAGGTTAGAAACATAGATTTTCTTTTATTTTTCAATAATCTAACCTATATCAAAGATAGACTCATTACAACCAGCCAATTCCATAGTATACGATGTAAACCTCTATCAATAGATAAAAACTATCTTTGCTCTTCCATAAAATTTAAATCAAGTTTCAGATCTCAGAGCTGATTTTAACTATTCTCCATGATGAAGACCTAGAAGAGCTAAGAGCTTTATGATGAACACCAAGTCAATAATAATGCTGTGCTGGGCCAGCTAAGTTCACCAGATAGGAATATGATCCTTTCTTGAATATATACAAAAGCATCCATAACTAAAATTGTCACAAACATTGCAGAATTCTATTCCAAGAACAAGAATGGCATCTCAAACTCGTCTGTATTTCCTACAGAGAAATATATGCATTTTCACAAGAAAACACTTTGCCATGAAATACGTTGCCTCTCACAATTCAGCCACTGAAGAAGGGATGACAAGTACTGTGATAGAAGTCTTAGTCACATTTTTGTAGACACTGGTTGAAAAACATCTCAAAAATTACACAACCAGAATGATTATACAATATCCCGCGTTCAGTGGCCAACCTTTACATAAGTCCAGCAGAGCTCAGAGGTACAGACAGAAGGAATTGAAAGCAGCCATTTTATTAACAGATGCAACTCTGCAATCTCAATGAAAAAATTCACTAAGAATATGAGAGTGCCACACAACAGTTCTCAGAATAAATTTCATGTGTAAGGTCACCATAGTAGCAACACTTTTGGCAGCATTAAGTAAGGGTAGCAATATCCAACTTAGATATCTAAGGAAGTACATGTACTTCATTTCAGTTCATATATTAACTTTGGGTTGTGTGTACACTTTAAAAAGTTCCAGTATTTATTGTATTTACTTGAATTAAGCATGATTAACTGCTAGCCATCCAGCTAAATAGGGAAGGAAAAACTAAGATACTAGTGTAAGTAAACTCTGTAAACTGTACTAGTATGTTAGAATTGAACAGTAACCTTTACTCTCATATTGATTTCTGTTATTCTTGCACTGACTTGGTATTCTGAATCCTCACATAAGATCTACCAGCTCGTAAGTACACATGCAGACACGTTTTAATTAATTCATTTTATTGATTTAAAGTTTATAAAAAATAAATTCCTCATAAGTTTGATTATATATGTTTTATTACTATTGTTTTAATTTTCTTCTGCTGGGGGCAAATTCTACCATAAACAAAAGCCAATAAATCTTGATTCAAAACTTATAATCCCTACATAATATTGCAAAAGCAGCAAAATATGAGGCTGTGCAGCAGCCCTCACTTTAGTTAAAAGTAGTTTTAATGAATTCATCCTTCATGGTTGCCCAAAGCACCCTGTGAAATAAACCTTTAACTCTTACATCGTTTCTGTCTTAGGGGTAATGAGCCATATGTGAAGACATCTGCAATGCCTGGAAAGAATGATCATTAATTAGAGAGAAGACAGGACACTTTCTGATTGCTGATATGGAAAGAAAAGCCTTTCAGAAAGTCGCTGGGATTAAAAAAGAGTATTTGTCCTCTAGTTTGCAAGACATGAAGACTGTAGGTATGATTTTTAATTCTTGTATGTGCTAGGAAGTAAAATTGCTGTAGTGTGAGATCAAGACACCAGAGAGGATATGGAGAGCCAAGAGAAGGGAATTCTGAGGAAAAGGCTAAGACAGCAGCATATGTTGTTTGTATAGAAACTTCTTTCTGACTATCCAGAGAGTTTGAAGGCAGACCCAAAACTGAGGCACAGACTGTAGGTTTAACCTCTTCTTTTTTTCCCACTCTAATTGCCCTTGGTATACAAATTACAAGGTCAGGCACTTTAATCTAGTAATTTTCTTTGGATAGAGGTGAAGCCTTGTCATCTCCTCCTGACTGAAAATCCATTTTGAGTCACATTCATTTACACCTTTATGTGGGCACCATCTGGTGTCATGCACACCATCCTGCAGGGACAGCCCCATTACGCCCTCTCAATGAAACATTTTCCTGCAGTAGAGTGAAGTTTTTGTATAAATTTTTAACTTCTTCATTTGTAGCAGTCTTTGGCTTTTTCCAGGCCTGGAGAAGAAGAGCTGGAAGTGTTTTGCAACAGAAAGAACCAAAAATACACTCACAGATTAGAGAAAATAATTTACATGGAGAAGCAGAAAGAATGATTCCTGGCAGACTGAGATAAGAGGAATGAATCATCACCTTGCTGATCTCTCTCCATTGATCATAAAGGGAAATGAGACAGCTAGTTCAGAACAGATGCCTGACTTTTAGACTCCTGAAGCTAGACGATCGTAATCCCTGTCAAGCTTGAGAGATGAGTGCTTCAGAGCCCAAAGTTCTACGTGTTCTAGAAGGTAACTCGCAGCCAGAAGTGTGTCTTGTGATCAACTTTAGCACCAGTTCAACTCAATCTCTTGAATTGTATTATAACGACGTACTTGGTTACGATAATATATTCTCTAAGGATGAGCATATTTGCTAGGAAACTCACCCATTTACAGCCTTGCAGGTTTATTTTTCCATCACATAAAACAGATACATATGTAAATATCAATGACTTGCACAGGATTTTTTTTCTACCTCTCTGTCTCCATCAAAGTCCGTGGTTTACATGTCCTAACAGATATGAAAACAAGCAATTGTAGGTTATGCATATCCCATTTAAATATTTGGCATGCTAACTGATCAATAATAGTGTATTGCCTTGTAATGTGAAAAATCTCAGTATATAAAACAGAAAATAACTAATTGTGTTCAGTTCAGAAACAACAGATTGGGTACCTGGGTCAGGAGTAAAAAGGCACAAGTTGACCCCCAAATCACGTTGAAGCATGATGGCCATGACTCTGAATTAATAAACTCTGCTGGTATATAACATCTAAGCAAGAGCTGCTTGACAACATGTCAATTTATAGCACAGAAAGCAAATGATTGGTCTGTCTCTATTCACTTTCAGTGAGACAAACAGCTGAAGCATATTTTTTCTTATTTGGAGGAAAAAAAAAAACATTCTTCACAGTTACTTCTTATTTCACTGTCATTATACTATTATTCTGTATAATTTATTACAATTTCATTTCATTTTATTAAGTATAATTCAGTGATTTCTTTGTGCCATTGAATACTTCACAGAGAAGTAAAGAACAGAACTTTATGAAAATGTCCTTTATGTTTAATAAAAAGAAGCATTATTTCAGCAGGAGTTCCAGCATATCAATGCTCTCGGTTTTCATCAAATATAAGTTGTCCTCAAATCTTAATTTCTTCATAGCTATTTAAATGGAAGCTATGGTCTTCATGAACATGTACTCTGATTTTTCTCAGAGCTTGTTCAGCTAAGGAATTTGGCCCTGTTCCCCAGGTGAATCTACTCCTGGAGGCATGACAATCACTAAATGAGGATTTTGGTGCATTGTGGGAGTTTCTGGAGTGTAAGTCCTTGACAGATGGAGACAGCACCTGAACAATTCTACTAGATTATTCAAGCCAGCATCATCATTAATGTATATACATAACCTACGTAAGTTAGAATACTTGAAACAAAAAAAAACAAAAACAAACAAACAACAAAAAAAAAACACCAAGTGCTATTGAAGTCCAAAAGGATCAGCCTGTTCCTGATGTTGCTTTTAATTCCAAGTAACTAGATGGCTGCTACTAAATTCTTCAGAAACAGAGTGGTCTGCTGAAAAATCGCTGCCTTTTGTCCAACAAGGATAATGGCAACTCAAGGAATTAGCAGGTACAATATTAAGGACACTGGAAACAATGACGACTTCTTAGTGGAGAGCAACAGACACAGCAGCATCACGCATAACACAGCAGCTTTTTGAAGGACTGTGGTTCACGCAGAGTAAGGGATGTGCAAGTCTCTAATGCTATTTCTTAAAGTCATTAGCCATTCAATGCAGTGAATAACTGTAGCATATAAAAAAAAAATCACACCATCCTTAGAGAGTGCTCATATATTACAAAGGAAAATGAATATGGTGGTACTACTCAGTGCTGACATCGTAGTGAATAGCATGGAGGAGAAAATCACTGCTATCAGAGAGATAGGCCTCAGGTGACACTTAGAATTAAGAAAACCTGGCAGAAAATAAATGTCTATCTTGAACCGTTAGGAGAAGATTGCTTTAAATATGGGTTTTGCTCCAAACAACAGCATGGCAATTTGTGATTTTTTTAAAGGAAAACCTGCTTTCTTTTGCTTAAAATATTTATGGATGACAGCCCAGCCCTCAGTGACAGATGTTGATAACAAAAACTACAGCTGACAGAAATTCTCATCATAAAAAAATAATATTATGACTAAGAAATCCACCCTGCCAACGCTTATTTGTAGCCTTAACTTGTAGCAGACAAACATTTTGATTTTTGTAGCAACAGGGCCTAAGTTTAACTGGATATTTTTAATATATGTATTTTTTCAGTAGCCCAACCTGCTTGGCATTTTTTTTGCTTACATTACTAGAAACAACAGAAGCTACATTGTTAGTTTCAGGGACAAGAGATAAGCGGCAGTGATTTTCAGGACTGACGTTGCAAGCCTGGAAATATCAATAGAAGCAGAACTGAAATGCTGAAAACAGAGTCAAAAGCAGGAAAATAAAAAGGAGATTACTAAAGTAAGCCTTGAGTTTTGCTTCAAAACAGATGTGATAAAACTCCTTAGGTATTTATATCTTTCAAACTCCTTTGTAAAGGTAGTTAACGTATTTATCACTGCACATCTGGAGAAGCAGGTTCCTGAAGGCAAACAACCCTGACTAACAATATTCAGAATTGCATTTTTGTATTTCAAGTATAGCTATTCCTGATACACCCTGCTGGGAGAAGAGGGATGATCTCAACAGGGTGAATCACTTCAGCTATCCAAATCATGTCCTCTTTATCCAACATGTCCTCTTTAGTCCTCGTTCAGCTCAGTGAAGGCACACAGGGACTAATAAGGCACAATTCATCTGACCTTTTTAGGTGATTTCTTCAGATCACATCCTGAAGAGCTGTCAGGTATCATTCTTTCATGTCAGTGAGGAAATTGAGAGTGACTAAGACAGGCTGGTCTAAAGTGAAGTGAAATCACCCCAAATCACTTGTTAGAGGAAAAAAATTATTTGGTGTCCTAAGAGGACTTCTCTGGCACAGTCTTGCCCAGCCATTGTCATCACAATGACAATGAGAGTTCAGAGGAGGCCTATGAAGATGATCAAAGGGCAGGATCACCTCTCCTATGGAAACAGGAAGTTGGGCTTATTTAGCCCAGAGATACAAATGCTCTGGGGAGACCTCATTGCAGCCCCCCAGATCCTGAAGAGGACTACAGGCAAAATGGGGAGGAACTCTTTGTCAAAGAGTGTGGTGACAGGAAAAGGTGTAGTGACTTTAATGTTATGCAGATTAGACATTAGGGGAAAAAAAACATTCACTATGAGGGTTGTGAGGTGCTGAAACAGGTTGCCCAAAGAAAATATGGATGCCTCATCCCTGAGGGTATTAAAGGCCAGGTTGGATGGAATCCCGAGCAACCTGGTCTTGTGAGAGGCCCATGGCAGAGGGGTTGGACCATGATAATCTTTAAGGTCTCTTCCAATCCAAACTATTCCATGATTCTATAATCCAATTTTGGCATTTGTAATAGCTAAATTTGGATGTTGGGACTCCTGTTCTGAAGATCACACACACAGGAAGATCACACACACATTTACGTTTAGTACCTTCCGTCAAAGTGGCAGCAGTTTATCCTCATTCAAACAACTGCTTTCTTTTTTTTTTTTTTTTTGTTTTGCTTTCCATCTTCTCCACAGAAGCAGCTATCTTCCTTCTTTTCTTCCTCGCAGATAAGCTATCACATTCCCCCTGTATTTCCCAGTCACCTTTCCTTCTCTCTTTCTCACTAGCCCTTTATATATAACTGATGATTATTATAAAAATTCAATTTTAATACCATTTATGCTGAAAATATTGAAAAAGTACATCTCTTCAAGTCAAAATGGATACATGCCCTCTTGTCACAGGAGTGTCAAATACATACAGACCGAATAGCAGCATCCCATTCTTTGTGTGTGCTATTAGTGTGTTTTCACAGTTCTCAATCCATGGATACCCAAAGGTTGTGGCAGATCTTCGAGACAAACTTTTAAAAGGTTTTTTGAAGTAGAGGAATTAAAGCCCCACTTAGATTTTCCTAAAATTTCAGGTTATTTTGTTCATCCTTTGTTGCCCTAAAATGATAAAGCTGCCTTACTCTATGTGCTTCATATGATATTATTCTTCTCAGGGTCTCATCATTTTGGAGCAACTGAACCACAAACTGGCAATCTCACCAAATGAGGGAACATAAGTGTAATTGCACTTAATTGACAAGGCATCATATACTGCAAACTACAAGTTCAAGGACAGAAACATTAATGGCACCAGCATGTATATATAGTGGCAGTTATTTTTGATCAGGAATAGGGTGCAGAGAGATTTTAATTGCCATACTTAATGTTATACATGCCGTGCTACATTTAACCTATTTGAAAGCTGGCATGCAGGTTGAACAGCATTAGAACATTAATAAATTGCTGCTGCTTGTGGTTCTGATTGAAGAAAGAATACAACTCTAAGCTCAGGCTGCACTATAGAAAAATGTACTGTTTAATTAGGGAAACAATGCTTCCCTTATTAACTTTTCTAATACTGCAGCAAAGGTTACACAATTATTTTTTTCAAGGTGAGTCACCTCAAATTCTGTTAGTGTTTTCATGTTTTCTGTTAATTGCAGAGAAATCAGAGTAGGCAGAGGTTTGCATAACCTTCAGGACACAGTGATGTCCATATAGACCATGCCTTTCTCACAACTTAGATATCATGTCATATTCATTCATCTCTAATGGGAGGCTGTCACTGACTGCACCTTTAATGTTCTTATCCAATGGAAAGCAATTAAGAGCAATATTTTTTTAGAGGATCAACAAAAGGGTTGGATTACAGTTTCAAAGAGGACTGATTTTCAGTCAGTGCTGTGCACAGTGTTGGAAATTGGCAGGGAAATTAAAATAAAAGCCAGATGTGACCAATATGATTTGAGAAATCGTGTCCAAAAAATAAAACTGCTGAATTCAATTGTGCTTTCATGAACTTCAGTACACCAAAACTCTCTGTAACTGCTGTTCAGAATAAGTACATTTCAAACATACAGATAAGTTTTATGTTCATGTTCTGATCCTAAGTCCTTTATATTGTCATGAGAGATGTATTGCTATGAGACAAAATTTGCATATAGGAAGGCTCTGCTAGTCATAACTGTACTACAGTACAGTACAGTATTGCATTGTATACAGTACAGACTACAGTATTTGTAGTATTCAGAGGCAGAAGAGTGTGCGGAGTTAAGTGTTTATTCACTCTACCATTTTCTGAAGGGATAAAATCTTTGGTTCCACTCTTTATAGAACTGATTCCACTTCCATGCACATAGCAAATAATGTGAGGACTCAACTAGTACTGGAGTGTCCAATTCACAGCTTCAAATTATTTTTTCTTGCCTTTATTCTCTCTGTTATCAAACACGCCTTTATACAAATTAACAGGGACCAATTAGCAGGAGCTCCAGATAAGCCTTTATATGTTTGATTATATAGCAAAGAAATTAAATGACCGGTGTCTTATCTTCAAGTTACAAAACTAAAGTAGCTAACGAGTACAATGCAAGCACAGATCAATCCTCACAGGACTGGCACATTCAGAATTAATGTTTTAAAAGTTGAAGGAATAACTGCATGCATCAGTACAGGTTAGGGAGTGATAGTGGACAACAGGTTGGCCATGAGCCAACAGTGTGTCCCCGAGGTCAAGAAAGCCAGTGGTATCCGAGGGTGCATTAAAAAGAGCATGGACAGCAAGTTGAGGGAGGTGATCCTACCCCTCTACTCTGCCCTGAGGAGGCCACATTTAGACTAATGTGTCCAGTTCTGGGCTCCTCAGTTATAAAAAAGACAGGATTCTCCTAGAAAGAGTCCAGCAGAGGGCAACAAAGATGATAAAGGGCTTGGAGCATTTCCTATACAAGGAAAGGATGACTAACCTGGGTCTGTTCAGCCTGAGAGAAGGAGTCTGAGAGAGAATCTGACTAATATTTAGAAATATCTAAAGAGAGTTAAGAGGCAAGTAGATGAAGCCAGGTTCTTCTTGGTGGTGTGTAGTGATAGGACAAGGAGTAATGGCTTAGAACTTGAACATAGGATGCTCTGTACTGACGTGGAGGAAGTTGTTTACAGTAAGGGTGACAGAGCACTGGAACAGGTTGCCCAGAGAGGTTGTGGAGTCTCTCTCTATGGAGATATTCAAGACCCATCTGCACACCTTCCCATGTAACCTACTGTATGAAACCTTCTTTAGCAGGGGGCTGGAGTCAGTGATCTCTTAATGTCCCCCTTCCAACCCCTGCAATCTGTGATTCTTCAATTCTGTGATTCTGTGACGTTAAAGCAAAGAATTCCCAGAGCATTAAGTTTGTATTGCAGCAAGTCCTTTTAACATGTCTGTTTAATAGATATATTATGAATGCCAAACAGTAGATGAATACAACAAAAGAAATAATATTATAGAAGTTATTACAAGATTTTCCCTTGTTTCTTTTCTTTGCCAAGCACTAGCTTGGAAATGGTATTTTGTTTAAGAACTGGACTTGTATAACTGCTTCAACAGTGATGACTTCAGGGACACCCACATAAGAAACTAAAATCATTAGACACATGCACCTTTTAGAAGTTCACTATTGCAATTTCACTTTGAGCTTGTTTTCTTCTATTCTTGGCTTCACAGATTTGCCTTTCAATTCATGATTCATAATCTCATAGAACGTGTAATGGAATATGCACTTCTTTGCCAGCAGCAACACTTCAGGAAACCTTCTAAGAATGGTGCAGGAGTACAATTCAAATCACTTGACATTCCGCTTACCCACTGCTGGGCATCTCTGAGTTTTCAGGAGTTGTTTGGTGTCCTGAAAACCACACTAGTTTTATCACTGATCTCCTGATCACTTATTAAGAAAGGAAAGAAGACATGGTGTTATAGAGATATTGATTTCCATAATGGAGAGGTGTTCGAGATCAGGTTGGATGGGGCCGTGGGCAATCTGATGTACTGCCTGATTTGGTGGTTGGCAAACAGCCCATGGCAGGGAGCCTGGAACCAGGTGATATTTGAGATCCCTTCCTATTCCATGACTCCATGATTCTACGAAGATGCATGTTCTTGGGGCCCTGGAAATAATTGTTTGGAAAGATTTTGAAACCCTCATGACTGAAGGTCTCAAAAACATGCGAAACAAATATTTGCCAAGAAGAAAAGATGTATTGTTGACTCTGCCTTCAAGGTCTTATGGGCTTTTTCTGGGTTGTTTTATAAGATTTTGTACAGAACTGCATCTTTAATGCAAACACACTCACATCTAAACAACACAGAAAATACTAGCAAGTTAGATGTGCAAGAAGAGCAAGCATAGCTTAATAATTGATAAACATTAATTTAATAGTAATTATCAGGTAGATTGAGGTGATAAAAATGTAAGCATGCAAATCAATAAATTAAATTAGCTTTAGAAATGAGTAAATCTACCAAGTAATTATCTGTTCCAATGGAAACACCTTTTTTTGACAAAATCCAGGTCATTAAAATTAATACTTTGAAAAACATTATGTTGGGGAAAAAAAAAAAAAAATGAACAGAAAGAACTATACCTATCTAGTAAATAAAATGTGCCTGGCACTGCAATCCATGCTCATCTTCTTACCCTCCAAGAACTCTCAGTCTGCATGCAAATTCTGGTCTTTGGCCAGCAGTTTTTTTCCAAATAACGACCATAACCTTGAGTGAAGGCCAATATTGTGTTAAGGACAATCTTAGCATTTGAACAGCAGGGATGCTCAAGTTTCAGTGCCCAGAAATGTTTTCTGTTAAAATTTAATTTAATGATATAAATGTAACCAATGAGAGGACTACCATGGCAGAGTAATTCACAACTTGTTTTGTATTTACAGTACCCCACAGAAATAAATAAGTGATGTAATGGCCCTGAGGGCATCACCATGGTGGCTGTTCAGGATCACAGTCACAAGATTACTGTTTCTGAATAGCATGCAGTGCTATTCTGTGACTCCAAAATAGTCACAGACAGTTCCCAGTGTTTCCTGTGAGGTAGCTCTAGCTCATCAAAGAAAATTAGACTATGGGAGGTATTAAAAGTATGAGTCTGGCTGAACTGTATTTTGTATGGATTTGGGTTAATATGTTCTGGGTCTAGACTGCTACTGTGTAGCCAACATTACCCGGCACCAGCTACCTCTCTAGAAATCAGATTCAGAGTTTGGTCTCTATTTCCAGATCCTGGGCATAGTCCTTAGAACCCATAGCCTTTAATTTTGCTGATATGTAAGTGAAATGGATTGAAATCCTTGTTTTGGCCTCCTCTCCTAATAGACAGACATAGTATCCATAAGAGCTTTATTCAAAATCAGAGTAGAGAAGCCAGTGAACATAAAGGTGAAAGAAGCAAAAGAAACAGCCCTGTTAGCCTCCTAGCCCTGCTTTTCAGGATTGAAGCTCTTGGGTTTCCCTCTCTGGCAGCGTTGAGTCTCACTGCCTTTCTGAAACACTGGAAAGTATCCTGTTTGACATTCAAGCATTCAGAAGTTCAAATCCCAGTAAAACTGTCATGAAGTTCATGAATATTTTCCTCCTATACCTTGCAGGAGCACTAAACTCAGAAAGAAAATTACAGGGAAAAAAATTCATAGCAAGTGAAGACATGCTGCAATATCTAATGAGAACACAGCCTTTATTCTGATAAAAGTTCTTTGTGTTACTCTTTTATTAAGAGGGACCATGCCAATTTCTCTGTACACATGGCAGATCAGAAGGGCTTTTATAATGCAAAGCCTTAGAGTATCTTCTGAATGTACCTGGCATTGCTCTGAATTTCCGCTACCTACTGTTCCTCTTCATCTCAATCAAAGAGAATAGCTCTGAACAAAGATTAATGAAAATCATTATTAAGGTGATTATTAGCAGAGATTACTTTTGCTGTTAGAGTCTGAGACATTAATAATGCTCTGTTTATGGGTGAGTGCCATTTTCATTAAAGCTCCCACGTACACACCCTTTTTCTTTGTAAGATTGCAAACCAGCCTTAAATTAAAAGGACGAATGCTGGCAGCCTGGGTATAATTGTTGCTCTATTCCCTTTCCTCAAAGGAAACAGATAAAATCAACTGAAATTATTTCTTAATTTCAGACAGAAATGAGTCACAAAATCTATCTATGGCATTTATTTAATCATATTTATTGAAATAAGTTATGTTCTCTGACATTTCACTGAAACATTCAGAAGCGTTGAAAGACAGTGCTTGTTTAATATCATAGAATCATAGAATCGTTTGAGTTGGAAGGGAACCTTGAAGGCCATCTAGTCCAACTCCCCCCAGGGATAAACAGGGACACCCACATCTCCATCAGGTGCTCAGAGCCCCATTCAGAGTGATCTTTAATGTCTCTAAGGATGGGGCACACATCACTGGACAAACTGTTCCAGTGCCACACCAATCTTACTGTAAAAATATTTTTCCTTATATCCAATCTAAATCTGCCCTCTTCTAGTTTGAAACTATTTCCCTTTCTCCTATCGCAACAGACTCTGCTGAAGAGTCAGTCCATGGTGGCTCAAAGGTCTTTTAGCCAAAATTTCCTTCAGTCTCAGTTTCAAGAATGTTACTCACTAGATAAAGCTTTGCCATTCATGGCCTATTTAATTGCACTCTTGCCAGCCATTCGATTCCAAAAAAATTTGAAAGACTGCCTTTTTTGTGTAAAAAGCAATTTTCAATCCCAAATAATGCAACAAGTACATAATTGCCATTCATCTCTAATTTTATGTCCACAACAACTGTTGATGTAATTATGGATGAGACAGATTTTGCTTGATTTTGGGCATTATAATGTACATCTGTGCTAGTCACCCTAGGCTCTATTTCACACAAACCTAGGGAGTGTGAATCATCTAATGAATTTCACATATCTATTTTAGGATGAATCATGTCCAGAATTTCCTCCTGCATTCCTCTGAACCACTGTAGACATCAGAAATTTGGCAAGATGAATTGAATCTACTGATCTAACCTGTAAGAGATGTGGCTCAAGCCTTTTTGGCTCTCTGGATGATCACCCAAGTTCTGGTGAAAGGCTGGAAGACCTTGGTGCAGAAGTTGCATCACATAGCATCTTAAATCAAAATGTACATAAATTCTGATCTAATTTAAACTTTCTTGCTACCTCCTCTCAAGACCTCATTCCTCTCCCTGCTGGAATTTGAATGACTAACTCCCCCAAACTGGTCAAATATTTCTAACAAAAACATGAGTTGTAGAAGAAATCACTCCAGTTAGTGAAAAGTAGGTATGTTTTTTAGTAGGTATATTGTTAACCTTTTATGAAACTTGACCAGACGCATTTGCATGTAGCAAAAAAAAAGAAAAAATATTCAGACTCTAATAGCCTTCAGGCTCTCGTAATAATAGAATGTGGTTGAAGTAGAAATGCAGTTGCATTCCTGTTCCAGCAGAAAGCATGTGTGTAGTGAAAGAAAATCTTATATATGCGAGGCCGCATCACAAGATTTTACTATTACTGGTCTTCTAAACATACATGGCCACAGAGCCATTTTAAGGAGTCTCAGCATCTTAGTTTACTTACTCCTTAAGTATGAAGGGTCAGACAGAGCAAAAGCTCTTGACAAGAATCAAGTTTGATAACTGTTTGGAATGTGTGGAATGTGATTAGAAGAACAGCTATTGTTGCTGCAGTGAATGACCATATACTAATGTGCTTTTTAGCCACTCAAAACACCTTGACCTCTATCTCAGCCTCTGCCATCAGCCTCCGCCATAGCAAAAGGTAGGAAGCAGACAATTTTGCTCACAGAATCACAGAATCACAGAATGGCTAATGTTGGAAGGGACCTCTGGAGATTGTTTGGTTCAACCATCTGCACCAGCAGCGACACTCAGAGAAGGGTGCCCAGGACCCTGCTTCACCACCGACACAGTAGAAAAAATGCTTCCTGATATTTGGAACAAACATCCTGTGTTCCACTTTGTGCCCACTGCCTCTTCTCCTGCACTGGGCACCACAAGAGCTCCATTGTCTTTGCATTCTCCTTTCAGGTGGTTATAGACATTTAAAAGATTCCCCCAAGCTTTCTCTTCTGCAAGCTAAACAGTCCCAAGTCTCTGAGACTTTTCTCACAGAAGAGGTGTTCCAGGCCCTTCACCATTATGGTAGTCCATTGCTGGACTCTCTCCAGTATGTCTAGGTCTTTAGTATTGGAGGCCCAGAAGTGGGCACAGCACTCCAAATGCTTTCTAATTCTGAGTAAAGGTGAAGGATCACATCCTTTGACCTGTTGGCAGTACTCTGCCTAATGCAGTCAAGAACACCATTGTTTTCTTAGCAGGAAGGCACATTGATGACTCGTTCAACTTGACAACCATCAGGACCCCCAGGTTCTTTCCTGCAGAGCTGCTTCTCAGCTGGGTGCCTACAGCACATGCTGGAGCTTAGGGCTGTTCCTCCCAGCGGCAGAGTTCTGCACTTCTTGAACCTCAAGAAGCCTTTACAGCCCGACTTCTCCAGCCTGTCTGGTCCCTCTGGTTGGCAGCATGACACTGGTGGATCAGCCAATCCTCTTAGTATCATCTGTGAATTTGCTGAGGGCACACTCTCCCCCAGCATCCAGTTCATTAATGAAGACACTAAACAGGGCTGGACCCAGTATTAACTCCTGGGGTACTCATTACATGAATCCTAATGGAAAATCTGGTGTGGGATGTAAACAGTGAAGTACCAAGTACTTCAATCTAATGCTGTTAAGCAATAATGACTGAAAGGCAACAGATTTTTTCAACCAAAGCACAGTTTGAAGGTAATGATTAAGAAACTGAAACAATGTCTTTTCACTTTGTTTGAGAGTAAGGTATCCATTGGCTGCAATGTACAGGCTGCTATCAACTAATACAGCTCATCTAGATCTTACAGGCCCCTGTGCAGTGCCAGATGTTGGGCTCTAAAATATATCTCCCTATTTCTTGTCCTTCATGTAGTAATGGATCAATTGTAATAACTAATAGAAATTTTTGGAAACCACAAGCCTTCAGTGGAATCAATTGCAAATTGAACGTGTAATTATATGAGAGATTCTCTGAAAGTGATGCTGTCTGTTTTATGATGTTAGCCCACAGCATCAGAGGAGAGTAGTGGTGGTATGACAGTAGAGGTTGGATCATCCCATCAGTATTCCACTATATTTTGTTGTTCTGTGATAGACAGCAGAAGATGGACAGTTGGACAAAATGGCATCTGGTATGGAAGTGCACGTGAAGCAAAGGTGTGTCATTGAACTCTTTCACATGGAAAAAAAATGCATTCACTGACATTCTTCAACTCTTTCTGAACATTTATGGAGGCCAAACAGTGGATGTGAGCACAGTGAGGTGGTGGGTAATGTGTTTCAGCAGTGATGACAGTGACAGTGGATCACCTCTGCTGGTGCAGATTTTTACGAGCATGTCAAGACAGGCTTCTGCTCACTGTGGCTATAATGCATAGCCAATGATGATTACTGTGTTGAAAACTACTGTTTTATAGCTGAGAATTTGCTATATGGAATTAGTGTTCTTGTGCTCTTTATATCTGCTGTAATTTCCATGAAAATAAATGTGAGGCATTACTTTCAGAGCAACCTGTGTATGTATATATGTATGACACTTTAAATGATAACAAAAATCTCTCCAGTTTTGATCTCCAAAAGGTAAGTCATATAACTTTACAATGTTACCATAGATTTCTTAAGGACAGCTGGATGATTGATATATTGTAAATTGCAATACCTATAAAAGTTGGGGTGACTGAGCAAGATTTGGGTTTATGTCTCTAGTGAAGCCATGAATTATCTGAGGAAATATGACAAGCAATTCATCAAAATAGAAACCACATAGTCAAACAAGAGTATATACTCCTCTAATGCTTAAGCCAAATCTGATCAGAATTCAAAAGCAGGCTTTCTATGACTTCAGAAGGCTCAGGATGCAGACCTAAAGGGAAATTCATGTCCAAATTGGAGGGCAGAGTATAAAGTAGTATAAAGTTTGAAGTCAGAAAAACACACATTTCCATTCTTCATCAATAAAGTACTTACCCCTTTGCAACTTATGTGTTAGTATGTTGTGTTTTTGATCTGAAACACGTAAGTTACAAAGGATCACTGGCCAATGTAGGAAGAGGGGAAATCTCCCTCGTCCTGGAGAAGAAAAAGCACAAGTGCCATCTGGCTGGCAGTCATGTAATCAAGAAAACGACTGACGAATTTTGTATTAGCCCAACCAGAGTCCTGCACTCCGGAGCTTAGAGATGCCTTGACTTTAAATCCTGACTGATGTGACACGCTCTGCACTGCCTTATTTGTTTAGAACTCGCCCCATTTTAAACCACATCAGCTGGTACAGCAAAGGATAATAATTTTTGATGCTGTCTGCAGTTCAAAGCTTTGTTAAATGCATTTTATCAAGAGCCTGGAGAACTGAAATCCATCTTTTATGCACAAAGCAAACGCAACAGGAACAGCTGTAGCGTCAGCCTTCCTGTTCTGCCTCAGCACAAGAGATGGCCGTGCTGCTTAACTGATCAGTCTTCTCTCCCTGTGCTCATTCCAGCTCCTCCATTAATGGCTGTTAGTAGTAGTGTGCTCTCTGATGGGGTCACCTGCCTAGAGGAGAGTATGTCACTTGAGTATATTACTTGAAAAATTAATGTTCTTGGAGATGTTCAAGGCCAGGTTGGATGGAACCCTGGGCAGCCCATTGTAGGAGCTGGCAAGTCTGCCCATGGCAAGGGGTTGGATCTCAATGATTTTTAAGGTCCCTTACAACCACAGCCATTCTACGACTATGATTCAATCTCTCCCACTAAAAATGACCCATATGAGAAGAGAAAAAAACTAATGATGATTTCAGATTAACACCTTGTAGGAGAGTGAAGGCCCTTTCTTTGGGTCCAGAACCATGCAGTCTTCAAAGCTTCTCATAAAAAGCTTTTCTTTGTGCCAGATCACATAAGCAAAGACAGTCTAATACAAACAATAGCAAACATCAGAAGAGATTTGTCCTGAGATATGACAGAAATTCAATTGAAAGCATTGCAAATGTGTATGCACACATATAAAGGAAGTGGCTGAGTACTTGAAGCCGAGTTTGCTGTACAAACATTTCTCTTGTTATTCAGACTAAAGAAACTAGAAAAAACACATTCAGAAAGAAGGTTTCTTTCTTTCTAAAGAAAGTCACAAAGAGGGTGGAATAAAATAAGAAACATGAATTTGTTCATCACTATAAAGTACCAAAGCACAGAGCATTGCAAAGGCAGTAATATGGAACTCAAAGCACAACATGTGGTACATTAATGTGTTACTGTGGACAAGTTTAGTTGATCCAAGAAGGTAAGCTGGCTAATTCCCTCATCCCAGCTTTGGAGCAGACTTGTTCAGCCCAACAGGCCAGGGTCCGCTCCTGTGTGGGTTCTCTATGGGCTGCAGTCTTCTTCAGGCCAAATCCACTGCTGAACCATGGGCTCCTCCATGGCTGCACATGGAGATCTGCTCTGTGTTGTGCCCAGGGGCTGCAGGGTCACAGCCTGCTCCACGATCAGCCTCTCCAGGGCTGCAGGGAACTGCTGCTGAAGTTGCAGAAGCATATATTAAGATGAGCTTTTTAAATTCTTCTTTATCTTTCTCTAAATGCTTGAGAAGCCAGTTCACCTCATGGAGCATTTTCGGAAACTTGGCTTTTTTTTTTTTTTTTTTCCCCAGAAGATTGTCTATCTGTGTGCCAAAACAGATACCTTTGAATGTTTTAAATTATTTATCTTTGCTTGTACGTTGTTATTTTGAATACGCAGGTGGAGATATATGCGTGTTTCCAATTGATTCTCAATTGAAGTATGCTTTTGGAGAATAAGAAGTGAGAGCAAAAGAAACAGATGTGAGAAAATTGGTGATGATCATCATCAGAAGCGTTTGGAGAAATTCTTATTTTGGAATGTTGGGTGAATGTTTTTCTTTCTTATGATAATATTTGAGAAATCTGTAAGCAGTATTTGAGTGAGCTCTGAAGGCTTTGACAATTTTTACAAATTAAAGTATCTGTGAAGAGAATATTTCACATTAAACAAAGTATTTACACCGCTTTTTCTCTTTGCAAGCATCAATGGTGAAAATGTATCAGACATTACCAACGTACCCTTGCTTACCATAAAAAAAATCATTAATTTTAGACTATCTATATTCTCAAATTCAGAATTTGATAACCTTGGAGAAAAGTTGCTCCTGAGAGTTCAAATCTAGAACATACCAAAATATATTGTAGAGGCACAAAAGCCTCAGTTTACCTTTTGGAGGTTTCCATTTGGAGGATCAATACAAAAATGGGTTCAAAATCCAAACACTTTCTAACCATGATATATATTTCCCAGATCTGTAGAATTGTCTTCTGCACTCCCAAGTTAGCACTTTCTGGGTCAAATTCTTTCCCAGGATTTATTGTGTTGGTATTTTCTATATACAAAACGAAATGTTTACTCTGGAAATCTGATTTTCATTGAACACTTTTAGCAAAGTTGGATCACAAGTCTCTGTTAATGAGGCATGGCTGTGTATTGCAGCAGTCCTGAAAGGTTGCTTTCTTTTTAGTGGTTGTTGTCTTTTCATGTAGGTGAATTCTAAACAATCACACTATCAGAAATATTATCAGAAAGTAAATACAATAGACTGGATTTTCCCTAGATGTGGTACTTCCTTACAGAAGGCATGTATTCATGATGCTAAGTGAAGTCTTCACTTCAATATTGGGAAGTGGTTCATGGCAAGGCATCTTAGAAAAGGCACTGTTACTCTTTTCACATCTTCCCATCAAGCTCTGCCTTGGCAAGGCTGTTGCAGCTCACATCAGAGCATAATTTACTTACGTATGACCCAGACAGGGGAGGTGAAAACTCATCCTATTTCTCATGCTGTCCCTTCTAAGAGCCTTAAGTTTTAGAAAGATTGTGTTTACAACTCCAACTTGTCTCAGTGGTTTAAGAAATTATCCCTCTTGCTCTGCTCAATGTCAACAATAACCTGGTTAAGACTTGCCACTGAAAAACACTTTTTATAATAGAGAGTGTTGATTCTTGGACAGGATTTTGGAACTTATCTCAGGAGCATCCACAACTTGATATGGAGCCACTGGTGCTATGATGGAAACTGAGGTATTCTGAGAACGGACCACTCTGTCTCCTCTGACATATGTCTATTTCTAGAAGAATCAGAAATCTGCAACTTATTCCACCTCTCCTAAAAGCTCTGAGAAATAGAGTACTAATTGCAGGAACAGCAATATTTGTTTTATTAAGTTGAAAAAAATTAAAAAAAAAAAAACAATAATTGTATTTGAAAACAGATACCATAGATATAAATGAAATCATGATGGCTATTTTCCTACTCCTGGTCATGCTCCATACAGTTTTCATTCAGCTAGAAAGCCTTCTAAATATTTCACAGGTCTGTAAGATAGGTTGTTATCAGTAAAGAAGTTGCTGACTGCTGCTTCCTCCAGATGTATTCATCTGGAAACTACATTGCTGGAGATTCATTTGGAACTCATGTCTCAGCTCTTCAGTGTCTCCTATAACACACAAATGCAATACTTACTTGAGATACACATCTTTAACACTTTGCCCAGAAAACTGTTGACTTTTTTTTTTTCCACAGCATGTGAAGGTGTTTAAGGAATGCTGATGATCCCTGGGAATCCTTCTGCATTGGAATGAAAATATATCCATTGACACAAGTAGGAAGTGTTTTTAAACCACATAAAAATGGGGACCAAGTTTTTAAATGGTCTGGTAGCGATAGGACAAGGGGTGATAGGAATGGCTTTAAGCTAAAAGAGAGGAGATTTAGGTTAGATGTTAGGAAGAAATTTTTTACTCAAAGGGTGGTGAGGTACTGAAACTGCCCAGAGAAGCTGTGGGTGCCCCATTCCTGGAGGTGCTCAAGGCCAGGAACTGGGTGGGCTTTGCAGTCCTGTTCAACCTCAGCCTTTCTATGATTCTGTGATTCTATGAAAAATAGGTTCTTCTTTACACACCTCTGGAAAGATGTTGCAGAAGATAAGGGACATACGTAATACCAGCAGGTTTAAAAGACTTTAAGCCTATAAACGTACTTTAGGGAATAGGAAAGAATTTACTTGGCACCCTGTCCAACACTCAGGCATCTTTAAGAAGGCAAATGTGAATTCAAATAAATTCAGCTGAAAGAGGAGAACTTCAGCTGGTAAACAGAGAGAAACTTTCAGACAGCATTCTTCAGGAGAAACAGAAATTTAAACTCAGTGCAAAACTCTGCTGCTGGGAGTTTCATTTTAATCAGTCATTTTCCTTTTGTTGTTTTTATTTGCACAGCAGTTCTGAACAAATTGAAAAGAGTTTTTTTTCTCCTTTGGTGCAGGCTGGGTTCCTACCACTTCCATTGTAAAGAAGAATTCAATTTCGAGGTGATAAATTCAAGAATACACAGATAAGGCACTTGTAGGAAATGGGGGGGTGGGGGGAGGGAAGACTACCAGGCATGAATTGAAAGTACAGACAAACTATAGAAAAAGGAGCAATTATCAGCTGCATTTTACATACCAAAAAACAGATAGTCTCCTTCAATCTACTGTCTTCAGCAAGAGAGAAAGTAGTGAGATTTGCTGATGCTAATTTCATCTCTTCATTGTTTTGGTAGGATGTATTTTGATTTTCTGTGTGGATAAGCAGGACTAGACAGCTTAGGAGAGAGATAACGTATGCAGTGAGCTCTTTCGAACCTTGGCAGCTTTCTGGTTTTAATCTCAATTTATTGTCCAAATTCTATCTCCCTAATGGCCAGACTAAATCCTGATTTTGATAAAGAAAATACAGGCTCATTTGAGCTCCATTTGAGGCCAGATGCTATGTTCTGAGGTAGAAACATCACCTTCCTCAGGTGGAAACTGGGTAAGTTTTAAGCTTTCCAGCCATCACTGTCACAAATGTGCAACATGAGTTAGCAGTAATGCAGTAGGGACAAAATATGACAAAGGAGAAGCATAGACAAAAGGACAGCCATGCTAGGTCAGCTAGATAATGCCCTGTCTTCAGTGGTGGCCAACAGAGACTGTCTGGGGATGAGAGTTTGACCACAACAAACATATAGCAACATTGTGCCAGAGCACTCCCCTGGTCTTTGCAAATGCAGCCGAAGTACACCTTGAATCAGACCGATCATCTGAGTCCAGTAGCTCTCAGTGTATTGTGACTCCATTGAGGCATTTACTCAAAGTGTACTTTCAACACTCACAGCCTCTTTTGGCAAGGAATTTCAGATTTTCAGTCTCTGTTGCATGATGAAATATTTGCTTTTGTTTGTTTGCTGTGAACGTTCTACCAGCTACCCTGGCTTGAAGATCCTGCTCTTGACTTGAAGACTCTGGTTTCCATATGGGTAGAGTGAGAAATAATTTGCTATGAACCCTTCGTTCACCCCACAGAACTTCACATGCTTTTGTTATATCCCCTTCTAAATTGCCACTCATTTTGGCTGAAAATCTGCATTAAAACTCTTCCCCCATCTGAAATCTGAATTAGCTTTGACTGCCTTTGCTGGTCACTGGATTTTTCCAGTAGTAATATAACTTTGGAACAAGGACTAGAACTGCAAACAGAATTTAAGATGCAGACATACCAACATTTTACATTTTCTGTTTATTCCATTTCTTTCCTAACAATACTTAATATTCAGTTTTCATTTTTTACCACAGCTGAGCACTGAGTTCAATGGAACTATATATTATAACCTCAAGATCTCATTTCTGAGTAATAAGAGTTAGCTCAGATCCCATCATTCACTCTGTGAAGTTTGGATTGTTTTTCCCTACGGATGTCACTTTACATTTATCTACCCCAAATTTTATCTACTACTTAATCATCCAGTCTTTTAGTCTTTTACAGTCCTTCTGCAGCACTCCACAGCGGGTTCTCACTTTTAATTCAGTAATTTAGTTTAGACTTCCCACTCCAGTGGCACACTTATGCTTTTCCTTACATTCTTGGAATAAAACACCCACAAACTTTGATCAAGATGAGATTAATGGAACTTTTTGTTACATTTCCTTCTAGATTTCAAATATTTGCATGCTTATCTATACATGAAACCCAGCCATTGAAGTGGTGTAAAGTTACATAAGCAATATTGATCATGGGAAAAGTGAGAAAGAGAGAGGAAGAGAGAGGAGAAAGGGAAGGAGTATTTGACAATCAGGAATATAAGGATTATTCTGTATAGAGCTGTAGATGATAATTTAGAGAGCATGTTGTATTTCATGATACCCTTCCAGATCAGCTATATTAATGACACCAAACTTTATGTCATTGTGTAGGCTTTCCATATTCGTGACCAAAACTGCTTCATTATTACTGTTTCTGCTCTAGTAGAACTAAAGATGTGCTAAGAACCAACCTCCATCCCAGAGGGATGACAGCCCAATGCACAGATTTAAGAAAGCAGTTAAGGACATGTGTAGGTCTAATCGCCTGATTAGGTTCTCTACAAACATCTGTTTTCCAGAGTCATGGATAAACTGGGAACTAAATCACAGCTCTCCATTAGTATTCCTCAGCTGTGTTCTCTTACAATTCTGCCTAGGAGCACCAAATAAATATGATTGCTTTAAGGTGAGAATTTAAATCTTTAGGTTGCCATTTAGACAGGTGGGAACAAGAAAATGTTGTAATAGACTCCTGCCACTACAGTCCCCAGGCCTGCCACATTTGCTGAAGACTTAGTGACATTAGAATAACTCCAAATTGTACCTTGAGTTGTTTATTAAATAAACCACAGGAAAGCTAATGAACATGCAAACAAACAGAGGCTTAAAAACATGTCACTCATGGTTTGAGAAATGCAGTCAAATTGTATACAAGGCTTAACTGCTTTCAGTGCAAACATTTGGCTTCAAAAGTTGGAAACATTATTCTGCAAAACTTCTTATTAATTATATTTATTTCAGTTTGAATTCAAAGCCTGACCAGCATCAATTTATTCCACTCAACTTTATCAGCCCAGCAATGTTATTCTTCAGTTTTACTTTCAGCCTGGCTCTGTCTGATAACATTTTCTGATCGATGAAAAGGCAGAGGTTGTTACCAAAAGTAATGGTATGTTATAAAGCTGTTCTAGTCCAACAATTAAAAGCATTTTATTATGTAATAAAACCGGTGCTACTTTTTTCATTGCAGCCGCACAACATTAATTCAGTCACTAATTTGCACATGTTATATTACTGATGGGGGGCAAAAATGCATTTGATTCTATCAAGCACAAAAATCATATACCTTTAAATAAATTAATAACCAGAGTACTCGGGAGGTTGTAATGTGATCCTCCATAATTGAGACAAAATGTATTCATAGCTATTGATTAGATCCAACTGTCAGAATGGTCCTTCCTGGGCTGGGTGATATGGAAAGGCATTAGCATGAACAGAAGGTAGAAACAACCTTCTGCTCTGTGCATTTTTAGAATAGCTGAGTATTTACAAAGGCTGCATTAAACAGCATGGCTAGGAAGAGTTTATTCTCACTGCTCCTATCTACATTTCTCTAGTCAGAGAAATGTATGCAGAGGAGAGTTCATTCGACAGGAGTTTGTTACTTTTTTCAGGTGAGCATTTCTCTTGGTTCACATTAAAGATTGATGAGTGAACAAATACACCTGGCACTGGGAACAGGAAAAATCTTGGCGTCCCATAAATGCTCCCTGCACAGTTTCAGCCTTGCCCTAAGAAAAATGCTTTTTGCACGAGGGAGCTTTATCTGGAAGATAAAATGCTGCACTGTGCCTGAGAAATGAAGCTTTCCCAGAGCCTCTGGTGACGTTTTAGTTAAGCTGTAGACAGACTGTAGCTGTGCAGATTTCCTTTGATTCAGTTTTCAGTGGGAAGCCTGGAAGAGTACAGAGGATTTGATACAGTATTGTGTCCTTACCTGTGGCTTCTGAGTGGTAAAAACTATAAACAGGTGGGTCTTAGAAAGAACTGGCTGTAAAATTTAGGAATTCAAATCCATTGTTACATCTTCAATGCATCTGATCAGCTGTTCGTAGTTGCCACTAATGGTAGATAATGAACTCCCTTGATTGAATTGTGACCTGTGAGCATGAAAAAAAAACCAGCACTGTGGCATTAATAGTTAAAAGCCAACCAGAATTTTGGAAACAAATATTCATGCTTCAAATCTTGGATAAACCTTGGAGAATTAAGTATTTTTAATATTTTGGTGAAGGAATGACTAGAAGTCCTACTACAAAATGTCTATTTCTAAATTAGCTCCTGAAAGAGGATAACTGAGGATAACTACTGAATGAGGTGGAGTATTACCCTCATTCACCAGGACACCTTTTCTTTTTCATGAGCTAGAATGATCCTCAGCTCATTAGGGAGTAATTTGCATCTGACAAAGATCCAGCCATGCGCTAAAGATGAAGAGCTTATAGTCCACCAGTTGTTTTATCCATTCTAAATTCTTCTATGGACTTTCACTGTGATCTTTGTCAGGTCACAAATTAGGCCTCATTTCCTTATCCCTTTTTAAATGGGGATAGTAATACTTACTTCACAGGACTGCATTCAGTCTTCAAAACCCAGAATGTGCAAAGCACAGTTAGTCTGTAAGTGAAAATCACTAGTGAAATACAGACTATCGCTAAGCACCTTTGAAATTAAATCAGATAGGACAAGAGAAATGATTAATAATCAAAACAGTGTTGGAATGGCTCACAAGGGTATGGTCAAAGTGATTCATAAGGAATGTCCTTTCCATCTCCAGCAGACTAGACAGAGTGTGACAGAAACCAAGACACAGACTTATGAAATCCCCCCAAAATATGAGTACCACTTAAATCTCAAATTCAGAACGTAAGAAAATCTACACTGGCTGCTCAATTAACCAGTCTTTCAAAATTCTTTTTATTTAAAAAAATCAGAAGTATAAAAATAAAACATATTGCTTGTATACCTGAAAACATGTGATATGCAGTGAAATTGTTGCTGAGGTTTGCATCATTTATATTATCAGATGGCAAGCTATTTGTTAATAATTGCCTACTGTTGTGGAATCCCCTGACAGAAGGCTGTATGTGCTATACAGTCAGAGGCACTCTGGAGTGAATGATAGGAGATGCCAAAATTAAAACTCCTTATTAGTCATGCATTTGAGCATGGGTTGCTATTTTTCTTTCCCCCACTTCACTAAAACTGAAACCAGTTAAGTTCTTAAAATGTTCTCAGGAAACAAGGAAGACAGACTATGCTCTCCTGAGCAGGGTACCAAGTCTGCCATGCCTTCTTTATGAAGTGGGGAAAAAAAAAGTAATAATCAATTTTTAGAAAGCAAGTATTCAAGATATTGGAGTGCCAGGAGCAAAATCCAGTTGTTTGGAACCAGACATTAATCCAAGAACAGCTGAATGTCTTCTCCAAGGAGGGATTGGAATTGCAGCCCTTAATCCTGTGCAGAGAATCCATGTGGTAAAAAGACACAAACATGAAGAACTAGTACAAAGAAGCCACTCCTGCAGAATGAGAGACTTAGGGCAAACTGAGTTGCTTGTGCAGCCCATGTTTGGAAAGGAGTCCACAGAACCAGCAATAAGAAAGTGTTTGACATCAACGCTATTTGGGGTCTGAGTTCACAGAGATGATGATCAAATGTCTCACCATGAAGCACCACATGCCGAAAATAGACTTCTGCAAATAAAAAGAAGCACTGAACTGGTCCTTGTGCAATTCTAACAACACTGATGCAGTATGGAGAAGACCATGCTGCAGGATCTGTTGGCAAGACTGCTCTTCCGTCTTCTAGAAATTCAAGTTGAGCCCAAGTCTGAGCACCTCAAAAAATCACTGCTACATACAATGAGCAACTTGCCTTGCGGAAGGGGAGCAGCAGAGGACATTAATCAGAGAGGTGGAATTACAGAGTAGTGGATGCATCCAGAGCTGTACACGAATAATGAAGTAAAGCAAGCAAGCAGTGGTCAGGCGTACAACAGATGATGTGTTATGTTGTTTGTTTATTTTTATTTTCCCATGTTCCACTGTTTCTAGAACATACTGCATTACAGGTTACCCTCACAGTACTGTGGCAAGCAGCATAACCTGTGGGAAGTTTCATGACTTCATGTCTTTTTAGATAACAGCTAAATTCAGTTCTGTGGTTATAAGGAGCCAAAAGGGTTCTACAGAAATCTGATGTCTCGGTTGAGGAAATATAGAAGAAATTAGACAATATTTTTTAAAAAATAGACAATGATTCCATCTAAATGTTCACAACCATTATTCCATTATTATTCCAAAATTATTCCATTACCTACTTGACTGTAATACTGTGAAAATAAAGTCTCACGTGGTTTTCTATTAGGTTATAATGTAAGAATAGAATTTAATAAAACAGCAGAAGAAAATTTAAAAACCATCCTAGAATTCTGTTTCACCCTAGAATCACTCTAGATTCTGTGACACTCAACAATTCTGAGATTCTGTGATTCTGAAAGAAAACATATGTTGAGGAAAGGGAGGAGAACCTTTTTTCATTATAAGGATTTAACCTCTAAATTTCTCACTGAGTTTTTGTCAGTAATTCTACTTTTCAAAACACCAATGTTCAGTTATTACTTAACGCCAACAACCTAATAGGACACATCAATGAGAATTTGATTACACAAAATATAGCAAAGAATAGCAATTTGAAATACACACAAAATGTTTTTATGCTCTCCTCACATATTTCCTTATTATACCAGCATACAATACAGGGTAATTTTGTCTTCAGTTGCAAACTTTTACAGCGATGTGCTCATTTGGTGTAAATATGAGTAGCATTCATGGAAGCATACAAATGATATAAATTTCTGCAGATAACAATGAAGTTGTCATATTTATGCTTTATTCTAGATCCTGAAAATTACTGTTTGAAGATTAATTCAGTGATACAAACAGATCATGCAGGGTTGCTTAGTGACTGTGGGAATAAGGAAATTCATATGCCAAGCTCAGTGTTATTGACAGATAATCTTAAACTTGAATGAAGATTATGTTAACTAACTATTAACACATTTTCACTTTGGACCACAAAGTATTTAGCATGCATCAATGGCTCATGGTGAATATTTAGAATAGCTGTTATAAAGACACCAGTAAAATTGTGAATCATGCTGATCTAGAAATTAGAAAAGAAAATGTTGTGTGATAAAATAAGAAAGATTGCATTCCTTCTCCATACACTTTGAAATACACTTTGAATTAAACTGTGTTTTCCACTCTTGTTTTTAATTGGGATATGTTTATGAACACAATTTCTTTATCTCTTTTTTTTTTTTTTTTTTTCTACTTGCTTCTTTGAAATCAGGACAAACTATAGCAAATACTTTTTTGCCAGAACTCATTAAGTTAACTGACTAGATGCCTAGTAGCATAGTAAGGACAGAAGTTAAAGCCCATGCTGAACAAGGGTATTTAAAGCTGTGTTCTGTACAGTTCATTTTGAAAATTCATTGCTGAAGAATCCCAGAGCACTAGTATACAAACTATACTGCAGTGTTAGTCAGCAATTCAGAGGAATTCATTCCGCCTTTGGTTCAATCTTGAAGTATGAAAGATGAAGGAAATTTTGTCTGCTTTCACTAAGTAATTGTCTGAGCAGCAAATACTTTAGCATAATCCACTTAAATGATAATTAAACTTCCCAGTCACCCACCCTTCTATTTTCAATGCTTGTTTTTACCAGCAGCACAATGATTCATTCTTCTTTAGTAAACTACCTACTTAAACATGCATTGCTTTGTAAGATACCCAAGAGCAGCATCAACTTGTTTTGTACAACTTCTTGAACCGAGAGGTATTCTGGAATGCCTTTATCATCTTTATTTTGATCTATTAATGCATATGAAAATCTTGTCTTACCTGACATGCTAGATCCTTTTAGCTGAGGGCTTCCAGCTGCTAGGAAATTCAGTCATACATTGAAAGATGAGTACTATCCTTGTATAGCTACACAGTAAGTTGGATTTCTCATCTCATCTTATATTCTAGCCTACCCTCTAGCCAATATAATGAGAAATCTTTGGATAAATATATGTCACTGTGTAGTGTACACATATTGGCTAGTCAGCAGAATTACTTTCCAGATTTTACTGAAGAAATGACAGCTTTGTCAGCTAAAACGTGGATATACCCATAGGTAAACACAAATGTTGATGTTTTTATCTAGAGCTGAATCTTCCTTACAATTTCATGTCGCATTTGGACTGTGAATTAAAAATAGAATAATACTTCTCAATTAACTCTTTCTCATTTTGTAATCAGGGCTTTAATTCAGAATTTGTTTTATCCCTGTACAAAGGGGCAAACTCTTCACGAGGTTCATCATCATCTTTCTGGAGCTGCCTGGCCAATAGAAACAGTCAGGAACATTTATCCAGCTCTTTGTCTGGAAGATAGAGGCAAAACAGGAAGGCAGGAATAAAGAGAACAGAGGAAGAGAAGCTCCAAAGGCTTTTAGAGTAGATTTTTGCCACTGAGGACTTCATAGTAGCTTTGTATCTAACTCTGTAACAATTTGGATCTAATTTCACCTAATTCCATATAGTATAAATATCTACACCTCTAGTACTCATGCTATGTTCCCTGTATTAAAACATTAAAACAGGAGAGACATTTTTGTGGTGCAACCCATGTAAATCACAGAATCACAGAATTGTAGGGGTTGGAAGGGACCTCCTGAGATCATCGAGTCCAACCCCCCTGCCAAAGCAGGTTCCCTACACCAGGTAGCACAGGTAGGCATCCAGGCAGGTCTTGAACATCTCCAGAGAAGGAGACTCCACCACCTCCCTGGGCAGCCTGTTCCAGTGCTCCGTCACCCTCACTGTAAAGAAGTTCTTGCGCATGTTTGTGCGGAACTTCCTATGCTCCAGTTTCTGGCCGTTTCCCCTTGTCCTGTCTCCACTCACCACTGAAAAGAGTCCGGCCTCGCCATTCTGCCCCCCACACCTTAGATATTTATAGACCTGGATCAGGTCCCCTCTCAGTCTCCTTTTCTCAAGGCTGAACAGACCCAGTTCACTCAGCCTTTCCTCATAGGGGAGATGCTGCAGGCCCTTCACCATCTTTGTGGCCCTCCGCTGGACTCTTTCCAAGAGATCCCTGTCTTTTTTGTACTGGGGAGCCCAGAACTGGATGCAATACTCCAGATGAGGTCTTACCAGGGCAGAGTAGAGGGGGAGGATCACCTCCTTTGACCTGCTGGCCACGCTCTTTTTAATGCACCCCAGTAAGCCATTGGCCTTTTTGGCCACAAGGGCACACTGCTGGCTCATGGCCAACCTGTCGTCCGCCAGGACACCCAGGTCCCTTTCCGCAGAGCTCCCCTCCAGCAGCTCATCCCCCAACCTGTACTGGTGCATGGAATTATTCCTCCCCAGATGCAAGACTCTACACTTGCTTTTGTTAAACCTCATCCGGTTTTTTTCTGCCCAGCTCTCCAGCCTATCCAGGTCTTGCTGAATGGCAGCTCAGCCTTCAGGCGTGTCAGCCAATCCTCCCAGCTTCGTATCATCAGCAAACTTGCTGAGGGTGGCCATTATCCCCTCATCAAGGTCATTGATGAAGATGTTGAACAAGACCGGACCCAGCACAGACCCCTGAGGAACACCGCTAGTTACAGGCCTCCAACCGGACTCTGCACCACCAACAACGACCCTCTGTGCTCTGCCAAATCATATTAAGTATCTGCAGTAGGAAGAACAGAATTGTTTATTTCCATCTGCAGAATACAATGGGTATTTATTCCAGGGGACCGTTTCAAGTGCTGATAACCATATGTGGTCATAGCCTTCCCTGCCTCAGTACTCACAGCCAAGACATGGTGAGTTCATGCTAAATCAGGGAAAGACCTGCAAGAATTACTGATTGATTCATTTGAGTTAGTACCAGACATGTACATTCCAACTAATAATAAATAATTAAAAAATCTCTTCCAGGAAAATCAGAGAATACTAGAATTGTTTGATTTGGAAAGGACATTTAAAGGTCATGTAGTCCAGCACCCCTACAGTGAACAGAGGCAACTACAAGTAGTTCAAGTTGCTCAGAGCCTCGTTCAGCCTGACCTTCAGTGTCTCCAAGGTACCCTCACAGATATATATGCATTGAATGCTATTGGATGCTGTAATGTTTTCCATGCAAACACAGCCTTAATCAGATTTTACTCTATTAAAGTCATGATACTGAAATCCAGATCCTAGAGAGATGCTCCTTGCAGATTTTCAAAGGTAGAGAGGCTTCACAGTGACCCTGTCTCAAGATGAATTCTAATACTATATTTTTCTTCAAATTCTTCTTGGCTGTATATGTAGCCTTGCATATGTTTGTAACTGGTTATCTATGAAAACCACTCTGAGAAATCAATGACTTCACCATAAATAACAAATGATACAGCACTAAAAGCCATTCGGTATTTGTTTGAAGATGAAAATATGGTAGGTGCTATCATAGAAAGTCTCTCACCAGAGACCCTGAGCTGATGGTATCTCATCAGCTTATATAAGAATTGTTATAACCAGGGTGTTCAAAGGTTGCAGTTCCCAAATCTCTGAAGACTGAAAATACATGTTTTGTATGATAGCATCCAATAGACTTGCTCAGACACAAACCACAGAATAAGAGATACTTCCAGACATGTAGCGGGCCCATCAGACAGGAAGGTAAAGAGATCGATTCTAGTTCAGCTCCTATGAATTATGTCTTCAGCCACCATGACAGTTTGCAGGTCCAACTGATCAGTCAGGTACCTGTGTTCAGGCCCAGCTCTAGAAGTGGAGTATTCATATGTGTATGTAGAAGTGGAGTAATTTACAAAAATACATAAACAAGCTGAAACACCAGAAACAAGACAATCTCATTAACTGTGCCCTGTGAGCACTTATCTGTCCTGCTTCTCCTACCAGGCTAGTCACAGCGGGACATGTTATCTACATACTCTCAGTCTTTGGAACATTCTGAGAAGATCCAGCACATTTTTGATCCTCCGGACAGTTTTTCAAATAACTAAAAGCAAAGGAGTCCAATACACTCAGTAAATGGTCTCAAACTAGTTATTGTCTTTGGGATTTTCAGTGTACAAAGATCTTCAGCTTTGGAGGTTTTTTGTTTTGTGTTTTCAACTTTCAGATTCCTTTGAGATATCCAGCCCTTCCTTTCCTTTGTGCTTCCTCTGCTGTAAACCAGGTACTGTACTCAAATGTTAGAAGAGGATTTTTAATGACCTATTGAGAATGAAATGAATAATTTAAAATTTACAATAGCTTTAAATTGGTTGTGCTTATTGTAGGGAGTAACCTACATCACAGAAGGGGGATTTGTTCTCCTTCTGTTTGCAAACAATGAAATGATACAAAATCCTGTCTAATATTTCCTTTGTATTAATTGGGGATTTTACTGTTTCTTCCTTTACTTACAGTGATGTACGTCAAAGCCCTTAAAATCCATTTTCATTGTGCAGAGTGGATTTGGTCAATCGTACCAGCTCTCTTTCTATTAATAAGCATGTGAAAGGAAGAGTATTCTGTATGTAAATTAATAGAGCTAATCAGTTGTCTTCCCATTGTAATACTCACGATAGAATTTGGCAGTACTTCAATAGGAAGTAGTTTTATGGCTTCTGTCCAGGATCACATTTTTGAAACTTACAAACAGAGGAAATGGAGGTTATCTCCACATCCTGTTAAAATGTTCAAAATGTATCTGGTTACCTGAATATTAACTCATTAGTGCTTTTGTCTGGAAGAAATCTCAATGTGGGAATCATAATGACAGTTCAAAAGTTGATCAGGCAAGATAATTATTTTTTTCTTCCTGGAAACTGACATTAAACTCCACAGACACAACAATCAAAAGTAGTAGCAATGTAGTCTTATTGAAGTAGTCTACCTAGAATTCAGCAAAGCCTTTGACGCTGTCTTCAACAACACTCCCCTGGAGAAGCTGGCAACCTGTGGCTTGGACAAATACACTCTTTGCTGGGTAAAGAACTGGCTGGATGGAGAGGCTCAGAGAATGGTGTTGAATGGAGTTACATCCAGCTGGTGATCAGTCACTAGAGGTGTTCCCCAGGGGTCGGTTTTTTTAAAGGGTTCATAACTGCAGGACAAGGGGAAGGGGTTTGAAGTTGAGGGAGGGAAGATTTAGGTTGGTTGCCAGAGGGAAATTCTTTACAGAGAGAGTGGTGAGGTGCTGGAACAGGCTGCCTAGAGAGGCTGTGGATGCCCTATCCCTAGAGGTGTTCGAGGCCAGATCAGATGGGGCCCTGGACAGCCTGGTCTAGTATTAAATGTGGAAGTTGGTGGCCCTGCCTGTGGCAGGGAGGTTGGAGATTCATGATCCTTGAGGTCCCTTCCAACCCTGGCCATTCTGTGATTCTGTGAAACATTTAGATGTATCACTGAGGGCCATGGTTTAGTGGTGGTGATGGGTTGATGGGTGGACTAGGTGATCTTAAAGATCAGACCTTAATGGTTCTATGATTCTGTAAGGTCATATTATAGTCAAAGTGCCATGTAGTTTTGTAGGTGTGAAACTTCTGGAAAGACTCAGATTTGTTGCAAATAACTGAATCTCTCTTTTGCTCATAAACACCAATTTCTGCTTATGAGATATCTTGTGGACTTCCACAGCTCACACTTCTCAGAAATGCTGAACTTACTGTCCAGAAATAGGAATTCACTATAGGTAGATATCTGCATTTAAGTAATCATTTATACTCAAGTTAAATGTTTATTCTGCTACCTACACAGTGACACTTACTGTCATTTGACATGACCTGTGAAAACCAACACAAGTCCACAAGGCTGACAAATACATCCAAGGTGGGACTTTTTCATCTAAATATAAGCTGCGTTTGAAGTGTCCTGAGGTATTAGCTATCAGCATGGAAACAAATGAGTGACCTATAAAGGGATTGCATTGTTCTGGAGAGGCAGCTGCAGCCCAGGCAAGACTTCTCAGGGTACCTAATACAGCATTAGCCACCTATACTTTTATATCCTCGCCTTCATGACAGCAATGCAAACTGCATGACAGTAATTTTTTCTTTTCTCTATTGACTACATGTGAAAGTGTGGGGTGGAGGTTCAGATGGAGAAAGCTATTTAGTAGATGTGTAGATCAAGTCCAGGCAAATTTACCTGCAGTAGATGCATACTACACATGCATTTGTGACACGTTGGGCAGAATGTGTGCACAAAATACTGCTGATCTTACTGGGCTTTGTATGTTTCTCATGTCAGACTACAGGAACCAACCTGTAACTTTACAGGTGAAGCTGCATGCAAAGAAATCTGAACTACATTTAAAAGAAATATTTAGAATCTGAGTCGGTCAATTTTGTAGGCAGAAAAGTTGGGCACAGTTATCAGCACTTGGTTGTCTGACAGCCTAGGGCTTGATATCTGTGGCCACAGTACTATGACCTGAACAGGTGCTTAAGTTTCAATTTCTGAATTAGTAGAAGATCAGAACTCATGTGACTCATATAAAATGAGGGAGATCAGGTACAGGAGCAAAGTTATATTTCAATTTATATGTTAAATGGAAGGTTGAATTTTGAGTCATCCTCCAGAACTGACCCTGCCTCCTACTAAGGTTAATAATGCAAGAAAGAAAAGAAGCAGAGAGTAGAAGTTGTTTCTCTGGCAGTTACAGGGCAACTGTTGTGGTTTAACCTGGCAGACAGTACAGCCATTCACTTACTCACCCCACAGTGTTGGGGAGAGAGAACTGGAAAAACGACAAAACTCATGGGTTAAGATAAAGACAATTTAATAAGACAGAAAATGAAGGGAAAATAATAATACTAAGCATAATGATAAAAGAATATTCCAAAAAATTGATGCACAGTGCAATTGGTCACCACCCACTGGCTGAATGATGCCTAGACACATCCTGAGCAGCATCTGCTCAGTTCCCCCAAATTATATTGTTTAGCATGATGCCTAAGCATATGGAATCTCCCTTTGGCCAGTTCAGATCATCTTGTCCTGGTTCTGTCCCCTCCCAGCACCTTATGTGCCCTCAGCCTCCATGGTAGCATGGCAGTATAAGAAGCCAAAAAGTCTTTAACTTGTTGTAAGCATTGCTCAGCAACAGCTTGAAACACCAGTGTGCTATCAACAACATTCTCATCCAAAATCCTAAACACAGCACTATACCAGCTACTCAAAAGAAAACAAACTCTATCCTAGCAGAAACCAGGACAGTAATTCAAAGCTGTATCACACTGCTGATAATCTGCATCTTATCTTCTATTGACATGCAATGAAAGTGAAAGATTGTCATTTGTATTCAGGCAGCAAGCATTACGCAAATAGTGAAATGGGGACAAAAGGTTCTGCTCTCTTTATAAGCACACAGAGTACTTTCTCCTATACAATTAGACACAAAAGTTCTTCAGTGACTCATAATTCCTCCATTTCAATTCAGAGCAGAGCTGAATGCTACTCAGATTCACTGAGGGGCTGAGTATGCTCAACATATGTTGCCAAGGCGCATGTGCTCAAGGAGTCTAACATAATCATGGGTTTTGTTGGCTTGTTGAAAAGTCTTGCTGTTTTCTAACTTCCATTTCAGTGGTAGGTAAACTCCATCTGAGTTAATCAAATTAGTAATTTTCAAGATAAGATAAGGCTAATTATTTTCTTATTCAGAATAAAAAATAATAATAATAATTTGCTCTCCACCACATGCTTCATTTTCTCTAGTTTCAAAACAGTTTTATTTAAATATTTTACACTCACAGCTAATGCTTGAAAAACAGTTCTCTTCTTTCATGTCTCCTTAACAAAATATAAGATTAAATAAACCAGAAATGCATAACAGTGTTATACAGAAACATACGCTCTGGAGCTGGGAGAAATTCCTATGTGCAGTTAAAAGCACTGGAATAGGTTATCTGTCAAAGACTAAATACTAATTAGAATTTTATCACAAGATAAAACTTTAATAATAATGATTATAATAATAATCTTCAGAAAGAAAACATTACTAAAGCAGAGAAGTAAAATGACAATAATAAAATACAAAACCCATAAATTTGCTCAGCACAGCACCCAAGAACCTTAATTTATTTGGTATCCAGGAGGAGCAACTGCACCCTGAAAAATAAAAAATACATTCAGTAATGCATATAAGGATTCTGATCAGTGACAGAAGCAACTGAGTTAACACATAATTACAAAGATAATATTATTGAATCCAGTCAAGCCTGATAGCAAGTTGGGATTCCATTCAGGTCATTGAGACAGATTTTAGAAGCCTCTACACTCAATTTCCCGTTCCTGTTACTGTGGTTGATTTTACTGAAGTTAAACTACTGTAAAACTAGACTCATGCAGAGTAACTCAGGCCTCAGTATCACTGTTCCTCCCTCTGATAATTGTTTCCATAATTGTTCCTGTCATTGTAGTAGATGATCTGCAAAGAAGGGAAGGAATAAAAAAAGGTTGTGTCCTTTCCTGCTACTTTATAAGGCATGATGATAGCTTCATAAAATTTTATTGTATTACTATACCAAGACCAAACTGCCATTCCTATACTTTATTATCACAGCAAGAGCTGGAAGTTGAACTCAGACAAACTCAACACTGAAATAAGATGCAATTTGCTACTACTGAAGGCAGGGAAGCTGTAATGATTTGTTGGAAGGGCTAAAGGAATAGAAGGGAAAATAAAACGGAAAATATCCTGGTCCAACATACTTCAGAATGTCTTGTTTTCATTTTCCTGAGATCTCAAAGATGAAATTATTTTTAAATGCTGACATATAATTTGGGAGACAGTCTGTCATGGAAGCCTGCATGTCCACAGTAATTGTTCTGGCCCAGTATCTATAGCTCACAGCCCACATGTTTACTATTTGTACTGTCCTGGCTATCTTCTTAAAGCTTCTGCAACCAGACAAAAAAAAGACAAAATGAAATCAGAGGTAAGCACTTCCTACAGGTAACAGGGATATTTTCCACCATGCATGATTTCGTTCCTGGAAGAGTCAGGGAGAGTTAAGTTCCTTTTTTGTCATTTTTTGCTTTAATCTCAAATCAATCACACCACATCAGAGGAGAGGTCCATGTTCCAACACATTCTTGTCAAACCTCCCCAAATTTAGTTATGCAGGCAAGAATGCAAGAACTGGGCAAAATGGACAATAGGCAAAGGCCTTAAGTTGTGCCGTGGGAAATTCAGGTTGGATATTAGGAAAAAATTATTCTCAGAAAGAGTAGTAATGCATTGGAACAGGCTGGCCAAGGGAAATAGTTGAATCAATGTCCCTGGAGGTATTCAGGAAATGTGAAGATGTGGCACTGAGGGACACGTTCTAGAGCAGTCATGGGTATGGGTTGATGGTTGGACTTGATGATTTTATTGGTCTTTCCAACCTTAACGTTTCTATGAAATAGTGTTGTTCAAGTGTTACTACTCTCTTCTGGTTATCATCTCCTCAATACTTCTGAAGTATCAGTTTCACCAAAGCTAAACATAATTGTCATTGTATCTATAGGTCCTCAAAGTATATGGTTTGTCTACTGAAAGGGGACATTTTTAACCTAACAAATTCTGTGTCCTTAAAATGTCATTTTGTCATTATCATTTGTTGTCTCCTTTTCCACATATATGAAATGTATTTGACAAAACTGAAAAATTTCTTTTAACTGTAGCCTTGAACTATGGAGAATGGATTAAAATAATGGTTTGTGACAAATGGGAGTCCCTATTAGATTCAGTATTCAGTAGGACATCTTAGGAGCTTTAGTTTTTGTTTTGCCCTCTTTCCTGTAGGATGTAGATCCTTTTCAGATATGTAGCACAAATTTTTTAACTTTGCAGTCACATTGTAGTAAATTCATCATCATTCATGAAATGTCATTCATGCAAATAGACTGAAAAATTATACATTAGAAATGGGGTGAAGAGGTTGCGTATTTTGAATTCTCAAAAATGCTCTCATTATGGAAAAAAACTTGAAGAATTGTCTGATAATAGTTAAACTGGATCTGCTGCTCTTCTATTCTAGAATAACTGACAGAAAAATACTACCCTGTTTCTACACTCTACAGTGATTTTAATCTCAACCCATTACTTCAGCCCTCCCACCCATAGCTCCTGTTCCAGCTTCTACAGATTCTTTCTTTCCAAGAGCTTCATGAGTCTAAGATGAATAAAGCGAGGTTATCCTGTAAATAAACTAACACTGGAAGACAATCACCCTAAATAAATACTTAGATTCACTTTCATATACCTACAGGAAGCAGCACAGGGCCCAACAGAAGCATAGTTGGTCCTTGTTTTGCAGTTCCCCAGTACAGTCAGTTTGAAAAGAAGAAAACAAATCTGAAAGCTTATCAAAATGATGTGGCCTGGTGCAAAACATTCTATCCTGTGTGGGAGCCATATTCCTAGTTAACCTTTAATAAGGATACAGGTCCCTGATGTTCTCGGAATCTGCTTGTCCCTGTTCCACCTGCCAATATTATTCTGAAAGCTGAGTAAATGTAAAAGCAATCAGTTCTTAAAGTATATCATTCCTTCTTTTGCACAATAAACAGCATTTTTGATGTAGGCAAAAAGAGAGAGAACAAAACAAACCTTTCATCTTCTTCCATAAAAGCCACATTATAACTTCTTTTTCATGTCTTTTTTCTTTTTTCCCTTATGCTGTCCCTGGAGAATCAGCACAGGGTTTATTTTTTATAAACCCCTCTCAACACAGACTTGAAAATGTCACTGTTGAACAATGAATTATCCCAGATGTAAAGAGAGGACTGTGGACATCACTAGCTCATTCTTTACACCCTCAAGAATCTGAGCCACTGACAAAAAAAGAAAGTCAGTGGAGAAAACGATTATACAGCAAATAAATTTGACTAGCATTAAGAATTTAACATGCTGACTGGCACAATCAACTGACTAAAGCAATGCATCAAACATGGAATGGTCTGCTACGTAGTTCACTCAGACTTTACTACCCAATCAGTAGCCAACATTTGCAAAAAGACTATAGATAACAGTGTTTAATAGATTTGTTAAAGAGAACACTTCTTTCAAGTTAAATGTAGAACAATCAGTCTGTTTTAGAAAGACAGACATATCAGAGTTTTTTCTTGCATTTTTAGTTAATTATTAACTACTACCAGCTTAAAGAATTGCATATTTGAGAAAATATTATTAGTATAAGTATGTGTTTCAACTATATAATTGCAAGCTTCTGCAGAAAATGCTGAAGAATTCAAATAGCATTTTTAAAATTAAAGACTATACTGCACATATACTTTTCCCCTACACATTCACATGCTTAAACACAGATCATAAGAACTATTAAAATAGTCAAAGTGACATCTTTGCAGTTCAAAACTAAAATAACTAAAATAAATCAAACAACACTTGCTATAGAGTTATATTTTCCAGAAGACACCGGAGAACTAAAAAAATTCTATTAATTAATAACGTTCACAGTGTCTTATCAGCTGATGTGAAAGAGTTCTATATATGAGGAAATATCACAGTTCCCCTTTAACAGACAGGGAAACTGAGGCAAAAGAGTTTCTGAAAGAGTATCTTGGTCAATAAGCAACAAATCCTTCAACTTCAGTCTGTAATGATATGGCCGTAAATAATCATAAAGAAAGATGACTGGCTGAGGTTTTGTAATACAAGCAGCTCTTAGAAGAAAAGCATTAAATTTGGACATGAAAATGACTGCATGGCAGAGAAAGTACAATAGGAGATCAATTTAGTTCCACTGGGGACTCTTACCCCACAAAAAATTAGACATGAAAACAAAGTTGGACTTAATGAGTAAATATGGATAGAACCACAGCAGTTTTAGGAATAAAATTAGAACAAAAGACTACTATGTACAAAATCTCAGGGAGTACATTTTCAGTTTAAGGATAAAACAAGAAACAGTTGATTCAGTGGAAACTGCACAATGAATTTATGCCCACAAGGGAGAAACATCTGATGCCTTTCTTGTAGCAGTCTTATGTTTAAAAGGTTAAATGTGTTCAGACATTGAACACAAACAGACACAAAGAGATAAGAACTCACATTTCAATGAAGGTAGAATAAATTTAATATTTCTTGAAGCACAGATGCTTTCAAAGGTGATGGACACAATGAGCACCTCACTTCAGTACTTAGGAAACTGTCTATTGTCTTCAAGAAAGCCACTTTGAGAACTGATAGAGAATTAACAAGATTCTGTAAGACTGAAAAAAAAAAAAGAAAAAGAAAAAGAAAAATATACTACTATCTTTAAAGTAGGAGAAAGGGAGAAATTAGGGAACTTTAAGTCACAGGAAAGGACCATCATAAATAAACTGTTTGTAAATACTTAGACAAGAACAGGGAGACAAATTGCAGTCAGCATGACTTTCTCCAGAATTAATCATGTCAAATAAATTGAATTTCCTTCCCTGGCAGGGTAAAAGGCTTTACAGCGAGGGAAAAAGAAACATATAATCTATATCTTGATTCTAGCCCAGCTTTCATTTTGTTTGATACGGTGTTCTCAAAAGGAAGCTTAGGAAAGGCCTGTAGCTTGAGTATAGAGGTATTTGGAAAGGCATATTCAAAGAGTAGATATCAGTGGTTTGCCTTTAAAAGGGAGTGATGCATCAGGTGGTGTACCGAAGCAGTTTGTCTTTGGCTTAGTACTCTTACATGTCTGCTTGAAGGAATACAGACTGTGTTTATTAAGTACACATGATATTAAGCTGCAAAAACATTGGAAGGCAGGATTAAAATTTCAAAGGGACGAACTGTTTGGAGATGACATAAAAAAAATCACTAATGTAATTTAATAAGAACAATATAATAACAATTAGAGGACATAATTACAAATATCCAAATAAAAACAGATTACAGAGAAGATGGCTTAGGCAACTGGGATCCAGGAAGTTTTGGAGTGTTGTGAGTAACTATACGAATAGTAGAGTGAAATATATTCTCGTATGTAGTATACATGACTTAACCCTTTCACTGCATCACTTCTGATAATATTTCATATAATCATTAAGGTTGGAAAAGGCAACAAATAACATCTAGTCCAACCACCAAATGAAGTACTCTGCTCAGTTATGAATTTGGATTATAGAATGACAAGATGAAAACATGGAGCCATTAGTGGTCTGGAAATCAAAATCTGTAAGAAAATACTGACAGAATAATAAATTTTAGAATAGAATTAGTCAGAGAATCCTGACAGGTGAAATCATAGAATCACAGTCACAGAATGGTTTGGGTTGAAAAGGACCTCAAAGATCATCTCGTTGCAAACTTCCTGCTGCATGCAGAGTTCCCAGCCACTAAATCAGACACTACATCAGGCTGTCCAGGGCCTCATCCCACCTGGGCCTGAACATCTCCAGGGACAAGAAGAGAGAACACAGTCATTGAGGACACAGTAGGTCAGTGAGGATTGTGGAGTACTGCATCAGATGTCCTGGAAGCTCTTGGAATTCCAACATCATGGAATTTATTGAGATTAAACTGCCTTGCATCTTACTTACATAGGAACTTTTGAAAATCTGGTTCAGGATGTAAAAATCTGATTCTGAGTTTCTCCTCTTCATCTGGTAAGGCAAATATTTTCTTCTGAATTTGATCAACAGTAATGACAAAAGAAAAGCTTTGGAGTACCAGAGCAGATGGTTGTTCATTTTGCTTCCCAAAGAGCACTAGTGTGCCCTTGAAAATACATGCTTATTGAGCCTTGAAATGTTGTATTGTTTTTGCAACATTGCAAATTCCTTCAGAATTACTCTGCTGCATTTCACTTTGATGAACTTCCTTCTGATAAGAAAAGACATTTTGGCCATTAAGGCAGGATTTTCATTTGAAGTCTCCCTTCCTATATTTGGCCTCCACTAGCAGGAGGCTGGTGGCTCCTGAGACCTTTGGCATTTCAATCCATTGAAAAATCTACAATCTGGAAGTCTGCACCTGACCTTACTCAAATATTTCTCCCATTATTTGCTCCCACTTGAGACTCTGTCTCTGAAACAAGAAACTTAGTGTTCTGCTATCATTGTAACTTGATCTAATCTGGCACAGTAATATCCTTCTTTTTATGCCTATTTTCAGTTCCCTATATAATTTCTGAGGCTATTTCCAATAGGAGAAGACCATAAATTTAAAAGCTCTTCATTTGTAGGGTGTCTTGGACTGCTCTGCCTGCACAAAGAGGCTGAATGCCTCAAGCTCCAAGGGAGAGCCAGGAGTAATCAGCCACACAGAGATATTTTTATTATCGTTCTTTTTGAATGTCAGTGTAGGAGTATCATACAGCTCAGATGTAGGTCTAAAAATAAATATTCCTGGCTTCAAACTTCTCCCATTGATAATTGTATATGGTTTGTGTTTGGAGATTCTTTTCCCATTCTTTCTCTCTTAAAGTAGTACTGAAGGGTGAGACAGTGCCAGGAAGAGGGATTGTGCCAAATTTCCCATGCTAGAGCATATGCTTACCCTGAGAAGAAATACTATGTAGTGCTGCACTTTTTCAGTTTGACTTGACAGTATTCCTTTGCTCTGCATAAAAGGACTGCATGACCAAGAAGGCTGGGTGAAAATCTGACAAACTGATCACAGAATCACAGAATCACAGAATCACCCGGATTGGAAGGGACCTCAAGGATCATGTAGTTCCAACCCCCCTGCCTGGCAGGGCCACCAAACATACACATTCAGATCAGGTTGCCCAGGACCCCGTCCAACCTGGCCTTGAACACGTCCAAGGACGGGGCATCCACAACCTCCCTGGGCAGCCCGTTCCAGGGCCTAACCACTCTCCTAGTAAAGAACTTCCCCCTAACATCCAACCTAAATCTTCCCTCCTCCAACTTGGATCCATTTCCCCTAGTCCTGCTGTTGTCAGCCCTTTTGAAGAGTTTACTCCCCTCCTGGGTGTAGGTTCCCTTCAGGTATTGATAGGCTGCAATGAGGTCACCCCGCAGCCTTCTCTTCTCCAGGCTGAACAAGCCCAACTCCCTCAGCCTGTCCTCATAGGGGAGGTGCTCCAGCCCCCTGATCATCCTAGTCGCCCTCCTCTGGACCCTTTCCAAAATCTCAATGTCTTTCTTGTACTGAGGGCTCCACACCTGGACACAGTACTCCAGATGGGGCCTCACAAGAGCCGAGTAGAGATGTTACAATCAACCTTGTCCATCCACAGATTTGTTGCCCAGAGAAATTCTGACCCCATCCCTGGAATCATTCACGAACAGGATGAATGGGGCCCTGGGCAGCCTGATCTGGTGGTTGGCAATCCTGCCTATGGCAGGAAGGTTTGAACTAGATGATCTTTAAGCCATTCTGTGATTGTATGTTTCTTGTACACTTTGAGACACCATCCTCAGTCTCAAGGCTAGAAGTTATATTAATTTCGTGTGGTGGCTTCACACTGATGAACAGCTAAACACCACTGTTCTTCTTTCTCACACCCTATCAACAGGACAAAGCAGGAAAACATGATGAAAAGAAAGCTAATGTGTTGAGATAAGGATATGGAATTCACTTATCAGTTACTATCATGGGCTAAATTGACTGTACTTTATTAAAGTAATGTAGTTTGTTGCCTATTGCCAGCAGAGCAGTGAGAATTAAAAGCAAATTACAAACACCTCATCACCTCACCTCCTCTCCCAGAAGCAGTGCAAGGGAACAGGCAATGGGGACTGCTGTGGTTCCACAACACTTTGTCTCTGCCACCTTCCATGATCACTCAACTCCAGATGGGTCCCTCCCATAGGAAGGCAAGTTCAGTAAAAGCTTCATGTGGGGCTCAGCATATCACTATAGGCAAATTGATTTGATGATTTGGACTCAGAAAATGTTTTTTTCTATTTTTTTGCTATAAGGCAGGCAGAAGACAAAAAAGTGTATGTGTCATTAGGAAATACCACGCAAATCTCTTCATTTTTTTGCTGAGAATTTTTTGAGGGACAAGGATGAAGAGCTATTAACTAAAGATATGCAGGACAGAATTAGAGTATGATTTCTCGGTAAATTCAAAATTCTATTATAGAAAAGAGGAAACACAATCAATAAGTAAAGCAAAGAATTTATTATTACTATAATGGAAATCTTAACAGGCTAACGTAAAAGTTATTTTTACTACAAATCCAATTATTACAGGGAGAAAAATAAGAAAAGGAAAATAAACTGAAATTAACTAAAGAATACTGCCATACAGAAAAGGTGGTCAGTAATAATAAAATGGTTCCGATTGTAAAATACATTGTCTCTGTCTTTTGTCCTTTTTCCTGGTATTATTCACCTTTCCAATATTGTCTAGGCCCTTGAGTCCATGGCTTCCATCTGGTTGAGGCAGGGTGTGAGGTAGGCAGAATTCTACAAGCTGATAACTTTGCAGGTCCTTCACTGGAAGGATTATAGTGGTGATAGTGATGGATTCTTCTTCTGCTCGGGGTTTGCTTGGGGTAGCTTTATGGTTGCTAACAAACTTTTATGTCTTGCTCTTTTTTCATTGGTTTACATCTTCACGTTACGTGTAAATTTAATAGACGTATGCTGTTTTATGGATTCTCCCTGTGTTATTTTTAATCCAATTTGGTCCCAGTCCAGATCAGAATTTCTTGTCTGACTTGTTTACAGGCTTAGCCTTTCCTTTACACCACATCCCGTGTCTCCAACTTTCCCAGGATTCTGCTGTCATATGGAGTTCAGATTTATACCACGTTAGAATCAGTTATATAATTTCACTCAGAATAAATGCTACTGTAGTTTTTGTATTCGTACTACACTTCATATAAAAGCTATATATACTACGAAGATAAACAAAAGTAAAACAAATTAGCAATAGGCACCAGCTTAGAAGAAAAATTGCTGCAGGCAGGTCAAGGTAAGTTCAGACAGATGAAGCCTGACAAGCCACAGTCCCACAGTTTTGCAAGCTCAGTGCAAACCCTGAGACAAATTCCTAGCAATGGCAGTATCCTATTACTTGGCTGCACAACTACATTCTCTAAATGTGTTGTTCTTTAAAAAAAGGACTGCTTACTCTTTGAGCCAACTTGATGAGGCTATATGATTTCTATTGCTTATATTAAAAAGGTTCTTCATTTTATACTTGGTACATAAGAATAGCATTTTTCAAATGCATCACTTGCTCTCACACTTAAGCAATGTGTGTTCCTTCCAAATGAGGTATGCCATAATTTCCTCACTGCTGAGAATACACAATGAGTTTTGTTCATCAGTTCTAGTATGAACTGACAGTAACGCCCTTGGAATTTTCTGCACAACCTACAGAATAAGCCTTACCATGTTAATAAATACTGTAAATTAACAATATTTAGTAAGGTATCTTTTTTGGCAAGGCAAAGGAAGGGAGGGAAAAATTTTAGGAGACCAGTGGTAGCATTAACACACTGACATAGAAACCAGCAAACGCTATCTGTATTGTACTTACTCATGGGTAGCGTCCCTCACAGCAAGAACAGACACACTTAAAAACAGAGACATATTTCAGGTAGGCTGAGTTCCTCACTTGACAGTATTTCCCACATTCCCAGATCTCTAGGGAAAGTAAAACCAACTCCAACAGTTGATTTGAGTGATTTGAGCTAAACAGTAAGAATAATTAGATTATATAAAGTCACCCTTTTACTGGTGGAATTGTTCTCTGGCATGTGAAATCTGATTGTTTTCTTGTTTGCTTGTTTGTTTTTATTGTTTGTTTGTTTGTTTTTATTATTGTTCCAATATATAAAAGAGTTAAATATTTTGTCTTTTGTTCCTCCTGAGAGACATCTACTATAAAAGATAAATCATCCATCATGTTAACTCTTCTGTTACTTTTTGCCTACATACCTTTGTATGTTTTATCTCATATTCCTTAATATACCTCTTGCTCTCCCATGCCACATTATTGAAGTAGTAAATGGAAAATGAACTTATTGCTAAAATTTTCTAACAGAAGTTCAATCTCCTTTTACTCTTTGCTCCCAACACAATGGTCACAGTTTTCTGGTCACAGTTGTACTTTGCACATGTTCATCACTCAATTAACTTGTTTAAAAACTATTCTTGTTTTGGTAGTGTCAACTTTTTTGTTCACAGTAACAGTGAGGACTTTAATCATGAGCTGTAATACTCACTTTGAAGTCATACTTCCCAGATACTTTATCATTGCTACTGTTCTTTGAGTGCCCTGTAAATGATCCGTATCTTCTTGTTGACGCAGTGCTCAGAATTGACTGTTATTTTCCAGCTGTAATCTAAACCAACTTGGGAAAGACTGTCCCCAGGTTATGAAAGAACTGAATTAGCTCATCCACCTCAGTGCATTACATCATTATTCGTTCATTAGATGAAGTGTTATCATGGAATTGTTTAAGTTGGAAAGGATATTAAAAGGTTGTATAGTCCAGTTCTGCTATAATGAACAGGGGCATCTATATATAGATCAGAGCCCAATCCAGCCTAACCATGAATGTCTCTGGAATCCATACAAATATTGCTAACTCCAGTTACCCAACTTTGAGGTTGTGTCCAGAATGATATCTACTGTCAAGGAAGCTGACTCCCTGCAGCCTAGCACCACCAGATTCTGGGGCCCTATTCAAAGTATAGACAGAAATTTTTATGCAACAAAAAAAATGCTAGTAGTGAGTGCTCATAATATAGAAGCACAGAATAGTTGCTTATGGAAAGAAACTTTGGTGCCTTCACTTTTAATCTAGGAGGTGAACTAGATAGCCTCCTAGCTCCTGCTCAAGTAGGGTCATACAGAGCAGTCATTTTTGTTTGTTTGTTAAAATATGTCTGCCTGAGCTTTTCCAAATCTATATCAACCAGCAAGCTCATCTTTGACATGCTGCACTATATCACCATTTCAGCATTTAACATTGCTGTATTCTGATATTCATTCTGTCCTGAAAAAACAACTACCTTAACTCATGCAAGAGAATGTCTTCTTAGACATTCATGTACTCATTTCAAAGCCTTCCTAATGTGCCTTCTGATTAAACTGTCAACAAGCTGGAATTTGTTTCTTGTTTTAGTATACAAGCTCTAGAGAAATATGACTGTTGCTGTTCAGTGAGACATTTTGGTATGGACTATCAAACATTACTTGCAAAAAAAAAAAAAAAAGTTACCTCATCAAAGTACTCAAAAGAAAAAAATAGTTGTATAAGACAGCTATAATGCTGGGGATTTATCAGAAGTGTGCCCAGCTGCTGGATTTTGGCTTTCCTGCAAGAAGAATTTCAGCTGTCACTGAGTTTTTTTAAGAATCATCCTGTGAGAACAGTTGCTACAGCAGTGATTTGGGATCAGGTGAGAAATGCCTAAATGTATTCTTTCTTAAAGGAGTGAAGAACTATAGCTATTCCTGAGACCAATAATTATAGTCCTTCTATGTATGGAGAAAAAAAAAATGCAAACTACATTGCACTGAACAAGAAATGTAGGAAAAGAAAGATTTTGAGCTGAAACGCATGAGCTAGAAAGTGAGTCAAAGACAAACTATAGTTTTGTGGAATTAAAAAAAAAAAAAAAGAAAAAAAGAAGAAAAGAAAAAAAAAAACGAAGAAGAGAAGTTTGGTAGATTTTAAGGCCTTTTAAAGTTTTATGCACCTTTTTTGTCATTATTGGCAGTCTCCTGACATCAGTACAGATGCACTTAGCCTTATTTCTTTAAGTACACAAAGCATCACAACTCACAAAGGTTAATTTGGTTGCAATATTTATAATGCAGTTATGTGGAAGTAGACTAACAATGGAACTGTTTGTGAATTTGAGTGATTGAAAAGCTGGATAGTTAAATAATTTTACAATTGCATATATTATATAGAAACATATAAGAGCATTTATGCTAGCTTCAGGTTGTAACAGGGATATCTGAATGAGCACCTCCGTTGTACCATCTGAAACCCATAAACTCAAAACCTGATTATTCTCAGAAGGAATTAATTCACCCATACTTTCACCAGGAATGTATGGGTGTATCAGACAACAGATAAGTACATACACCATGCTAACAGTCCTTGTCCTTAACACATAGAACACCAAAAGCCAATTTTTCTTCGGTTGTCGGTTTTCTTACATGCTTTTCACATCAGCTATTTCTTATGTTCTTATGTTATCTGCAGTGGGCTAACCCCCCAAGCTCTAACTCAATTTTTTGTGCCTTGGAAACCTGCCTAGAATATGCTGATTTCAGTAGTAGCAAGAATCTGTATTTCTGTTGAGGATCTGAGTGTATAGCTGAAGATAAGTGCTTTTTTTTCTGCGAGGACTGAACAGAAGAGCATTTCAAGAATGGCATCCATGGAGATAGAAAGCCAGAGCACCTTGAACGCCTGGATGTAAAAAGTGATTTTCCATTTGTTTTAAACCTGCTTATGTGGAATTTGACTTGGGTGATGATCTGAGCAACAAGACCACTAAAAATCTAAATAAATTAGTTTAGGTAATGCAATCACAAAGCATGAGCTCCTAACTGCCCTGATCCTGGATGCCAACATTGGAAAGGCATACTAAGGCTGAGAGAGAACTCTTGATGTGCATACTATTTTGCAATGAAATAGACTAATTATGCAGCTAGACTTGTCTGATGGCAAAACCTGTGAACTGTGTCCAGTGGTGCAATCCAAACAAAATTCATACTAGTCATTTTCTTTGCAAAGCAAATATACAATCTTAAACTATAACATTTTTCAAGAGTGCAATAGTTCTGAGAGACATCATGAGAACTCTCACATGTAATAAATTTGCATGGTCTAGTACTTCTTTAGCAATATTTAGAATTTTCTAGACAAGTATGCTGTCAAAATCTCTCTGTGTGAAATTCTTTTCCCTATATTTTTTATCAGACTATAGTCAAGGTGTTCTAGAAGGATCTTCTGTTATTTTTTGTTAGACCAAAAGCCAGGCAGACATGCTGCTGAAATGATATTGATCCTAAAGAAAGAAATGTTAAAGAGTCAGAGGTCTGATATGGTTGGTGCTGGTGGAAACAGAGAATGAATGTTACAACTTTGTAATAATATATACATGCATATATTGTATATATATGTGTATAAATATTTTTTTTTCAAATACTGGAAAAAGATTCTCATAGGAATGCCAGAGATTTAAAAGACTGAAAATATATGAAATTCTCAATACACTGAAAATATTCAAATACTAGTGGTTTAGAACATAAGCATCTCATTGATTGACTTAAAGGGTGCAAATACTTAATCACTCCTTTGTAATAGATCCTGCTCAATAGAGCTGATAAAATCAGTCAATTACCATGATTAATTAGTCCCTCCTTTTTGTTGGCCAATTATCCCGGAACATATTTTTATTTCTTATTCCATTAGTTTAATTGCTGTTAACAAATAGTTCCCTGGCTTTACACTTCATTTACTGTGGACAAAATTGACAGCTCTCCAGCACAAGATCTGATCACCGGTCAAACTCCAGGAAAGCCAGCAATCTCATGGAGCACAACCAGTCACTCAAATCACACAGGGTTGGTTTTTTTCTGTATTTTTTTTTCTGCTCCACACCATTTATTTATAGTTTCCAGTGAAGGATTACTAGTGTAAAATGTACTTAGTATTCCATTATATCAATGCCCAAATTTATATATACAAACACAAGTACATGAAGCAATGGCAGCTATTTCACAAATAGACAAATAAATACACATTTGCAATTACTTTTGTGAGCAGGGAGAAGAAACGTCATCAGTAAACACAACCAAAAGCAGAATACATTCAGAATTGAAATTAATTATATATATCACCACGTCTGTGATTAAAATTATCTGTAACAATATAATTATTTGACAGTGAAAGTATGCACTCTGAAAATTCACCAATAAAAAAATTTCTGTTGTATTTTGACCCAAATTAATAGACATACTCTTTTTAATATACTTTGTATTTTTAAAAGTCTGGAATTGTATTATTAATAATATTATTAATAAAATATCTTGACTATTTTAATATTATTAATAAAACATGTGATGGATTTATTAATAAGGTTTTAGAGAGTCCACACACATCCATTAAAAATCACCAGTGACAATGCAAGATTCTGTTACATTCTGTTTGGATGTAATAGACCATCACTTTTCCAAGTAACTTGTAATTCAGAAATTTCAATTGAATTTTCAATAGAATTAATTATTTACCTGCTATTTGAAATTACATGGCAGTTAGCAATATATTGACAGTTCCTGGGTCAGTGAAATATCATGGCTGATTTTTCATGGTGACCAAGTACTTTCAATTCTATGCTATTTCCTTCTATTATTTTCTAATGAAGCTAACGTGCCACCACATCTATAATAGCGTTACACCGATTTCTATTATCTGGATGGAACTAAGAGGACCTTGAAACTTTATCCTTAACTCCACATTAATTTAAAATCCTCATAAGAGAGATGCTTCAGGCCCCTAATCATCTTTGTGACCCTCCACTGAACTCTGTCTTAAAATTCCCTGTCCTTCTTGAACTGGGAACTCCAGAACTGGACACATTACTCCAGATGTGACCTCATCAAGGCAGAGTAGAGGGGGAGAACCACCTCTCTCATTCTGCTGACTACATTCTTTCTAATGAACCCCAGGAACACCATTGGCCTTCTTTGCCTCAAGGGCATACTGCTGGCTCATGGCCAGCCTGTTGTCCACCAGAACACCCAGGTCCTTCTCCACAAGGCTCCTTTCCAGTAAATCAGCCCATAACCTCTACTGTTGCATGTGGTTACTACTTCTCAAGTGTAAGAAGTGTAGGAACATTTGCCCTTGTTGAACCTCTTTGGGTTCCTCTCCACCCAACTTTCCATCCTGTCCAGTTTGATAATCAGTGATTAAACACATGTTCTTCCCAGGACTGAAAAGATTCACCAGCTAAGGTTTAGACACAATCTGTTTCTGTTCCTAAAATCATTTGACAGAAGGATTCTAAAATTGATATTTATTTTAAGGAAGATATCTGAAGTCAAAGGCCATTCATAGGTAGGTAGTTATGTAACTGAGAATTCTACAGCTGTATTATTAAGCTAATATCTTAGGTTACACTCCAATCTCCTCTACTATCTCTATTGTTAAAACGGAACCCTTGCCTGGAGTCGCAAGGGTTGATCATGTCATTCAACCCAGACAAAAATTCTGCAGTAAACTGGTGGTAAAGTGACTGAGTTTTAATGAGGGGATAAGCAAAAAATCAGTGAATACTGATAGATCTCCAGTTCTTTCTCACAGTTCCTCATTCAATATGAGAAATGCTGAGTTACTCAAGGAAGAAAGGATCCTAACATTTCGCATTACAACAAACCATTGGACATGCACCTATATTCCCATACACTCTTGAGAAGGGAGACACAATGCAAATGTGAGAAATGCCCAAAGGCAAACCTAAATATTTAAATCTCACAGTGGATCTCATTCTTAATTGTGTAGTATAGATATCATCTTGGCAAAGTAAGGTCTAATGTCCTTCATCATCCCTGAGTGCAATGAAAAATCTCTGTGAATATTATTCCAGGTCTACTTTGCTTTTTTTTATCTACACTTTATTGAGACTGAAAACATTTAACTAATGCCTGTTCCAGCAGTTATTGACACTTCTCTCCTCCCACATACTTCACAAAATTAAAAACTCATCATACAGGTCCCCAAAAACCAACACTTAATTAAAGGAGGTAATCAATTCAATACAGATATTCTTACTGCTTAACACATCCTAACACATGTAGTGGAGAAATTAAAGTACAAATAAACAATTATCCACCACAAACAAGTAAGTAATGGTACACACACTCATTTTATTTCTTGTAGCAGGATGACTGAACTGCTACGTTATGGGAGATTTGTTTTATTTTCTAGTGATTATACAATGTGTCACTGTAATACAGATGGCACACTTAGCTAGCCAGCCTTACAAATTGGGATAATAGAGTGAGTTGGTTGAACAATCCTGAAGTACACAAATAGATGCCAATATTTTATCTGGTTGGATTTCTGTCAGCTAATGAATTGACCTGAATGTAGATGAAACAGAAAGCCAGAGAAGGTTGGGTATTCAGAACTCTTAACTATAAAGATATAGAATTATTTTTAAAACATTGATGAGTCCAACTCAAGGAAGTTTAATTGCAACATTAAAGCACGTTAAAAGAAAAAATAATACAGGAAAAAAATGTGATCTATACCTTATTCTGGCAATTCATGCATAATGTTATTGTTTTCAGCCAAAATCATTCATCTGTAATGAGACAAAAAAAAAAAAACAACTATGCAAAATATATGTTTATGCTGTCTACGTAGAGTAAATGAAGGGGTATGAATGAACAACTGTAAGCAAAATAGATTGAAATACATTTAACAGTAACCTGAGGTACTTCTTTAAGGAGGTAACTAAAGTTCCCTGATTCTGCCTCATTTCACACTTTGGTCTTGAAGTCTGAGTCAAAGCTCATGGAAAGTCAGGTTATTTCCTCACATTGAATTCAGGCAGCTCTCATTGCAGCAATTGGAGCAGTCCTTTCACTCCCAGACTGCCTGCACACCTGCTATCCCAGCAGGATTTAAAACCACAACTTCATTCACGGCTGTTGGAAGTTATGTTTCACAGGGCATATGCTGGGACTGGACCTGACAATAAACTACACAATAGGACTGTCTTCTCCAGTGAGCAATTTGTTCCCTCTTATTTTGCCATCTGGTATATCCATAGGGGTTGCCTCTGCTGTAAGGTTACCATAACCTCTGCCAATGACAGATTAGGGAGCTTAGTGTGAGTTCCTTTCTTCCTTCAACAGCTGCTCAGAGGGCACGTTAGCTTTGTTTGCAGGTTGAACTAAGCTGAAGCTAATCCCCATGTAAGGAGACAGAAGATGGTACAGCCCTTGCCTCCATAACAGCTGAGGTGAAGAATTGGCTTCGTTTTACAAACTGTTCTGCCAACCATATGAAGAAAATGCCACCAAAGAAACGTCAGCACAGCACAGCACAGCACATGCAGTAGCTTCCATACATTTCATGCTTTAGGACCACAGGGATCAGCTGCAGTATGGAATGAATTTAAGACACAGACATAGACAGGGGTCTCTGTTTTTCTCCTCTTCTGAAAAAATTGCAATTCTAGCATTGCTTTCTGTGCTTATTCATAATCTAAGACTTCACCCAAAACCTATAAAAGCCAACAACATTTTCTGTTGCTGTCAATGGACTTTGAGTAAGAACCCAAGCAAAAATACATTCTGGATGAAACTTCTCTGAGTACTACAGTAAGCAATTAGAATGCAGATAACACACTGCTGTTTCTAATTGTTCATTATTATAGCATTATATATATTAGGAATGCTTTTGGTTTTGTTATTTTTTTTCTTTGCTGATGTTAGTACATCAGTCAAATGTCTCTATAGCTAATTATTGAGACGTATCTCAATCAGGTTAAAACTCATGTCAGTGTAATTGGAAAACATCAGTGGCAATGTTCTATAAAGGAAGCTACGTTTCATGAATTTTTAACAGCTGTATGTGGGCCTTTCTTTTACTGCAGTTTTTCCCATAATAAGATGCTATTCCCAGGTGATTCTGGCCTTGCTGAACTTTATTTGCTGCTTCTGAGCTGGTGTATGCTTGGTGACTACTCACATTTTACTTTCTGCAAATGAGACAAAGGTCCAAGTTAGAAATTGTACATTAAAGCATATTCATGCAGCACTGAATTGAAATTTTACTTTCAAACTTAATTCTGACATAGGAGTAGCTTTTAGCTCTTTTAATGTAGCTCTGTGTGCATATGAGTGTGCAATACCCCACACAGTTACCAGTCTCTCATACCTTTATTTCCTTGCTCTTCAGATGTAGTCATAAAGAGCCCTCAACATCCATGGTTCTCTTATCCTGCTCTGCTGAAGCAAAGATCTCAAGGGGCACACAGTCCTCTGTTTGAACACAGCCCTTTGTAGAAGTTTCCAGCAGGAGGATCTGCAGGTTTCTCTGGTCTCTGCTGTAGGACCAGCATGGCTCACCTTTGCCTCTTGAGCCAGTGGTTTTTGGATTAAAGAAGGATTTAGATGTCTGCTAAGAGAAAGGCCAGTCATCCCAGCTTGACAAAGCTGGCTGTGGCAGTGACTTCTAAAGATTCCTTTTACCGAACTACTTCCTAGAATTTGAAGTGTTAAACTGAGTGTTGACAGTCTTATCTCCCATAATTAATATGAATGACTGTCCCTTTTAATCGGCCAGACATTTATCACTGAAAATGTCTCAAATTAAGGACGAATGGCTGACAAATGGCTCTGCCAGTCTTTGTCTGTGTTAGTATCATTTAAATAGGAAGGGGTGTTAGTCTCTGTATTTCTCAATGAATTTGCTCCTATTAATTTAGTTAATCATGATGTCACAAAGTCATTTGTCAATAACTTTGTCAGTGAAGTTTGATGAAATACCATTAAAACATGACTACGAAGACACAGCCCACAGACATTTACAGAATCTTTGGGGGATGTCAGAGGGGAGGAGCAAGAACATTCTCATTGCTGTTGTAATATGTGACTTGCTTATGAAAATCCAACAGCAGTGCTGATGACAGTGTTTAATTAGTCTAGAAGGTATCTCACTTCCTTACTAAAATTCTAAGGCTTCAGCCTGCGGTTTTCCCTTCTGTAGGAAGACAGTGCTTCCCACTGTTAGCCCTTCTCTTCAGACAGTCTTGAGCATATATTGGGCTGATTTTTGAAAATAACCCAATCAACCCAATCAACTGTAATTAACACTGTGAGTAATTTATAATAACTTCCTTTTAAGTAGCTTCCCTGAATAGGAAGCAAGAGGTGTAAGAACATCAGGAAGAAAAGAATCGCTCATATCTCTAAGGCTTTGGCTATCATAACTGCATTCACTTTCCATCTCATGTGTTACTTGCTTTTGATCTAATCTATATAATCATTCCCTTCATCTCCCTCTTCTCTGTCACGAGGCTGTTTTGTAACTCACCAGAAGTGGCTCCATTACAGTAGCAATTACTGTCCAGTGTGGTTACTAGCTGTCTGTCTTCTATTTGAACAAGCTGGATAAATGTTGTCATTTCTAACCCTTCTGATGATAGTCATTTTCTTTGCATGAGTTAAATTGCTACAGAAATATGCCCACTTTCTGGGACTTCTAGGCTTTACCTTCCTTTTTCATTGCCCAGCTGTTTCCTCCAGCAAAATTTCCTGTGTTCTGTCTGCCTCTTGGAAGAAACAGTATGAACCTGAAAATAATTTTTTTTGCCACTTGCTGATGTACCAAGTCCTTCGAGAAATGAATGAATGATGAGTCATAGCCAATGCCAGGTATTCAAGACCATTGCCAGAAATGTAATGCAAATGTAACTGCAAAGCAGCGGCAAGTGTACTCTTGAATGCAAAAGTATTTTGGATTTGTCACTTCTAATGTATGGTTGGAAAAAAAAAAGAAAAAGCAAAAAAAAAACAAAACAAAACCTCTAGTCCTCCCACAGGAGAAGAAGGGAACCCTTGAGAAGTGGGAAAAACTCCAGAGAAATTTGCATTCAAAGCACAACTTCGATTTCTGTATCCCATCTGTGGAGATGGATCAAAGAGAGGCAACAAAGATAAAGAGATCCCCAAAGCTGATGAACTCAAGATCTGCCTCCATGGTTGCTCTCTGTCTCTCTTCTCTTGTAGTCATTTTAGTGACATTCGGTACTCATTTTAAACTCTGGTTTTCAGTTCTAGGATTAAGATGAAGACATTGGAAATTCTTAATCAATGAAGGTCAACTAATTACATAGTAGAACAATAGAGTTTGAAAATGCAAATAACCTGAAACCTGTAAGTTCAAAGCCACAGAGTAAACTGAATCTACCAATCAATAATGTCTTGGATAATATTTTTAACTGTGCAATTTTTAAGCCAAATTGACCAGTGCTCAGAGATTTGTAGTGGTTGATGTCTTTTCAAAGTACTGCCTTTGTGTCCTCCAGCAATATTGCTAAGCCACTCCAGTTTCTCCTGATGCTCCATGTCTCAAACATTCAAATCTAACTCAGTTTTCAACTTCTTTCCTCTAGCCATGGATGAAATACCTTCCCCTCCCACCTTTACCAGTTCAAACTTGTGTTGGCACACAGGTGGCACAGAATCTTTCCCAGCCTAGAAACTTCCTTGCTTAAAGTTTAACCAAGCAAAACCTGCACATCCAGCTAAATGCAGTGAGGAAATTAAAGTCTCTGATTAGCATGCTATGTGAATCCACATCTCTGTTGCTTGTGAGGGTAGGAAGAATCCGTGTCAACAACCTGACATGTAAGTCTTTCAACTTAACCTATTTTTAAGACTTCTCTTGTCTTACTAACATATGTATATATATGCCCTGAGTATATCAAAGCTGTAAACATGAGTCTATTTAAGTACCAAGAAGCTCACAAGCTAAATAAAGAATTAATATGAGGTGAAGGGCGAGTAATTCATACAAGCAGGTCTTGGGAAATTGATTAAAGTTCTGCACTATTCCAACCCAACCTCCCTCTGAAATTCACAGTCAAGTTACATGGGAAATGACACACAGTCAAGTTACATGGGTTGTCCAGGGTTTTCTGCTTATGAGTAAAAAATAATATGAATTTTTGATCCTCTGGCCAAAAGAGATATTGATGTGAAATCTCAGAATTTCCTAAATGTTTTGGCTCGCCCATGGAACTGGTTGAACCTTCTCCACAGAGCAGCAGTGTGAAGCACAGGTGCCAGTACCTCCTTTCAGTTAGTCCAACTCAGAGAGCAGATCCTTTACTGTTCCACTACTGAATTTCTCAGCAGTAAACTCTTTCTCAGATTTCCCACTCACTGATCTTCATTCAGTTTCCCACTGTTGTTTTCAGAATTGTCCCTCTACAAGGAATATATTTTATCAGCCAAGAAAATCAATAATCTCAGTTATAGAATAATTAATATTAGTATCCTGTAGTTTGAATATTTTGTTTATTATTCCTTCTCCAAGATGGAAAAAAAATGTAAGTTAAAACATAAGAGTACTTGAGCTTTTATTCTCACTGCTCTGAAAATGGTGTCTTAACCATCTTATGTCTATCTTATGTCCTGGCCTGGTGTCTCTCTTTTCCCCTCACCACTGACACACTGATCCTGCAGAACTTCATTCTATGAGAATTTTTTTTTCCCAAAGCCAATTTGATTTTCTCTATCACCAGAGTCAGTGCTATATCTCTTACTGTACTTTTCTTCTTAATAGAAACTTGGCAGTTGGCTGTGGAAAGTTTTATGCATTTATATGCAGATGACATTTCTATTTTCACTGAATGATGAGGTTTCCTCTCTTCTTAATTCCCTTTCTTCTTAAATGGCAAATGTGATCATCTGATTTAATGAGTGCCTTTTCTTTGCAAGGCTTGGTAAAAAATAGTGTGGCATTGCCTTTGTGTTCCTTTTTCTACTTGAAATTTTTCCCTTGGAAAAAAGAAGAAAAAAAAAAAAAAGAAAAAAAAAAGTAGAATATTCAGGTGTAAAGGTGTGTAGCTCCTAGCCCTAATCATTTACATTTGTTATCCAGATTCACAGGGCTGCTTAGATGTTGTGTCCAGTCCATTCGTATTTAAGAGACTGGTTTTTAACTGACCAAGTAACAACCAAAGCTGTGAGTCATTTGAACTCTCCGAAGAGTAAACCTCGGTTGTGCAGAAAGCACCGATCACCAAATTTTGTCTATAGTTTTTGGAATACTGAGCATAAAAATCCTTCAAATATTTTACATCTCTGATTCAATTGTATAAATTCATCTGTTATCGCACAGCAGCAACAGTTTTCCTGAATGTAAGTAAGGCTATTAAAAAATGTTTTCACTCTTTCAATTTTCTTCCTATCTATAATTGACTCATTTTAACTCTTTCAATTTTCTTACCATCTTAAAATTGAATGATTTAAAAAAATGTGAATTTCTGTGTTTTATGTAAGTGAAAAACTTGGATAAGAAATAAATCTTCTGTTTCCTCTGTGAAGATCTTCAAAAGATAGTTACCAGGAACAAGAGAATGTTTGATTATTGAAATTTATCCTGTGGAATTTTGTAATTTAAAACCACATCATGGAATATATATATATATATATAATTACACATCCACCAAAAACTCTGAAAATACAATGAAAGCACACTGCTGTCTATGTGTCTACATACACATAACATTGTTACAGCTCGGAGAAAAGGCCATATACCAGCAAAACCTTTACTTCAGAAAATGAAGAAATTCCATGTGTTGAACTCTGTTAAATTCTGCAGCTGATCTCATCCTGCAGTTAGACTCCAATCTTTCTGACGTTTCTTTGCACTATAGCCTTTCTAGCCTTTCTCAGCTGCGTATTATAGGATGTCCTAACCATTGTATAACCTGCTGAAAAATAGATGAAGTGGAAAGGCAATCTCATCAGGTTGTTTGACTTAATGAGTACAGATTTTGCATTTCATGTTAACTCTCACCATATGTTCTCTACCCCCCCTCAGAAATTCACTGGAGTCTCTTTAAGCCTGCAAAGTACATCCGTGATACTCACTGGAATAAGGAGTGCTGTTAATATAGATTTCTTTTTTTTTTTCTTCAGAAGAGAAACTTCAGAAACGTGTACCTTCATCAATATCTTTCTGCCAAGATCTTATTTTGGGTAACTAGTTTGCATCTGTTTTATTTTATTTCTTGATATTATAACAGTGAAGTGATCCAGATGAAGTCCTTGGGACAAATCTTTCTAATCATAACTACAACGATCACAACCAAATTATCTGCTTTAAGAGTCTCTGAATTATTTCTTGGGAATTTAGTTTTCCTTGTCTACATACAGACATTTTCTTCTGGATAAAGATCTATTGGGAGAAAAGAAGTTTCCATATTATAAATCATACCAGATCATACCAACCATCATCTTCTATGAATCAGTGTTAGGACCTCCATGGCACTACATTTTCTCTTTAGCACTTGTGAATCTGGACACAAATTTATAAACTTGTTACAGTGTCGGCCTATATTAAGGAAGGGTTTGTTTCAAAAAAGATTTCAGTTCTGCTTTGAGCTTAGTTTCCAATGAAAATAAGCTTACACAAGTTTGCTGGGTGTATGTAAGCCTCAGTTAGTAGACTTCAGTCCATTTGAAGGGAGGTCTCAAAGTTACTGGGAATATAATTCATATTCTCATCTGTACCACTCATCTACTTTTTACTCTAGTTGAAACAGAAAAATTATGTATAATTCCTCTAAGGCAAGTGTATAAAATAATCTAGATGAAATCCGCTAATTATCTGCTCTAGTCATTCAAACATGTACTACTGGACAGAATTCAGCCCTTTCTATCACAGAATCACAGAATCACAGAATCACCCGGGTTGGAAGGGACCCCAAGGATCATGTAGTTCCAACCCCCCTGCCTAGCAGGGCCACCAAACATACACATTCAGATCAGGTTGCCCAGGACCCCGTCCAACCTGGCCTTAAACACGTCCAAGGACGGGGCATCCACAACCTCCCTGGGCAGCCCGTTCCAGGGCCTAACCACTCTCCTTGTAAAGAACTTCCCCCTAACATCCAACCTAAATCTTCCCTCCTTCAACTTAAAACCATTTCCCCTAGTCCTGCTGTTGTCAGCCCTTTTGAAGAGTTTACTCCCCTCTTGGGTGTAGGTTCCCTTCAGGTATTGATAGGCTGCAATGAGGTCACCCCGCAGCCTTCTCTTCTCCAGGCTGAACAAGCCCAACTCCCTCAGCCTGTCCTCATAGGGGAGGTGCTCCAGCCCCCTGATCATCTTAGTCGCCCTCCTCTGGACCCTTTCCAAAATCTCTATGTCTTTCTTGTACTGAGGGCTTCACACCTGGACACAGTACTCCAGGTGGGGCCTCACAAGAGCCGAGTAGAGAGGGACAATCACCTCCCTGTCCCTGCTGACCACCCCTCTCCTGATGGAGCCCAGGATCCCATTTGCCTTTCGAGCTGCCAGAGCGCACTGCTGGCTCATGTTAAGTCTCTCGTCCATAGTTCTAGTTCATAAACGGGTCAAAGCTCTGCAGTTCCTTGCCTAAAGAACCAGAAAATCATAGAATATCCTGAGTTGGAAGGGACTCTTAAGGAACATCAAGCTCAGCTCCTGGGTCCACACAGGATGAACACAAACTCAAACCTTATGTCTGAGAGCTGTATTCAAACACTCCCTGTAATCACTGATAACCAAAGACAACATTAACTACATTATGATGATTATGAAGTCTGGAATAAAGGAATCTTTGCTTTCCTCAATTCTTTAACCCCACAGAAGAACTAGTCTTCTCAATCTAAGAAGCATAATTATTTCATTTTCTATAATACCTTAAGAAGACAAAACAGCAGCTAGACATACATTCTGAAGCCTGTCCAAGAGCATGCCTAAGCATACCCATTCCCCCAATAGCACAATGTTAGGAGTCAGTAAGGGGGAGAGGATTTAGAGTTGTGATACTGATCAAAATCAGAGTAATTTAAATTCTACATAATTAAAATTCCCCTGACCTTGGAAATATTTTTCTTTCTTTTTTTTTTTTTTTTAATCAACATCTCTGGATCCATTTTGTCTCACTGTTACAAAATCTTTGTGACAGTCCAAGAATAATCTGACTTATCACTTCGAGCTTTTGTTCATATCATTTGTGCTGCATCAGCCCTAAATACCAATATAATACTTGGCTCACAGACATATTACAATTCTCACATCACCGTCATCCTGCTCTCACTGCTTTATTTTGTCCACAGCTCTGCCAAGCTCAATGTTATGAAATTTAAAATTCCATTATTTTTTAACTCTTCCTTGTGCCTATTGTTCCCATAATGTTATGCATGTTGATATCTGAGCTGAATAACTGATTAGAAATGATACAAAGTCCAGTGCAAAAGACTTAATTGTTTCTCTCCCCACAAAGGAAGAACATCTGTGTTAAAGTTAAAAAAAGAAAATGCATTAAGATTAACCAAGTAAGATTATCCAATCCATCTTCCAAGAGCAGGCGTTTTATATAAGGCAGTCATTTAGATTCTCTTAATAAACAACTGAAAAAGTCACATCAAATGAATGAGATGCATCTAATGCTTTGGGTATAATCCATTTCCACGAATACATAGTTCACTATTTATGTGTACTACAAAGTAAATTCAAAACCTAAGAACTTCTGGCATGAATTTACATTAAAAAGAATAATTAACTTTATAGGAACAGATACTGTCCCTATGAGGGTGGTATTATTTAAAATAGAAAAGGCACTTGAAATAATCTTATTTCCTCCTAGTTTAAGTTTTCCTGACTTCAATTTCCAATTCAGGTTCTGGTTACATATTTCCTAGAATAATGCTATCCACTGTTATCTACTGTTATCACAACCTTTTGTCAATTGACACAAAGTATCATAGAATTATAGAATGGCCTGGGTTGAAAAGGACCACAATGATCATTTACTTTCAACCCCCTGCTATGTGCAGGGTCGCCAACAACCATGCCAGGCTGCCCAGAGCCACATCCAGCCTGGCCTTGAATGCCTCCAGGGATGGGGCATCCACAGCCTAATTGTTCAAACTGTTTTGGTGCGTCACCAACCTCTTGGTGAAAAACTTCCCACTGATATGTAACCTAAACCTCTCCTGTCTCAGTTTAGAAATGTTCCCCCTTATCCTATCACAATGCATCCTTGTAAACAGATGTTCCCCATCCTGTTTATAGGCTCCCTTCAAGTGCTGGAAGGCCACAATGAGGTATCCCCAGAGCCTATTCTTCCCTAAAATAAATAATTCCAGTTCCCTAGCCCTTTCCTTGTACAAGAGGTGCTCCAGCCCTCCGATCAACTTACTGGCCCTTCTCTGAACCCGCTCCAAGAGCTTCACGGCCTTCATGTAGTGGGGGCCACAGGCCTGGATGCAGTAAGGCAGATGGGGCCTCACAAGAATAGAGTGGAGGGGAAAAATAACCTCCCTCTTCCTGCTGGCCACCACTTTTTTAAAGCAGCACAGAACACAGTTGGACTTCACGGCTGCAAGCGCACAGAGATGAAAAATTTACAGATCATTCTCGTGTCAGGGACATGGCAAAGAAAGCATAATATTGGATGTCCCCTGAGTCACATACGCATTAGCAACATGGCCAGCTGTAAGAGACAAAGAAAAACAGCAACCCCTGTTTGGCCATGGCAGTAGAGAGACGGATGTTGAGCAGATGAAGAGGTGAGAGGGCAGAACAAGAAACATGGAAAGAAAAGGCAGGGCATGAGCAAGAAGGCAGAAATGGCTTTTAGGCAACAGAATGTGTGACCTCTTCCTTTGTCTTGGAGGGCCAAAGTCCCAGAGGAGGACATGACCTGAGCATGGAAGCCTCCTGTCCTCTGTTGCTCACCTGGAGAGATGTTCCCCCTTCCCCAGGGAAGGTAGAATTTTTTCATACGAAGATAAATGATACAAAGATAAGTAATGAAACTAACACCACCATGGCAGTAACTGTGGCATCAGCCTCGAGCAACAGCCTTGGTGATACCATTGGAATGTCAGAGCAGGCATAACGTTGCCAATTTCCTGTGTCACGGTGGCTTTAGAATTGTGGTGGGCAAAGGGAAAATAATAAGAACAGCTCCAGCAGTCAGCAATTCCAGAACAGAGGAGAGAAGGTGAGTGAGCAGAGGGAGAGTTTTGAGGGAAAGGCAGAGGACATGGAAGGGAAGGGCTTGTTCTTAGGCATGGAGGAAGGAGTGGCTGTGATATAACAAAACGTGCATCCTCCTCCTCCTCTGTTTAGAGATACAGAAGCTGAAAGGACGCTATGACCAGAGCATGGAACCCTCCTGTCCTCTATTCCTCAGCTGTGGAGAAGTGCCACCTTGCACAGGGACATCGATTCTAAGATAAGTAATGAAATTAACACCAGCCTGGCCGTAATTTGGGCACGATCAGATCACAGCTGCTTTTGTGATGTCCTGGACATGCTGAAGCAGGCATAACATTGGCCGTTCCCTGTGTAAAATAAGAATTGGCAACGTGGCCAATGGATGGGAGATGATGGAAAAAGCTGCACTCCTCTGCTTGGCCAGGGCATTAGAGAGCAGATACAGAGGTGAGAGAGCACAACAAAGTACATGGGAAGAAAAGGCAGGGCTTGAGAAAGAAAGCAGGAATGGCTCTGAAGCAACAGATTGTGTGACCTCATTTTTGAGTTGGAGGGCACATTGCCCAGAGGAGGACACTAAAAGACCATGGAAGCCTCATTTCTACCTCTATTCCCAGGTCACCACATTCCCCAGGGACATTGATACTAAGATAAGTAATAAAACTAACAGCAGAGTGATAGTAAATTTGGCATGAGCCCCTAGCAACAGCCTTGGTGATGCAATGGGCATGTCACAGCAGACAGAACATTGTTACACGAGCTTTGGCATCCTGGTGGACATAGGGCAATAATAAGAACAGCTTCACCGGTCATCCAGCTCAGGCCAGAGGAGAGAAAGTCAGTGAGCAGAGGCAGAGGTATGACCAAAAGACATAAATGGAAGGCAAGGGCAGGGTCTCAGTAATGAAAGCAACAGTGGCTGTGATATAACAGATAACGTGTCTTCTTTTTTTCACTTTGAGAGCTAGAGGCCCAAAGGAGGCTATGACCCGAGCATGGAAATCTCCTGTCCTCTGCTGCTTAACTGGAGAGATGTTCCACCTTGCACAGTAACAATTTCGCAAAGATAAGTAATGAAATGACACCAGCCTGGCTGCAATTTGGGCACAAGCAGATCGCAGCTGCTTTGGTTGTGATGGCCTGGACATGCCGAAGCAGGCATAACATTGGCCATTCCCTGTGTCACAGAGGCGTTGGCAACAGGGCCTGCATGATGGATCATGGCAAAAGCAGTACCCCTCTGCTAGCCCACGGCCAAAAAGAGCAGGATGTTGAGCAGATGCAGAGGTGAGAGGGCAGGACAAAAGGCATGGAAGGGAAGGGCAGGACCTGAGCAAGAAGGCAAGAATGGCTTTGAAGCAAGAGGTTGTTTGACCAATTCCTTTGTCTTGGAGGACCAAATGTCCAGAGGAGGACATGACCAGAGCTTGGAACCCTCCTGTCCTCTGCTGCTTACCTGGAGAGATATTCTACCTTGCACGGGGACATCAATACAAAGATAAGTAATGGATGATATAGTGAATAAATAACAAAACTAAGAGCAGCGTGGAAGTAATTTTGGCGTCATCCTCTGGCAGCTGCCTTGTTAATGCCATGGGAATGTCAGAGCAGGCATAACATTTTCAGTTCCCTGTGTCACACAGGCTTTGGCATCCTGTTGGACATTGGTCATTAATAAGAACAGCTCCACTGGTTAGCCAGACCAGACCCAAATATCCAGTTTCACTGAGTCCTTCTCCACAGGGCTGCCCTCAAGGAGATCTTTCCCCATTTTCTATAAAGACCTGCCTTTGCCCTGACCCATGTGCAGCACTTTGCACTTGACCTTATTGTATCTCACTGTGTTTTTATGGGCCCACTTCTCCAGCCTGCCCTGTTCTCTCTGGATGGCTTCCCTTCCTTCCACTGTATTGACTGCACCACTCCACTTGTTGTTATCCACAAACTTGCTGAGTGTGCATCAATGCCATTGTCTGTCATTCATGAAGGTGCTGACGAGCCCCAGTCCCAAGACTGACTTCTGAGGGACAGCACTTGTGACCAGCCTCCACCCTGACACAGAACCATGGATCACAACCCTTTGGCTGCGACCAGGCAACCAATTCCCAATCCACCTAACTGTCCATCCTTCAAATCCACACCTCTCCAATTTAGAGAGAAGGGCTTGGTGAGGGTCCTTGTCAAAGGTATCCGTTGCTCTCTCACACTATAAGTATTTTTTATCCAGATCTTGGATAGTATTTTTGATTCTTTTCCATCATCTCCTGTTTCGTACATACTTACATGTATGGAATCTGAGTTTCACATAGCATAAGTTGTTCACAATGCCAAATTCAGTTCTTCACTGCATTTATTCGTACAGACTATCTTTCCCCATACTTTCATCTAGGAGTTCATGCTCCGTTTGCTCACTGTTACTATTTAAAAGTACTTTTCTCTTTAATTCATTATCATGAAGCAGTCTGCCTTTGTAACAATGAACACTGCAAAATAATCCATTAAAAATGTTTTTGATATTGTGTTAGATGATGCTGTTCATGATAGATATATGGATCTGACTAGTCATTTAGACTGGAATTCAGTAAGTTTTTAGACAACAGTACAAATGCTTTGCTTTTGGGGTTATCCTGTGTAGAGCCAAGAATTAGACTTCTAGGACCAACTTGTAGGTCCTGTCCAACTCAGGATATTCTATGATTCTGGGATTCTAAGATTTAATTAATGAAACAGACTCATCCACTGACAATAAATCTGATTATTTAATGCGTTGGAAGATTACCTGAACTGCCTCTTAGAATTGTTCACAGACCATGAAGAAGTCATACTTATCTATCTCAGACAATCTGAAACTTGTAAAGATTAATCCAACTCAATGAGGGACTTTTCAAAGTTAAGTGCTTGTCTCAGTCAACAGAAGAATGGTGTGTGAACAGGTTCTTTCTGTTTTTCTTGTTTTGGAAAAAGCTTTGAAAACTGAACTGGGTTATTTGGTCTGGTTGAATCAATGAACTGTGGTGTCAAATGGAATGAAGCAAAAAAAAGACAAAGCTAGACTATGCTGAATAACTTTTGCTATGGACTGAGTGATTATGTGGATTATTACACCTGATAGCTAGTAGGTTATCAGACCTACACTAAAATGATTTCAAGTATAAATAATCCAGTTTATAACTTAGTTGGGTATGTATGAAAACTGTACTTGAAGTCACTGAATGTCTTGATACAGTTTTTAGCTAAATTATGTATTCTAATGATAATTTTAGGATAAAAAATAGCAATAGTCTTTAATAAATCTTTGAGGATACAATATGTTGCTGTCATGTCCAATGGATTGACTGTTCAGGTTTCGATTCACTACTGCTAGAATCTTTGCAGGATAAAGAAGTAGATGTCCCCTAAACTTTCTCACATTTTTGCTCTCTCACATTTCCCACTCAAGGACATGCATGCTGTTTATCAGAAAAAGTTCAGTCTTTGACAAGCACCCATAAAGATATCTTTGGTACAGAAAAAGGGCTGCCAGCACTGCATAAAGTCTTTGCAGAAGGAGCCACAGTGTCAAAGCATAGGGACTGATTAAAAAAAAAAGTCTTTAGAACTCATTTTGAGTAACCTGAAAAATCAATGAACCCTTACAGTGTTTGGCATAGCCTAGTGTAATAATCAAAGCAATCAAATATTTAGTCACAAGGTGACTTGTATTTCTCTAAATTAAAACAATAAAACAAAGTAGCAAATAAGTTTGTTCATTTGCGTATATATGCAAGTGTGTGTAGGACACCTGTGGCATATGGGGTCATCAATAATTTTAATTACTAGACCTGTTATTCTGTCCCAGAAACAGTGCATTTTAAACAAAATTTACAAACAAAATCAATAAATTGGGCTGTTTTTATTAAACTGCCTAAACGAGGAATTTACAAATTGGCAGTTGAGTCATACAAAGACAAATTCAATGATTTGAGGACTGAAGTCGAATCAGCCTTGACTGATTCTCTCTAAAATCTGTACATCACTAGCACAGGCTTTACATGGGAATGACTGAGACTTCAATAACGCTGCACATACTGGTAGATAAAGTCCATCTAGAATGCATGCTCATCTCACCACAGAGCACTGAGAGTAAACAATAAATCTCTGTTAAATTGAGATTCATCTCACGTTACTTTAAGACATCTAATGTTTCATTAGTTGAGTTTGTTGACTGACATTTAGATGCCTAAGGTTATATAAAGTTAACTCCATGGTGCAAAATGCCCACAGCTTCATGCTAGGTAAAAGAGTAAAGAAATGTTCTGTTTGTGCTTTTAGGGTAACAGAGAGTGGAAAAGGTAATTTATCTGGTTTGTAAACTATTATTGGGGTTTCATTTTCTTCTGCCCTGCTCAAAATAGTGATATTCTGTGAGACAGGCATCTATAAAATAGGAATTTTGGCAGTGATCTCTATGATGTTGTGTCAGACTCAAGAAAAAAGCAAAACAATCCATCTTCATCTCACAACAAGTCATGCCATAATTAGCACTTCTTAAGTGATATAAAGGCTTCTACTTACCAACACTACCAACACTGGTCACTGGGATATTTTCTGAGTTAGCTACTGGGAAACTAATGGAAGAAATAAGAACTCAGAGGCAGAAAAAATAGTTCATAACCAGTTCTTCACACACACACACACACACAAAGTGTTATGGAAATAAGGGCATAAAGAGAGTGAGGATATGTGAGGATATTATATTAGAAAGTTTAACTGCCTGAAGGCCAAGCAGGATGCAGGAAGAATGATGTCTATCCTACGAACAACATGGTATCAAGATGCCTGAAGCACTGTAGTGAAGCTCCATTTTACCAGCCTAATTAGTCCTGCTGAGATATTCAATCCTAACCCTGATAAATGACTCCAGTCCCAAAGCCAGCTTGCCCAGATTGTCCAGTGCAGACATACTTCTTTATCCCCAGAGAAGTGGGCATGTTAATTCCTCTGACTGAAGATGGAGTTTTATCTTTCGGAGCTCACAGTAAAGCATAAGATTAGACAAGAGTAAGCGTGCACTCTGTTTTTCAACTCCGTTTTCTCAAATGTGCTGTTTGACTGCTGAATAAAATACTTCACTTTAAATAGCCTCTTGGTCAGATGCCTTTGGTGGAGGTGAGTCATTATAGCACACACAAGTATAGTGAGATCTGCAGCTTGGTAATCCAAACCCGCTGAGATTTATTGCTTCCAGCACAAGGGGTCTCATTATCTTTTTATATTGTACAGTGAGATATCACTCCAGATCTGTGTGACAAAAGTATTTACATTCATAGACAGCCAGGCTGGATAGAAAAAAAAGTAAAGCATAAAAGTTACCAATCAGTTGAACAAAATCATATATAAATAATCCTCTCCATCTTTAAATGCAGAAAATAGGCTCCATTTCTTTTCTTTCTTTGTCAATAATATGAGGGTAAGATTATATTTTCCCTTCAGACAGACTGGGATGTCTACACACTTCTTTGCATTTTCAGTGTCTTGCTTGACACCTTTAGCTGTGCATTTGAAGCTAAATTCCCAGATTGTCCACACTGTCTACAGTTCTGATTACCCCTTGAGGAACACTGAAAGCACCTAATGAAAAACACTAAGTGCAAAACTGCTGAAAAGAATGCTTTTAAACTAAAAGAAGGGAAACTGAAATTCGATGTTGGGGAAAATTTTTCACTGAGGGTAGTGAGGCCCCAGCCCAGGCTGCCCTGGGAAGTTATGAATGCCTCAACCCTAGAGGTGTTCAAGGCCAAGTTGGACACCTGGGAAGACTGACCTGGTGAGTAGCAATCAGCCCACAACAGGGGGCTGGAACTAGATTGTATTTGAGGTCCCTTCCAACCCAAGCATTCTATTATTATTTGGCCCTTACTCCAATATGTCCCTACATGCAGTTCTATCTGAGATATCCTACCTCTGGGAGCACCATACACCAAAGCCACACTTCCATAACATGCCTCAATATGAGTGACCCCTAACCAATAATTATCTTCTGAAGGTCCACTGTTAGTACTCCTTTGTAATCCGACATCTAGGGTGCAATATATGTCTATGCCTCTTCAGTCCTTTCCCTGCTCATAGAATGTAAAGAAAGACAGTTATTCAAAACCACATGTGCCAGCCACATTTATCCCTAAGAGACACAGCACAGGCTTTATATTAGTTTTTTACTGAGATGCACAGGTATTGTAGCACAAAGAATATTACATTTACTTTTTCACAGAATCACAGAATCACCCGGGTTGGAAGGGACCTCAAGGATCATGTAGTTCCAACCCCCCTGCCTGGCAGGGCCACCAAACATACACATTTAGATCAGGTTGCCCAGGACCCCGTCCAACCTGGCCTTGAACACGTCCAAGGACTGGGCATCCACAACCTCCCTGGGCAGCCCGTTCCAGGGCCTAACCACTCTCCTTGTAAAGAACTTCCCCCTAACATCCAACCTAAATCTTCCCTCCTTCAACTTAAAACCATTTCCCCTAGTCCTGCTGTTGTCAGCCCTTTTGAAGAGTTTACTCTCCTCCTGGGTGTAGGTTCCCTTCAGGTATTGATAGGCTGTAATGAGGTCACCCCGCAGCCTTCTCTTCTCCAGGCTGAACAAGCCCAACTCCCTCAGCCTGTCCTCATAGGGGAGGTGCTGCAGCCCCCTGATCATCTTAGTCACCCTCCTCTGGACCCTTTCCTTTTTTGTCTGTGTGTTATATTTTTCTCAGGGAGTTTCAAAATAGGATCATGAATCTGTTAGTAAGCCTCATGAAGTTGGGAGCATGATTTCTTTACACCATGGCAGTGCTGACCAAGATTTTTTGTATGGAAGCCACCCAAACTCAGAGGAAATGCTGAATATCTTGCCTGCACAATGCCATGCAGTTTGACCTCTATTATCTGAAAAAAATGTTTCATATGTGAGCAGATCATTCCTGAAGAACACTGTGATGTCCAGCAGGTGATCTGATGAGCACTCAGGCTTACAAACACGAAAGCTGATGCTGCACAGCTAAAATAGATGATGCTTGTGAAAATTTAAAAAGCAACGGAATGAGATTCTCTCTGTTCATGGCATAGCTTTTGGCAAAGGCCAACTAGAATTGTCCAGGACATTTCTTTGGCACTAGTGATAGCATAAATCATAGACTGCTCTTGAACTTATAGACAGGTTGCATTCAATCTTCCAAGTTTGGAGGCCAATATAATGTATTCATGTAGACATTTATCATTCTGTCAGTTGATCTCACAGATAGACAATGGTCATATGCACATTTAATTCAGCAGAACAGACATAATACCAAAGTATTATAAATACTAATAAATAATAAATATTAAGGTATATAAATACCTTAATGATGGTAGTCTTTGGCAATCTAGTCATGTTTTTGAGAGTATCAGGTAAATGATGGTCATTCTCAAGATTCTCCGGCATCTGCCTGGGTACAGATAGAAACAGAATGGAAGCATATAACATTTCTGTGCACAGAAATGTGGAAAATACGAACAGTAATGCCTATTTCCACTTACAATTGGGACTTATGAGACTGAAAGTACAGAAAGAACTCAGAAAATTACAGTTTGGATGTTGAATATATGATTTATTCAACAGTATCACCCATCCAACATTATTGGCACTAATGCTACTGGAAAAAGATAAAAGTGTCCGAATAGACATGGTAAGAACTGAAGCACTTAGAAATTAAAAATATATTCACAGAAAGCCCTAACAGAAGACAATTACGTCCCAGACAACTTGGGCATTTATTTGAGCAAATCAAAAAATAGCCCACAAGTCAAGTAACAATTGAATTAAGATACCAATCACCATGTCAATTAAGTTTTTAAAATTACATGACAAAGTTTAAAAGAACATTCCAGTATAATGTGAGACATTATTCTTATTGCTAAATCTAATTACAAAGTGTTGTAAATCACTTGGTCTAGCCTTTCAGAAAAAAAAAAGCAACCTACATAAAAAAAAAAAAAAAGCAACCTACTTCAAATGCGTAATATTAAAAATTGAGAAGAGGCATGCAGCTTCCATGTGAATAGATTACAAAGCTGCCAGTGAAAGAAATTCTACTGAAAATTGCAGTCTCTTTTCACAGCAGGGTCATGAGATTGAGCCCAAATAAGGAGTGACTACACTGCCAGTCCATGTGTTGAGGAAGGGTTTGATTGGGCTGAAATAGTCATTTGGCCAGCAGTAGGGAGCCCAAGGGAGGTGGGAAGGTACAGCAAGGGCTAGAAGCACCGTCAGGGCCCCAGTAATTTTGACCTCGTCAATGCATTTCAGCTTGTGTTTTAATTTTAAGATTCAGATAATCTCTTAAAATGTGATTAGTTTTACTTTAAAAGCAGTTCATCTCAATACGAATTTCTGAAAGCAGTTGAAATGCTTCTCTTGAATACAGGCCATGTTTACTTGTACTGAATAACTAGTCAAGTATTAAAAGTACTAAACCGGTTCAAGATGGAATAAAAGAACTTTATTCATAACATGATTTTCTGTCCAACAATCCACTGCAATTGAATAGTAATGACATTATTAATTTTTAGGACTTCAGCATTTTTGTAAATTAATTTGGCCTCTCTATCTTGGAAGGCAAAGGTCAGAGAGAGAGTCCTTAAATACTGATTAATTTTTTTAATGGTTGGTGAGAACCTTCAGTGGTGGAAAAACACTTGCTGGTTGTACTGTATTCCAGACATCCCTGTGTCAATTTCACTTCTGAAGTCTGCTGCAGTTCTGAAATAGAATGCGACATTAAACTCTCTGAGATGAAGTACAGTGTATTCTATTTCCCTCAGACTGAATAAATTACCAAGCTAATAACATTACTGTTTTAGATTTCCATTAAAGACCAGTGTCAATCCCAAAGTTGTTTGTTTTTTTTTTTTTTTTAACTCATTCCAGTCCACACTGGCAAATCTGCATTTAATTGTGTCCTTGTTAACCTACAAGAAAGTGCTCCTTCACCCTTTCAGCTAGCAAATGCTTCATGCTGTTACTGGTAAGACATTATCAATTTTGCTTGGACAATTTTATAAGATTTTTGGATAGAAAAGCAGACTTAGGGAAATAAATGTGATCTGTAATTTCAAGATCATTATTCTTCACTTCCCAATTTATAGTCTAGGATATTTGCCACACGAAAGCTAATGGCTTAATAAATTTACACCAGATTGGTGGACATTAGAAAATCACAGGCTTGTCCATTTGCACACATGTTGGTCATTGCTATCTCTCACAGGCTATCACTGCATGTAATACCTTGCAGGTGCAAGAAGCAATAGCTGTATTTTACAATCTGCACCTGATCCATAAATTTAAGAAGCCCACTGTCTCTCAAGTGTACTTCTCAGGGGCACCCCATATAGATACATAACACAAAGTAGATTTTATATGCTCAGAGGCATATAAAATTTCTACCTGGGCAGGTTTTTTTTTGCATATTTCTGCCTGGCTAGATTGATAAACACTAATTCTGTGTCATTGTAATGTCTCATGGGTAAGTAATTTGACATGAGTTTCAGTACCAGAAGCCTAGTTCTTTGCCATGTAAGTTAATGGCAGTTTTCCGTCAGCTAGCACTCACAAGCTGTACCACTGAAGATAATATTACAGAGCTGCTCCCTAATACTGAAGCAAAATGGCACAGAACATATTTTGTCTAACTTTTCAAACTCTTTCAGCCTCCAGTCAGGATGTCCACAACCAAACTGCCTGTAGGGAATCACCTTTGAACGCTTCCCAGTTTGGCTTGGGAGGCATTTGACAGAACACCAGATGCGTCTGGCCAAAACCATATCAGGGACAATTCTTATAATACAACAGGAGGGATGGCTGAGTGGCAGCACACATGAAGTTAAGATGGCATTATTTTACTTAATAGCATGGATGTGTCAATAGTCTATTACTATGATTGCTGAACAGTTAAAAGTGGAAATAAAATTACCTATTTTTTACAAGGTTGAAATTTTGGGGGGTTGCAATTTGACTACTGATGTACCACATGTAACAAAAAGCGATGAAAGTTAAAGGTATTTGACACATTTTGTCTCAGCAGAGAATCAGGACCAGGTCAGGTTATTGAAAAGTCCTTTTTCATCCGTAATTAACTGAATAAATAGACATACCTGTTTTATCAGAAGAATCCCTTCCTTCTTTTCTCTTTCTTTTCCCTCTTCTTCCCTACTTATAATGCCTGCCTCCATCTGTTTCCAAGCCATCAATACCCACATGCTGCAGATCATCAGTCAGATTTCACATAAGACTAAGCTAGAAACAGCAGCTCTAAGCACTTCCTTCTGGCCATCAAGGGACATCAAAATCAAACTTGATTCTCTTGCTTTTACATCCCCTCAGCAAACTCTGCACGTCCAGTGTAATTCATTGACAGCCTCGCCCTCTTCACACAAGGTGAGAAAATTGTACATGAAAAGGTGAAAACCAAGTCAAGAAAGAAATGCAATAAGTAAGTAAATAAATTAGTAGATAGATAGATAGATAGAACAATAGGAAAAAAAAAACAAACAACCTATCTACAAACCCTGCTCTTAGCTGAAACCTGTTGGCCTGAGCTGTTGAACTAGATGATTGCAAGAACTTCTCTCCAATGCAAGCGGTTTGTGATTCTGTGACATATTAGTGGGGTTATGTTATTGAGGACTAAAAATCAATGTTTGATCTTGTATGGTTACATAAATTTGTACAATGAGAGTAGTTGTTAGAGGACAAATGGATTCCATCTTGACAGCTGAGTATTCCACTGCTTACTCTGTGGCAGGAGCAGGAAGGATGAAAAGGAATCATAGAATGGCTTGAGTTGGAATGGACCTCAAAGATCAGCTATTTCCAACTCCCTTGCCATGGGCAGGATGCTGGCCATTAGATCAAGAACTAGATCAGGTTGTGCAGGATCCCATTCCGTCTGAGTGTATCATGTGACACACAGTTTTCAGGCCCTGTAATACGCAGAGTTACCATCCTTCACTGTGTTCTGATTCTTAAATTGTAGAAGAGAAAGATAAGAAGTTACATGCCTGACGTTGGAGAAAAAAATCTGATTTCTGTGTCCTTTCCCCTAGGAGCTTCTACCTATGTTTCAGCTGAAGTCGTACTATTAACTTTCATTTGGATGTCACTGTTAAACTCAAGGTCCTGCTTAAGCCATATACAATAGGAGCAAAAGATGGCATCCTCTACAGCACCTAAATATAAGAAAGGAATGAGAGCTTGATGCTAGACTTTAACAGGGCTGTTAGCCACTAGGTTAGCAGTGGTGAAAAGTATCATAGAATGGCCTGGGTTGAAAAGGACCACAATGATCATCGAGTCCAATTTCTAACTATAGCATGAAGAGATTGAAAGGAAAATGCTGAATATTATTCCTCTTATCTTTCTGAGACAGTATTTCACTCACATTTCTGAACTGCTTCAATTGGCCTTAAAGTTTATCCATCTGTATTCTTTTTTGGATGCTAAACCTTGGCCTACTTTTTCTGTTGGTTTTTTTTTTGTTGTTGTTTTTTGGGGTTTTTTTTTTTTTGGTTTTTTTTTTGGATAGTTTTTTAATGAGTCATGTCATTCTAGAAAGCACCTAAGAAGAATCTGAAAAAGCATACATTGCATTTGACCAAATGATTATCTCCTCCTTGCCTATTCCACTTTAAACAGAATCTGCTTGGAAAATAGAATTTGATTACAAAAGGAATCAATCTGTAATTCAGCAATAAGCATCCCTTTCATAATTTACATAGCCCTGCTGTTTCACCCTAATTAATGTTCATCTGTATCTTATTGTTCCTGCAGCTTTGCCCTTCTAAATGAATGAAAAATGATAAGAAACCTTTGGAAAGCAGTTTGCCATTATAAAATTATAGAAGAAATTGGACTGACTCTTTTAAAATCCCTAGTAATAGTCTCAAAGGTCTTAAGAAAATATTGTAATTCAATTTAGATAGGATTTTATTTTATCCAGGTGCAGCTGGATATCAGAATGGTAATGTGAATGCAGCAATCTATTGCCAAGAGTGTAGGCATTTTAATTTCTTTGCAGATGACGTAAACCTGGATTTTCTGTTTAACTGGCAAGATTATCAGCATGCAACTTTGGGAAACAATCATTAATATGATGAGATATAGAAACAAGACTCATGCATAGAGAGAGGATGGAAGCATAATCCTGGGGCGAAGGACTGGATCTGTGCTCTCAGCTTGATTCCTGAATGCTGCAGTCAGTCTCTGTCTACAGAAAGAAAATACAGATATTCCCTTTTTCTCGCCTTTTGCCTATTTGCAGTTGAAAAACTTAAACACAAGGATCACTTTTCATCTCTTGCACATTTAAAATCTAGGGTACGGAACTTCACTTGCCATGCAAATTCATTAATATAAGCATAGGGAACAAGCTGCCCAGAGAGGTGATGGATCACTGTTTATAGAGATGCTCAAGGAACGTTTAGATGTTGTACTAAGGGACATGGTTTAGTGGGGAAATACTGGTAGTAGGTGTATGGTTGAACTAAATGATGATGAAGGTGTTTTCCAACAACCTTGGTTATTCTACAATTCTGCATTTGAAAACTTGGGACAGGCAAAACCAAAATCCTTAGGAATGCATAGGCACGCTGGAAGACACTTTATAACATTTTCTTCCTCACCAGAGGGAATGATAGAGTTTGATTAGGTAGCCATATATGTATTAGCCATGGAAGCTCACATTCTACTGCAATAGCTTTTTTCTTCACAGATAAACTACAATGTATGTACAGCTGATTCAGGTGTTTTAAGTCAGTGAGTGTAATCTACAAATGATTTTGCATATCTGAACCACGTGCACCAATTCCTAGATAATATTTTAGAAAGTCTATGTAGATTCATTTGTATTAATTACTGCATTTCACAAATCAGGTCCAAATGTACCCATTATAAGGAAAGTTTTCCAGTGTTCCTGTTTTTCACATGAGAAAATAATTTGGCTGCAAAAGTAATTTACTTGAATCTTCTAAGTTTAATTTATGGCATACACATGAGGTTTTTCCAAAGTAACATTATCCCAACACTGAATTTTAATAAGATGGAGCACAGAGCAGACTTTTATTTTTGATTGTAATTCAGATAATTACGATTACTTTAACATTTTAGACAAAACAGTGATAAGACCAGCAATATATATGGAAATGGGTTTTGAGTTTTTGCTGAATTTATTTCTTCTAGGTAACAGCAATGCTCAAGTTTTCAAAGCTCACTTGCTTCATATCATGGAGCAATTAAAATTATGTTTCCATTTCACTTTTTGTAAGTGAATTAGCCTTATTTAATTTCAGCAGTTTGCAGATGGCCTTGGAGGGCAGACATCGCTCCCCAGGTCTCGTTTTACTATACCTCTAACAAATCTGCACGGTGAGGGTAAATAGGTAAATACAGGAAGAATTAACATTATCTGAAGGACATGGTTAAGTGCTTAGATGTTAATGTGAGTGAATGGACTTTCTGGGTTCTTCACCCTATTTCACCACCCACTTTTTGTGTGAGATGTGTAAGCATGTCATTTAAACCTAGTTTTAAGCCCTGTTTTTTTTGCAGGTTGTGTTGTAGCTGTGTCAAGCAGAGTCAGGCTCCAGATCTCATGACACTGTGATGCTGCATAGGTCTCACACCAGTCACTGAGGCTATGGCTCCCTCCATGGCTCTGCTTTGGATCACTCTGACTGGTGCCATCTAAGATGGATCTATTCAGCAGATTTGATGTGAACCCATCTGTACAATCTGGCTTTGATCAATCACTGCTCTCTTGCATTTAGCAACATTGGCATTCCAAGTGGAGGTCCTTCTAAGTCCAAAATGAATAGCATGAACAGTGACTATCAAAGATAATTTGTTTTTTCCTGTGCTGGTTGAAATGGATGATAGGACCCAGTTACTCCATGTAGTCCAGAGAAGAAGACTAAAAGGAAGATTCTCAAACACAGATGTCAGCTGCTAACTTAACCCTTGAAGTGCCTAAAACATCCATATGTATCTCAGGCTACCTTCTAAGCATTCTCTCAAGCAAATGGTCACTCCTTAACTCATTATGATGCTGAGCATATCAGAACTTATCTTAGACCAAAACACTACAAATGCCTGATTAGGCCCTTCTCTGCACTGTTAATCTTCAGCATTACTGCTCACTGCATGACTATCAGACAAAATGCTGCACACACAAGAGCAAATCATATCTTTTTTTTTTTTAGTATTTTTAATATGTTTAGTCAAGAATCACTGCATTTACCCAGAGTGAATCAGGCTTAGGTTCAAGTAAATCACATACCTGAGGAAACCTACAGCTCGGTGTTCAGCTGTAGAATAAATCGGTGAAAGATTTTCTCATTATTTCAGTGAAAATCTTCTAAAATGCAAAATACTTATTGAACTAAGTCACTGAAGATCCTCATATAGGAATGTTCACCTAGACACACTATTTAACATACAGGTATTGGTGTGACAAAAATAATGTTACTTGTGATGCGGAAAATGCAGCAGCAATCCACAAGATGACAATTAGCAGGATAAACTTGGCATTGGTACCTCGGAGGCCTTCTTGGCACATCACTGTGGCATTGCAATAAATGCAACTTAGAAACAAGCTCTGTAGGCAGACTTTGACTTACAACCTCCATGCATGGCCTGAGGAGCTGTGATGCCTTATTTCCTTGAGCTCACCCTGCAAACAATTGCTATTGACTTTGTGTGCAGATAGAATGATTCTTCAGTTCTTATTGTCATTTGATTTATTTTAACAGTATCCACTATCTGCTGGGGACACTTGAAATGATACTGAGAAACTGGAAATGGAAACTGGATGACATGAAAGCATGCATTTTTTCCATCTAAATGTTAAAATCTCACAAGGCTATGGAAAATATGGTTACTCTACTCCTTTCTATGCTCACTGAAAGAGTAATCTGACTATATCCAGCACAGCAGGAGGAATGGATGGACAAATCTGTACAGACATTAAGACAGCTCACTATTTGCAGTCTTATTAGTGACACTGCTATTCTATAGGCACTAAAATGAGAGCTGCCTCTTTAATTCATTCCTATCTTGCTCTGGATCTCCTCTGTGGGAAAGTCATAGAGTTATGCTGTACATCAAAGTCTCTGCTATACAAGTTGTAGGTACTGTGAGGTTTCTCTGACACTTGATCTTCCCTGGATTTTTTGTTAAGTTTTTGAGATATGAGTTGTCTTTAGGAGTGTACACAGTGTTTAGCAGAGCGGGGCTGAGTGCTACCATAATACATCTCATTAACAACAGCAACTGCCTATGGCTTCTGTTGTGTAGAATAATGATCCTTTCTCCATAACTAGTAACTACCCAAAAGGCAAAACTTCAAACTCTGCTGGTCTTCCACCTGGGAAATTTTACAGTATGAAAGTAATGTAGTAACTCACTTAGATGAAAATAAATCTTTGTTTTCAAAGGCTGTTTTCATTATAGTTTTAAAATTTTAAAATCTCTTAAATTTATGCCATTTAAATTTGAACATTTTAGAAGGAAGAATTATGTTCAAATTTTTAAAACCCACTTTGTCTATTTGGCTTAGGAATACAATTTGTTACCTGACTTCATTGTTAGTATGCTAATTACTTTGACAATATCTTTGAACATTGCTTGGAGGATTTGGCTTTATTCAAAAGCAGATGTGAGTTTGCCTTAATGCTTTATATTTCTTTGGGGAGTTTTTAACCAGAGCATAATTTCTGTTCTGTTTGAAATCACATTTGTTAAGTTTTTCTCAGCTAAACCACAGCAGGGACCGTACTGCTTACATACAAAGAAACAAAACCAGAAAGAGTGTCAACGGTTTATGGGCTGGTCCGGCCCAGTTCCGTGACCAGCAGG